>NC_136997.1:18117544-18327544 GCF_032717465.1 Coenobita brevimanus | reverse complement strand
ACAACAACCACAACCACCACCACCACCACCACAACAACAACAACCACAACCACCACCACCACCACCACCACAACAACAACAACAACAACAACAACAACAACAGCAACAACCACAACAACAACAACAACAACAACAACAACCACAACAACAACAACCACAACAACCACCACCACCACCACCACAACAACAACCACCACCACCACAAGAACAACAACAACAACCACCACCACAACAACAACAACCACCACCACCACAACAACAACAACAACAACCACAAGAACAACAACAACAACCACCACCACAACAACAACAACCACCACCACAACCACCACCACCACCACCACAAGAACAACAACAACAACCACCACCACAACAACAACAACCACCACCACCACAACAACAACAACAACAACCACAAGAACAACAACAACAACCACCACAACAACAACAACAACCACCACCACAACCACCACCACCACCACCACAACAACAACAACAACAACCACCACAAGAACAACAACAACCACCACCACAACAACAACAACAACCACCACCACCACCACAACAACAACAACAACCACCACCACCACCACAACAACAACAACAACCATAACAACCACCACCACCACAACAACAACAACCACCACCACCACCACAACAACAACAACAACAACAACACAACAACCACCACCACCACCACCACAACAACAACAACAACCACCACCACCACCACAACAACAAACACCACCACCACCACAACAACAACAACCACCACCACCACAACAACAACAACCACCACCACCACCACCACAACAACAACCACCACCACCACAACAACAACAAAAACCACCACCACAACAACAACAACAACCACCACCACAACAACAACAACAACCACCACCACCACAACAACAACCATAACAACCACCACCACTACCACAACAACCACCACCACTACCATCATATCAACAACCACCACCACTACCATCATAACAACAACCACCACCACTACCATCATAACAACAACCACCACCACTACCATCATAACAACAACCACCACCACTACCATCATAACAACAACCACCACCACTACCATCATAACAACAACCACCACCACTACCATCATAACAACAACCACCACCACTACCATCATAACAACAACCACCACCACAACCACTACCACCACAACAACCACCACCACCACAACAACAATAACAACAACCATAACAACAAAAACAACCATAACAACAAAAACAACCATCCCCACCACAGTAACCACCACCACCACAACAACAACAACAACCGCCACAACCACCACAACTACAACAACCTCCACAACCACCATAACAACCTCCACCACAACAGCAGCAACAACCGCCACCACCACCTTAACAACCACCACCACAACAATCACTACCACCACAACAACCTCCACCACCACAACCACCACCACCACCACCACAACAACAACAACAACAACAACAACACCACAACAACAACACCACAACAACAACACAACCACCACCACAGCAACAACAACAACACCACCACCACAGCAACAACAACACCACCACCACCACAGCAACAACAACAACAACTACCACCACAAAAACAACCACCACCACAACAACCACCACCACAACAACCACCACCACCACATCCACCACCACAACCACCACAACAGCAACAACAACCACAACCATCACAACAACAATCACCACGACAACAACAACCACCACCACCAACACCACCACAACAACAATCACCACCACAACAACAACCACCACAACAACAATCACCACCACAACAACCACCACCACCACAACAACAACAACAACCACCACCACCACCACAACAACAACAACCACCACCACCACCACAACAACAATCACCACCACAACTACAACAACGACCACCACAACAACCACCACCATCACCACAACCACCTCCACATCAACCACTACCATCACAATAACCAACACAACAACCACCACAAAAGCAACCACCACCATCACAACAACAACCACCACCACAACAACCACCACTACACCAACAACCACCACAACAACAATCATTGTAACCACCATCACATCAGCAACCACCACCACAACAACCACCATTATAACCACCATCACATCAACAACCACCACCACAACAACCTCCACCACCACAACAACCACCATCACCACAGAAACAACCACCACCACAAAAAGAACCACCTGTAACTTGCAATACTTTGGTGATAGAAACTCCGTGTACAAACAGCTAGATAAGGAGTTTATTACAAGCTCACAGTAAAATAGTCTACCCTTCTCGGCTGCCCGATATCAACTGATGCAATAACGCCGTCTTCAGGCGTGGGAGAGCATGCTGACCTAGCAAATTTAGTGGGGACATGTATGCATTGGGGGGGGGACATATATACATCGGGGGTAGACATATTGTGGAGGGGGTACACTACTCCCCCGGGTAGCTGAGATGGTGTCTCCTGACACCAGGAGTTAAATGGTGGGCGATTATAGTAGTAAGGCAGGACCGGGAGGTTTGTACAAGGGATAAGTATGATACAGGGGCAGTAGGGGAGACATGGCCATGTTGAGGGGAGGGAATTAGAAGGATATATACATATAAGATATACAAGGAATAATAGGTACAAATCCAGTAAGGGTCGAAGGTATATATAAACATAATGGGAATTACACAATAATAGTTTGATACATGATAAACAAGGAGTAGATATGAGAGTTCTAGGGTTGTTCTTCCTTCATTTTTTTTTTTTTTTTTTTGGTGGATTTTCTGGAGGATACACTGTCACTGAGTAATGCATGAAAGAAATACCATCATTTTCTAGTAGGCAGAGTGCTGTTCACAGTTTGGGTAATTGTTAGATGGCAATGGTAGTCACGGAATGCGAGGGCACTAAGTACGGGGAGTTTCTACGTCGTGTGTAGGGCATACTATGCCTGTAGCGACTCTGATTTCCTGGAGTCGACGTTCCATTTTTCTGACACAACAATGCACTGCACAGATGACGAGTAGAAAACTTATGAAAGCGATAACCACAGGGGGAAACACAACTGTTGGATGAACCCATGAACGGCTGAAGGCCAGAGAAAATTGATCCATAATGAAATCACTGGCATTCAGGAAGGTGAGCATGCGCAAGTGAGGGGAGGTGATGGTAATGTTGGCAGATGGCAGGGTTGAAGGCATGTCGATTGGTTGAAAGATGTCATAGGAGTGTTTACGAACAGCTTGGTGATAGCAAGTGGCGTAAGTGATGACGGACTCTGATTTGACGGTACAATAGTCAGGGGCTTTGTAGAGACCACTAGCGGGGACGGAGCGAACGGAAGAACCAGGACACGTGATTGTGACAGAGATGGGAACAGCAAAGAAGAAATACTGGACATGGTTGAGGTGAGCAAGGTGGACCGGGAGGTCAGGAGCTGGGACAAAAGAACAGGCCGAGTAGATGGAATGGTTGCGAACTAAAGCAGACTCACAGGGTGTAGCACTGCTAGGGAAGATAGCGAAAAGGTGGGCAGCACAGAGACGAGAGGTCGGAGTAAGGGAGGAACATTGCTGGAGGTCTGTGGAAGAAAGGAAGGCAACGGAAAGATGATCATGGGAGAGGAGGAAATATTCTGAAGGAACAGATACCTGTAACAAGGAGTTGTTGAGGCAGAAAGGGAAGGGAATGATGTGGAAAAGGTTAAAGGTTATGGCAGAATGGAGAGGAATATAGACGACGACGTATGTGGTGAGAAGAGTGGCTTCGAGAACAGGATAATAATATTCAAGGGAGGAGTAAGGGAGGACTGGGGAGAGACCGAAGGTGGAGTGAGCCCATTCCAGGACAGAACGGAGAGCTGAGACAGGTACTAAGTCGGCAGTGACACGTCCATTGATAGCATCGACCAGGATACGAACCAAGGTAGAGACTTGAGACAGGAGAGAGTCAACGTCCAGTTGGAGATTATCCATGTTAAGTTTGAGGTAGAAGAAATGAGAGATAACGTTGAGATCTGAAAGGTGGCGTTGTAAGATATTGGTGAAATTGTTTAGAGTGGACGTGACTTCATTGAGTTGGGTTGTGAGCTTCTGTAACATAGTGTGTTGGATATTAATGACTCGGCGTTGTGATTCTAGGGCTGAAGCTAAATGAGTGAGATCAGATTTGAAGCCAGAAATGTCACGGGCTGGAGCAACGCCAAACAAGCCACTCAGAATCTCACCGCCGAAGTCGAAGAGACCTCGTTTCACACGAGAATGACCCACGGGTGTCTGAATGGAAAATGTGTCATTGAGCTCAGTGAATCTGGTACTTATGTATTGCAACTGCCAGGAGAGTGGGAGGAAAAGGTTATAGAGATACTCATTCGGGTTGTGTGTCCCCATGAGGGCCGTGAGATGGTTCCTGATTCCGTGGAGCTGGTGCGCGTAGGCAGGTAGGGCAATGGCTACGTCGGCCAGGGGCGCAAGATCGTAGCGCAAAGAGGCGATGTCGTCGATAAGCATTACCTCGCCTCCCGAGCCGACCAAGGCCACGGGACGTACTCCACCATCGTCCTGACCTGACCCAGACCCCAGGAGGGTCAGCACTGCCAGCAGGGAGATCGCTAACATCGTACCTAGAAAATCAGGGTAGAGTTAATGGGGGAGGTCGTGAAGAGGTTGATGGGCAGAGCGCAGTTTGGACCGATATTGATTGGTTGATGAATGAGCAGGTGGAGATGGAGATGAAGGAGACTGAGGGATAGGTGGAGACAAGGTAGACTGAGGGACGGGAGGAGGGGAAGAGGGGGCAGGAGGTTGCGTAAATGACTCTTCCAACACAAGGCCACGGGGTGCGCGCTGTAAGTCATCGACGTGGACCCATCTGGTGTCCCTAGTGGACAGGGCCTGGAGGTGAAATTTGTTGCCTTGTTGAGTGAGGACGCGGTGGGGCCCTGTAAATTTGTCATCCAACTTAGAGGAACGCGTATGGGAATGAGCAAAGACAAGATTGCCTACACTGATAGTGATAGGAGAAGCGGACTTATGTTGGCGCTGCAGCATGTCCTCCTGAGAGGAAGCCAAAGTGGATTGGACATACTGGTGGATTGTCTGGAAGTTGGCCAATTTTCTATCTATCTATCTATTGCCAGACGCCTCAATCCCGTTTGGGGTGGCCACAAACAAATCGCCTCCAAGTCGCCCTGTCCCCCGCCATTTCACTGCCCTGCTCCCAACTCACACCCCCCTCTCTCATATACCTCTCCACCCCATCCCTCCATCTCATCCTCGGTCTCCCCCTCCCTCTTCCACCCTCCACCTCACTCACATACACTCTCTTCGTCAATCTTTCACCCTCCATCCTCTCCACATGGCCAAACCACCTCAGTGTGTTCCTCACAACGCTTCCTATCACATCCACATCCACACCACAACGCTCCTTTATATCCTCATTCGTCAGCCTGTCTCTCCACGTGACTCCACAGGCTCCTCTTAAATAACTCATTTCCACTGCTCTCACTCTTGACTTGTGTCCTTCCAACAATGTCCAAGCTTCACTTCCGTACGTTAGAGTTGGTATCACAATACTGTCATGTAGTAACTTTTTTACTTCCATGCTCACTTCCCTGTTTCTTATCACTGCTTTTAAGGAACCAGCAACCTTTCTTCCCTGCTGTACCCTTTCAAGCACTTCACCCTCCAAACCTCCATCCTTACTCATCACACTACCCAAATACTTAAACGTACTCACATTTTCCAATTCCTCACCATCCAACCTCGCTGTACATTCACTGACTTCACCTCTCTCAAAGACCATCACTTTACTCTTCCCTACATTCACCTTTAGGTTCCGTTTCTTACACACTCTCTCAAACTCATCCACCAAGCCTTGCAGCTCCCCTTCGTCTTCACTCAACAACACAGTATCATCTGCAAACAACAGTACAGGGAGTTTCCAAACACTATCCTCTCTCACCAGGGCCACTCCAACATCCACTACCCTACCTTGTACCTCTTTTATTACCCCATCCATGTACAGATTGAACAACCATGGAGACATGACACATCCCTGTTTCAAACAGTTGGCCAATTTTAATTTAACATAATTATCCATGTTGTAGATGGGTTCTGGCTTTGAGGATAAGAGAGAGTATGGGAGGTCCTTGTCAAAGCCAAAGAGGACGAAGAAGGGAGATTTAGCAATGGATGCATTGATGGAACTATTGATGGAAGATGCCACTTGGGGAATCCAGTCATCCCAAGACTAACTATGGGAGCCTAGATGTCTGAGGCACTCTAAGATTTTCCGGTTGTGGCGTTCTACAAGGCCATTGGAAGCCGGATGGTTTGGTAGCAGCGGTGTTTCGAACCATCACATTCTGACCGCCTCCTTGGATTTTTAGTGATACAACAAGATACATGACGTCTCGCACCTGCCAGCCTCGCCCCTCCTCCATGCCTCTAGTGGTGTCATACCTTGGCTGTGCTTTTCGAGTGTACCATTTTTCTCACCCGTGCTCACCTCTCACACCACCGCACCCATACGCCTTGTTCCTGACCGCATGTGTCACCGTCGCCGACCTACGCACCTGTTGCACCTGTTCCCAGCACCTGTTCCGGACTCATCATAGCTCCTGCCCCCACGGTGCCACTTATCGCTCTCTGCCCGCTGCCTGCCCACCACTATTCTCTGCATTTGCAACTCACCAGCTCTACACCTGCTTTGCGCCGACATCTGCCTCACCACCCACCACCGGCCTCCGCCGTCGCCCGCATCTGGTCTGCATTACGGAGCCTCCTAGGACCGCCACTTCTACACTTCCAGCCATGGCCAACCCTCCACAGTCTATCTATCTCGACGATGCCAATCGTCCCAAATTTACCGGCCAGGATCCAACTTGGTCTGTCTATGATTTCCTCAGAGAAGTCGAAACCGAAATAAATAATAGACAAATTACCGAGGAATCGCTCAAAGTAGCTTACCTCCTCGGTCGCTTGCATCACGGTAAATCAGACATCGGATCCGCGATCCGTGCAGGACATTTCAATAGCATTCGTACCTTTGCTGATTTTCGTACGGAACTCATCAGCCTTTGTTGCCAGCATTCAAATACCGCGTCTCTCATGGGATTCATTAATCTCCTAAACCAACTAGATGAGGACTTGCGCGTCCCAGCGCAATATGCCAAGCTCCGCGAAGCTGCCGCCGCCATGAAAGCAACTAGTTGCGAGATGCTCCAATTACTGGTAGGCACGAAATGGTTAGAAGACAAGAATGGCGTTCCAATGCTTTCACTCACCAACTTTGCTGACTTAATTGGTTACCTCAGATTCCTTCACTGGCTTACTCCTAAACAGCGAGAGCTAGCCTTGGAAATCAGTTTCAATCCAGGGGATAAAATTATTCAGGTCACTAAAGCCATTCATGAAAGAACAGGTTCGAACTACACGCGTCAGGGCACCACCCAACCCTTGGCCTCCTCAGTCTGTCACACCTCCACTACCCCAGACCAATCTCGCTCCCATCCCACCGCTGCCACCAAATGTAACTTGCAATACTTTGGTGATAGAAACTCCGTGTACAAACAGCTAGATAAGGAGTTTATTACAAGCTCACAGTAAAATAGTCTACCCTTCTCGGCTGCCCGATATCAACCGATGCAATAACGCCGTCTTCAGGCGTGGGAGAGCATGCTGACCTAGCAAATTTAGTGGGGGCATGTATGCATTGGGGGGGGACATATATACATCGGGGGTAGACATATTGTGGAGGGGGTACACACCACCACAGCAACAACCACCACCACAACAACAACCACCACCACAACAATCACCACCAACACAACAATCACCACCAACACAACAATCACCACCACAACAACAACAACAAAAACCACCATCTCCATCACCACAACAACAAAAATCACCATCATCACCACCACCACAACGAAAACAAAAACCACCAACACCATCACCACCATAACAGCAACAACCACCACTACCAATAAAATAACCACCATCACCGCCACCACAACAAAAACCACCATAACAAAATCCACCATCACCACCTCCACTACAACAACACTCATTCTCATAGTCTGAATTCACTCTAAAACAAGCCTCACTATTATATGCTTGACCGTTCCAAGATGGCGGCCGCACAGACGCACCACTGCTGTACTGAAGAATGGGCGATGCAGCATCTAGTCTTATTTATATCTATGGGGAAACCTAGCCACAGGTGTTACGCAAGGTGATGAAACCAAGATATACACCCACCAGAGCTGCTGGGCGAGGGACTGTTCCGGGAGGGTGCTAAGCGTACCGCCCTCTGCCTATCGGCTCATAGTCGCAAAGCTCATGGGTCCCTACCCGGGGGTTCCCTGTTTTATTAAGGTTTGAAAATTCCCAGTTCTGTCCAATACTGTGGACACTGGGCTCCAGTGGGATATAGTCGTATCTTCACAGTCATTCAGTTATCTATACTGGACGACGGGAAATAGAGGAGAGATTCTAGTTATCACTAATAAAAGCTGTTTTATATCATATTCGTGACGTTTCATTAAATTCCAAACACTTATTATGAAATGTATTCCACCGTTATTCTGTCCTCTGAAGTATTCCAAATATCAAAGATGAATTAGACATGACAACCCATGTATATGAAACTGCAGTATATTTTGATTACATGTAAACTCATGATGCATATGTAGTCATTTAGTGACATAACAGTGATGATAGTTGAGTATAACCCTATTACCCAGTATGTTATTACCAACAATTTGCACCCGACAGTAATACATGGCACCCCAAACCACTCACCCCCACCGCCGTCTGGTATGACACAGTTGCCAGACTTGTGAAGCTATCTCTGCTGCTTCGATTTATCTGTTCGAATATTTACGGGCTTCGAAACGAAGACACGACTTTTTTGGCTGACTATACACCACCAATATCTCAGCATGGGAAGGTCCGGCACCGGTTTTAATCCTGACCAAACCATGGGAGGGCACTTGAAATTCTCACGCCCGCTGGACTAATTAACCAGGCGGCCACTAATAGTGTTGGATGTAGCCCGTGATCATTTGGATTGCTTATACTGCATGTCTTGGAAGTGATCCATGTATTTTCTTTTATTCTTATCTCACTTTATTTACATTCAAACCTAGCTATGTTTTCTAAGAAAGATGCAACTGTCAGCAGTGGTGTCATGCATTAACACCAGTCTATTCCAATACAGTCAAACCTCCTTCACCGTGTTTAATTGGTCCGCCAAACTACCACAATGATGAAACCCCTTCATAACCAATGCAATGGCAAAATTAACTCAATGACCAAAATGAGGATGACCAAATGTCAAAAAGGAAGGTGAGAGGATCGTCAGTGTAATATCCCTGGTGGATTCCATACTGACAGTCAGAAAGATAGTTATCTCAGGAAACACAAATAATATCTTCTTGTCAAGGATAACTTTTAAAACTTCAACAGAGCATGATATCAAACCAAATGAATGATATTTGAAAAGTTGCGGGTGAATGACAGCAAGCTTCCAGCACCAAGTAAAACTGATGGAAATCGATATAAGTTGTCTAGGCACGAAGTTAGCACAGAAGAAGAGTTCTTGAGAGCATTACGGTAGACCCCATCAGGATATGTTTTGTTTATAAGGGTCAGTGAGAGCAGAAGTTATACCTTTTGATGAAATTTTAACGACAGGCATGAAAAAATCAAAACCAGAAGAGGTAGAGGGATAACACTGAACGTGAACTAGGCTAAATGGAATCTGAGGACAAAGTTTGATCAAAGAGTTCAGACTTGTCAGGATAAGAAACAATAGGAATATTTTGAATTGAACCTTTAGAGCCTTTGCAAAACTTGAATGTTTTGTCTTAGCAAGACGATGAAAACACTTACCAAAACTGCGGGCAGAAATGTAGAGTGAACGGGATTCAGGTTTAAATTGGCACTTTCTTGTTGTAGCCACCATTTTACGGACAGTGATTTACCCAAGAGTTGTTTCTATTAGTTAAGGGGTAAGAGAATTGAATGTTTGCTTCTTTGCTTGACAGAATAACCCACAAAATGTGCACTGCAAACTCAGATGGTGCTTAGCCTTGGAAGCATTTGTCTTTCGAAGGAAAATTAAAGAGGTACTGACTGAAAGCCTCCTAATTAGCACCAATGAAATGCCACAGACACTGCAAGGGATCCATAGGCCTTACTGCAGAGATGAGACCGGTGGCTGAGCAAAGACTGATTCAGTGAGAACGACTGACATGCTAAGCAGAAGATTCAGACGTAAGAAAAAGGAACTCTCTCCGAGGTGGTCAGGGATACAGGTAGGGTTGCCATACAGGCTGTTCTAGGTCATCAGGGGTTTAAAAGAATAAGGTTTGTTCAACAGGTAAAGTAATTAGTGAATGGCAGAGCCAAATTTTGTGGTACACTGAAACTACCTAAAACACAGCTTTCAGAAAAGGGAGAAAGAGAAAGGGTTTTGCTCTTTTAACCCTCCCCATCTCGACATTTTCTGGGCAGTGGTACGCCCCAGTCCCGACATTTTTGGACCGTTTTTTTTTTTTTTGGCTCAAACATCCGCTTTTGGTGAGAAACATCGAAAATTCATAGAGAAATCACTTACCTGAGGTTTAAAATACTCGATCCAGGCACGAGTACCTCCTTACCTGACTGGGTTTTCTAACAGGCTGGCACCAAAGAAAACGAGTTCTATGGGAGGGTAACTATTTTATCCACTCATAAACAGTATTTATTTATTTACTTGCTACGAATTTATATGTAGTACAAGAGTATATTGGTTTTCAAACAGTAATATAGGCATTATAAACATTGTTTCACTCACTAACTCATCACCATTCATGACCTTTTTTTCCCACATTACCTGATCATCATTTCTGACTGTTTCTTCCTCTAATGATATGTAAACTTTGTCCTCCACATTGTCATCGATTGGGGAATCACTCTGGCCCTGAATGTCTTTATTGGCCAGGTCACTGGTAACAGGTGAATTGCCGAGACAATAGCGTGTAGGAGGGGGGGAGAGGTTATGCGGTGTAAGGCATTGTCCCTGCTTGGCATCTTGTAGAGGAATAGAGGAAGGTGTCCCGTGTATACGTGCCAAAAATCACTCGCGAAATCACTCGCGAAAATTGAAAATTGTGCAAATTAGGGACCTTGCAACATTGCTGCGTTAATTTACATCTCCGGGATATGAGTGCACATCATGTGAGGACGTGAATTTACGTCTCCGGGACGCAGTGGGTTAAAGTAAGAAAGCCAATTATTTCTATTTGCTTAGATGAATTGGGGATACATACACATAACTAATATGTTCATTCAGAGAACGACAGGAAAGCTATAGACAGACTGCAAAGCATCAAAATCTTCATGGTCAGGAACACAAGAGCAGGTTATGCTGCTGCACATGTAACAATATATGGTAGACCTTTGATCCTGAAAGGAGTATAAGAAATGTAAGAGGATAACAAAAAGAATTTATTAACAGTAGCCTCAGAAGCTGAGTCGCAGTGAGGGCTTAGAAGAGGGTAGGTATTTGGATGAAAAGCTACTAATGATGCAGAAATGATTAGGAAGACTGTATCAGGCAAAGGCAAGGAGATCTCATTTGGCCGTTAACAAGAGAGAAGCGGATGTCGCAAGGATTTATGGTCCTCTCTGTGGGTGTTCCGAGGTAACGTGTTATTGAACCACCATGCAGGAAAAATTTGAAATGGTATGGTGTGTTAGGATCATGCAGCTAAGCGTAAACAGAGGGGAATATTTTTTGCTTGATACTCTACACTACTCTAAGTGTTATTGAAAACTTAGATAGTAAAGGGCGATAGAAGATAAATCCTTATTTCAGTTGAATATGGAGATCCCTCTATTACCATCGTTCCTGTTTTATCGGAAGTACCGCTCTGTTAAATTGGTCCTACAGTCTTGCCACTCTAACTCTGTAAAATTAAGTGAAATTTTCTGTCAAGTTAAATGTGGTCTTTCGATCATTACTCTAAAAGGTTACACATGCCATTTCATTAGACAATGACACTCACCCACTGCCCGGGAGCAGCACCCCAGTTTGGCAGCATATGGTTCGTCACTACACGCAAACGGTGAATTTCTCTTGCCAGTACAAAACCTCAGCAGGGTGAGGAAGACGCTGCATACATAATTTGTGGTCTCTAGGAGCTAGTACCTATTAATTTTAAAGTTTTGCTTAAACACCGCATTATAACCGCACTCTCTGTACACGTGTTGGGAGGAGGGTGGGGAAGGAAGCCTAATGGCGCCTCCACACGTGTGCTCGAACAAGTGCTGGCAAAATGTAAGCAACACAATAACGAACACCCTGCAATTATGCTGGGAACAGCAGCGTCCAGATCATGTTGGCAACATTATGATGAAGTTTCAGCTGTCTGGTATAGACACACTTTTCCCATCGCCTTTACTGCCAGTGATAAAAGTTGCACTGAAATATGTTCGCATACATCAGTCCAAATACTGTTGCATACATGTACCCAAACATGTTGCCCACTGTGTTGCCGATATATGTTCGAGGGCACGTGTGGACGCGCACTAAGACACAGGGAGGGTTTGAAGTGGGGTGAAGGAAGATAAGTAACTCTTTGCCCTATCCCTCTTCCCCTTTGCTGTGATCTTTCAGCCCGTTCCAAGACAGTGTTATTGGAGCTTGAAAGACGTGTTTCATGATTATTTAAACACATATGTACAATAACACTGCTGAGTGTCAGTTAGTGTGCTTCAGACTCTAGTCTGATGAGTAATTTATTCGCTCGACTAACACAGAAACATCACTGGTTTAACCCGCCCCGTCCCGACCACTTTTTGACCACTGGTACCCCCCAATCCCGACCATTTTTCGACCCTTTTTTTTTTTTGCTAAAACTTTCGCTTTTGGTGAGAAACATCGAAAATTCATAGAGAAATCGCTCACCTGAGGTTTAAAATACTCATTACAGGTAGGAGAGCCTCCTTACCTTACTGGGTTTTCTATCAGGCTCGCACCAAAGAAAACGAGTTCTATGGGAGGATAACTATTTCACACCACTCATAAACGGTATTTATTTATTTACTGTTACGAATTTATATGTAGTACAAGAGTATATTGGTTTTCAAGCAGTAATATAGGCATTATAAGCCTATACCTGACCTAATACCTGACCTTTTTTTGCCACATTACCTGATCATCATTTCTAACTGTTTCTTCCTCTAATGCTATGTAAAGTTTGTCCTCCACATTGTCATTGATTGGGGAATCACTCTGGCCCTGAATTTCGTACCGTGGCATGACATGGCTATACTGGCCAGGTCACTGATAACAGGTGAATTGCTGAGACAATGGCATGCAGGGGGGGGGGAGGAGGTCATGCTGGGTAAGGCATTGTCTCTGCCTGGCATCTTGTTGAGGAAGGTGTCACGTGTATACGTACCAAAAATGACTCGCGAAAATTGAAAATTGTGGAAATTATGAACCTTGCAGTTGCAGGACGTTGAAGTACGTCCCCGGGATTAGCTGTGACAAAACGTGAGGACGTGGAAGTACGTCCCTGGGATGCCGCGGGTTAAAAACCATATTACATACAAAATAATTATCGCCCGCCTTACGAAGCGGAGCGATAACGTTTTTGCCTGTGTGTGTGTGTGTGTGTGTGTGTGTGTGTGTATCTGTTCCCATTATATCTCATGAACGGCTTGAACTATCAACATGAAACCCTCAGGATATCAAGATATGGCCCAGTCTTGGCCGAATTCGAAACTGGGCACTCGAGGTCAAGGTCAAGGCCACCAAAATGGCTGCCAAAGGTCAACTGGTTTTTATCGCCCGCCTTTACACCATTATATATCATGAATGACTTGAGATATCAATATGGAACCTTCAGGGCATCAAGCTATGGCCTAAATCTTGCACTTGGCCAAAAGTATATTTTGGCGGGCGATTAGCATTCGGCTCCCGAATGCTTTTCTTTCCTTATACAATGCAGTTTCACCATATTTAGTCAACCTAATTATGCTTCTGGAACTCTTAACCGTCAAAGTCGCAGGTTTAAGGGAAGAAAACTTCGTATTGCATTTTGAATTCTAATATCGCGTAACACCCATCAGGAAATACTGTAGTCGTTTGTAATTGCTAATCCTACTGATTATCACTCAATGTTCGGTGTGAATACAGTAAGTACAGTCATTCATAAAAGAAGTGGTACAGTCCCTCGCTAGCCAACCCCACCGCGTTTCGTGTGGTAACACAGTAACCTTTAAAACTTCAGGTGATTCTAGTTCGGCTTTGAGATGCTATGCCTGAGTGAATCCCGAATCGAATTTAGTCTCATTTCCTGATGAACTACTGTAACTATGCCGTGTGAGAAAATGCTCTTTATAATATTGCTCTGCATACTAAATAATCGCATCATAGTGCTAGTGGCAAATCCTTTGACCTCGGTAGATAATCCAATGCTGAACACTTTCATAATGTAAAATCTATCATTAATATTAACACATCATGAGTGGATAGACAAAAGCAATTACGATGTCATATCCACCATTGATTTCCAGCTATTCCTTACACAATTCAATGCATTTAGTTGAACTGATTATTATAATTTTCACCCCGTAGCCTAACCTTTGATGTAACGTATAAACATATAATGTCACTTTACCGACTGGGAGTTGTTATGTAGGTACACGTCCCGGAAAGACCAATACTTAATCTTGTACTCACCCGCACATTATAAACACCTTGAGGCTTGCGAAAAAAAAAAAAATGTCATTAAAATGAGGCTCCTTAATTTTAAAGACAGCATGTCTTCATGATGTGCAATTTAGAGGTTGGCTACAAGACCATGGTGAAATGGGGAAACCTCTTCGACATTGTTATGGTGTAATTGTTTTGACGAGGTTTGTAAAATGACTGTAATCTCGATGACCCTGTCAGAAGAGTTAATTACTATGATGCATAATCGACATCCGATTTTATGACGTATTACTGGATAAAATATATTACCGCGGGAATGCTATAAAGGAGCGTTGTGGTGTGGATGTGGATGTGATAGGAAGGGTTTTAAAGAGGAACACACTGAGGTGGTTTGGCCATGTGGAGAGGATGGAGGGTGAGAGACTGACGAGGAGAGTGTATGTGAGTGAAATGGAGAGGGGAGAGGGAGGGGAAGGCCGAGGATGAGATGGAGAGATGGAGTGGAGAGGTATATGAGAGAGGGGGGTGTGAGTTGGGAGCAGGGCGGTGAAATGGCGGGGGACAGGGCGACGTGGAGGCGGTTTGTTTGTGGCCATCCCGTACGGGATTAAGGCGTCTGGCAATAGATAGATAGGAATGCTACTGTTAATAATAAAACAGCAGTTTACTGTTACAGGAAAGTTAAAGGTATTTATCTGTAGAAATACTGCATTACGTGCCTCGTGACATTTTCACAGAATATCAATTCTGCATTACCGTTCGTTTATTTTTTTTCCCTGCGATTATGGTTAGGTATTTCATGTTCCTCTAGCAAAAAACTGGCATTGAATTGTGTAACAATATCAATGTTAAGTTTTTGTGCAACAGTCTTAGATAATGCGTCCTCTGCATATCATACACGAAATTTTAGCATTTCACTGTTGGCGTCATAATGATCATGAAGTACATGAATAATTTTTACAGTAGCTAGGTTACCTGTCACTGTCCGAGATGCATTCTAATGCAAATACTCCCTTCATCATCTCAGTCTCCGAATTTCATAGATGATACTTGTCCTCCACGATATACTGTAATTAAGTCCGATAACTGTGGATATATCATTGAATTCGGAGGCTGTAATCTCCGTCGTTGACTGTGAACCCAAAACTTGAAGCTCAAGAGCTGAGTTTGTGTGGCCAGATTAGTATCCATATCAATAATTTCTCCTCTGTAGCTACCACATACCTGTGAGTGATGGGATGTGTCAGTATCACAGTAAACGTTAGATTGTCCACATCCCTGAAGCATATGTGTGGGTGAAGGGGATGTGTCACTGCCAATGCGAACACTAGCCTGGCCACGTCTCTTGCACATTTACGTGGGTTGAGATGTGTCAGTGCCAAAGCGAACACTAGCCTGGCCACTCCTCTACGACTTATGCATGGGAGAAGGGACATGTTAATGCTAAATCACTTGTTAATCTGGCCATATCTCTGCCACGTGCATAGATGAAAGAAAGCGATTACCCCGTTACCTGGTCACATCTCTGTCACATACAAGTTTATGGGTTACCGTAGTAGTGCACTCACGAATATCAAAAGGCTTAAGCTCAGAAGGACGCAGAACATATTCACGTGCCATTTCAGTTTGCTGCACATCCAACTTTTGGTGGCAAGAATCCCAGTAGATTCCCTGCAATCCGCATTTACGCTCGCACACACGCAGGGATGCACACATACATGCACAGGTGCACACACACACACACACACACTCACATGTAATGCCAGCAGGTTAGGTTATGATTTAGTATAAGTGAATTATAAGTGTACTATGAGTGTAATTTGGTAATTAAGTACAATTTAGTATAAGTGTAATATAAGTATAGTATATGTGTGATTTTTGTATTTGTAGAGTTAATGTAGGAAGTAAACATCTATGTATTATGCAATTCACTTCACCCGCCGCGTCCCGTTGATGTATATACACGTCCACACGTTTTGTCACTGTCAGTCCTGTTGACTAAACGCACATCAATTGCAAGGTCCCTAAGTTGCATAATTTTCAATTTTTACACTTGATTTTTGGTATGTATACACAGGACCCCTTCCTCTACAAGATGCCAGGCAGGGATACTGCCTTATCCTGCACGACCTCCCCCCCCCCACACGCCATTGTCTCAACAATTCACCTGTTACCAGTGACCTGGCCTTTAAAGACATCTCGTGCCATGGTACAAAATTCAGGGCCAGAATGATTCCTCAATCGATGGCAATG
Source organism: Coenobita brevimanus (assembly GCF_032717465.1). Taxonomy (NCBI): domain Eukaryota; kingdom Metazoa; phylum Arthropoda; class Malacostraca; order Decapoda; family Coenobitidae; genus Coenobita; species Coenobita brevimanus. Next base: position 18,310,563 of record NC_136997.1, on the reverse strand, counting down.
TCGAGGACAAAGTTTACGTAGCATTAGAGGAAGAAACAGTCAGAAATGATGATCAGGTAATGTTGCCCAAAAAGTTGTGGTATGTTGATGTGTTTGGTGAGTGAAACAATGCTTATACTGCCTATATTACTGTGTGAAAACCAATGTAAACTCGTACTACATATAAAGTCATACTAAAAAAAATAAATAAATACCGTTTATGAGTGGTGTGGAATAGTTACCCTCCAACAGAACTTGTTTTCTTTGGAGCTAGCCTGATAGAAAACCCAGTAAGGTAAGAAGTGCTGCTACCTGTATCAAGTAATTTAAACCTCAGGTGAGCGATTTCTCTATGAATTTTCGATGTTTCTCACCAAAAGCAGAGGTTTCAGGCAAAAAAAAAAAAAAATCCTAAATCGGTTGGGAATGAGGGGAGTTAGTGGTGGAAAATTGGTCGGGACAGGGCAGGTTAAATATTGCATCAGCCTATTACACTCCCCCTCCCCTCCATGAGACATGCTGGTAGCAAAGATTTGGCGAACATTTAAGTTAGCCAAGACTCCATAGTCTTCTGAGCGAGTAAATTCACGGATATTCTTCAGTCCTAATCCATTTCAATGATAGAACGTGAATTGATGAGTATCAGAAGGGAGAAATCAACACAACATCCTGTGAGATGCTAACCTTGAATTTCTGGCGGTTGTGTGCAAGCCCATGGCCAGGCTTAACGACATAAGTAGCGTCCGAACTCCATAAAGGAAACTTAATATTAAGTGATGAGATCATTACCAATAATTCTCAAATTATAATCATTGTCATACAATTTTTGTGAAATACTATAAACCCCAACAGGTCAATTACAGAGTAAACGACTCGTGACATGGGTGCTAAGGAATAAGAGTAATCTGGGAGCTGACACCCTCAGGCGTAATCGAACTGGTCCCACTATATAAATAAGAGCAGGCATCGTGCGTGTTATTCAATGACCATCTCTTGTCTCAGTCAGAGGTCAGTATTTAAAGTCCTTATATCTCCCCCCCGCATTTATTGTCACACTAAGTTTATTTACGTTGATCACTCCCTTCATGTTGTGAGTTGTGGAGAACAGAATGAGTAACAGTTGTAATCGTCATCATACTTCTTTATTTTTTATTCCGTAACCATCTCTCATCTCATTCACAGGCCACTCACCACCAACCAAATCACAATCTCGCCAGCCACGTCATCACACTTACATAAACTTACATTTCCCCTCCCCCCTTTGTTTAGTCCAATACTAGATTTAGTTTGAGATGTAAGTGGGCACAATATCATTTTTTTTTTGTTTTTTTTTTTGAGGTATTGGAACGTGGAGGGACTGTGAGAAAATGTTCTGGAGAGAGGTGAAAAGAGTAAGACAGGGTGGAAGTGAGGTTAACAGGGGAGTGAAAGATAAAAATGGTAGATTACTAGTGGAGATGGGAGAAAAAATGAGCAGATGGAGAGAACACTTTAAGGAATTATTGAACGTAGAGGATGGAAGTAATGCGAGTATAAGTGGCTGGGGAATGGCTGGGAGAAGGAGGAAGGTGAGAAGACAGGAAGAAATCAGTAGGATAGAAGTTGTGGAAGCAATGAAGAAAGTTAAATCAGGGAAAGCCCCAGGAATTGATGAAGTGTGTGTGAAATGCTGAAGCATGGGGGAGAGATAGTAGTAGAATGGATGTGGAAGATGTGCAGATTGGCCTGGGAGGAAGGTAGAGTCCCGGAGGATTGGAAGTCAGGTATAATTATTCCCTTGTACAAAGGAATAGGGGAAAAAGAAGTGTGTGGTAATCATAGGGGCATTTGTCTTCTTAGTATAATAGGAAAAGTGTATGGCAGAATACTTGTTGACAGAGTTAGAGAAAGAACAGAGAAATTAGTTGGAGAAGAACAGGGAGGCTTTACGAAGGGAAGAGGTTGTGTAGATCAGATATTCATTCTTAGATCTTCAGTGGAAAAGTTTCTAGAGAAGGGAAAGAAGTTGTATGTGGCTTTCATAGATGTGTAGAAAGCATATGACAGGTGGATAGATAAGGATTGTGGAAAGTGTTAAGAATATATGGAGTAGATGGGAAGTTGTTGAATGCTGTGAACAGTATGTACGATGGTGCAAAGGCTGCAGTGCGTGTGGATGGTGAACTAAGTGAATTTTTCTCTTTGAAAGCTGGGTTGAAACAGGCATGTGTCATGTCTCCATGGTTGTTCAATCTGTACATGGATGGGGTAATAAAAGAGGTACAAGGTAGGGTAGTGGATGTTGGAGTGGCCCTGGTGAGAGAGGATAATGTTTGGAAACTCCCTGTACTGTTGTTTGCAGATGATACTGTGTTGTTGAGTGAAGACGAAGGGGAGCTGTAAGGCTTGGTGGATGAGTTTGAGAGACTGTGTAAGAAACGGAATCTAAAGGTGAATGTAGGGAAGAGTAAAGTGATGGTCTTTGAGAGAGGTGAAGTCAGTGAATGTACAGCGAGGTTGGATGGTGAGGAATTGGAAAATGTGAGTACGCTTAAATACTTGGGTAGTGTGATGAGGTTTGGAGGGTGAAGTGCTTGAAAGGGTACAGCAGGGAAGAAAGGTTGCTGGTTCTTTGAAAGCAGTGATAAGAAACAGGGAAGTGAGCATGGAAGTGAAAAAGTTACTACGTGACAGTATTGTGATACCAACTCTAACGTACGGAAGTGAAGCTTGGACGTTGTTGGAAGGACACAAGTCAAGAGTGAGAGCAGTGGAAATGAGTTATTTAAGAGGAGCCTGTGGAGTCACATGGAGAAACAGGCTGATGAATGAGGATATAAAGGAGCGTTGTGGTGTTGATGTGGATGTGATAGGAAGCGTTATGAGGAACACACTGAGGTGGTTTGGCCATGTGGAGAGGATGGAGGGTGAAAGACTGATGAAGAGAGTGTATGTGAGTGAGGTGAAGGGGGGAAGAGGGAGGGGTAGGCCGAGGATGAGATGGAGGGATGGGGTGGAGAGGTATATGGGAGAGAGGGGTGTGAGTTGGGAGCAGGACAGTGAAATGGCGGGGGACAGGGCGACTTGGAGGCGATTTGTTTGTGGCCACCCCAAACGGGATTGAGGCGTCTGGCAATAGATAGATAGATAGATAGGAACGTGATTGTTATTAATATAAGAATGAGATTTTTTTATATTCAAATGTGTATTTATGAAATCAGATCAATTCATACGTTATAATACTGCTTCCTAGGTTGTTAATTTGTATTTGCTAAACCTGTTGTAATTTCTGAGTCCCCTTGTGATCTGGACTGACTAACACATGTAAATGTCTCATTTTTAGTACCATAGTGGAAAGTTGCAGTAATAAATATTGATCCCCCCTGAGTCCACATGCGACCAAGAAGGACGGCACCTTGTTATTGTTTAATAGATCATTTAAGGTAAATCATTGTGAGAGAAGTCAGTATTTAGTGTATCGAGAAATTGGATTTGTTAACGTTGGACGTATCATTAAAAGAAATGCAAATATCCTATCTCGGGTTTTCCAACTACCTTCTCTAACCAGCATGATGTGGGCGGCCCGCAAGTTGTACTAGGGAGTAAATGGACCCGTATACTCGAGCCAACCAAAACTCTCGCTACCCTCTTTAAGTGGATTTCGAGCCTATCTTCTTTTTTTTTTTTTTTTTTTTATCATGGTTCGACTAACTGCCTTGGACATATCAGAAAATAGGGAATTATATCACTCCAGTTAGGCTTGGATTTCACACTCAAGGCTAAGCTCGGTACCCTAGTGGCAGTTACACTGAGGATCTCAAAAGGTTAGGGCACTACACTGGTGGCTTTAGCAGTGGGATAATAAATATTCTACTTACACAACGTACATTAGAGACCCGCCTAATATTGTACGGGAAACAGTCCCAGGTACCATGCTTAACCCGTCACGTCCTGAGGTTTTCCGCACCTCCGACATCCCCCAGTCCCGAGGTATTTTCGATTTTTTTTTTTTTGGCTGAAACCTTCACTTTTGGTGAGAAACATCGAAAATTCATAGAGAAATCGCTCACCTGAGGTTTAAAGTGCCCAATCCAGGTAGGAGTTCCTCCTTACCTGAGTGGGTTTTCTAACATGCTGGCACCAAAGAAAACGAGTTCTATGGGAGGGTAACTATTTTATCCACTTATAAACGGTATTTATATATTTACTTGGTACGAATGTATATGTAGTATGACAGTATATTGGTTTTCATGCAGTAATAAAGGCATTATAAGCATTGTTTCACTCACTAACTAATCACCATACCTGACCTATTTTTGCCACACTACCTGATCATTATTTCTGGCTGTTTCTTCTTCTAATGCTATGTAAACATTGTCCTCCACATTGTCATCAATTGGGGAATCACTCTGGCCCTGAATAACTTTACTAGCCAGGTCACTGGTAACAGGTCCTTTGCCAAGACAATGGCGTGAGGGGGGAGGGGGGAGGTTATGCAGTGTAAGGCATTGTCCCTGCTTGGTATCTTGTACAGGAATAGAGGAAGGTGTCCCGTGTATACATACGAAAAATCACGTGCGAAAATTGAAAATTGTGCAAATTAGGTACCTTGCAATTGCACGACGTACTGGTACGTCACCGGGACTGGCAAATGCAAATCGTGGTGACGTACCCATACGTCGTCGGGACGGGGCGGGTTAATGTATCCATAGTAGGCCATAGTCAGATTCCCCAATCGTTGGAGACCCCAGATGTAGAACTGAGAATATATTGAGCCCCTGGAGCAAGAGCAATAACATTTTTTTTTTAGATAACCGAATGAACAGGGTGCTAGAATGAAAGCATGATCTGTGTATACTCTGGTTAGGGAGCAACGATATCGACCGAAATACGACTCCAGGTCGAGTAGTAAACGATATCAAGCAAGGAAGGATGCAGAGACTGTAGGTGAGTGTGTACAAGCTGAAAGTGACAGAACTTCTTTTATATAACAAAGTGGGAGAGAGCACTGATTTTTCCCATTGTTTTTGAACTTAGTTCCCCCTTCCCCTTTCCATTATGAGTAGACACGGTACTACCAGTCATAAATCTAAGGCCGAGGAAAGGGAGGATGCGGGATCAGTAAGGGATAGATTAGTGAGAGAATTGGAAGAAATAGAGACACCGCTACCCCCTGCAAACACTTTTCAGGCGCCACATTTGACCCCTTACTTGTTCACAAGGTAGAGAGTGGTCTCACCACGCCCTGGGATATCCCAATTCTGGAACTCCACCAGTTGCAAGGACTCGATGCAATGGCCAGGTTAGAAATGTTTTTCAAACTAGTGGAGCAATGTGACCCTAACGATCTCACCTGAATGCAAATAACTAAGAGTACGGCCGATCTGGAGTTAGCCATTGTCATTCAAAATCATCAAAGAAACCACCAAGCAGACTCCTGGCTGACACCTAAGCATCTCCTTAGGACAGAGTTTGCAATATATGTTAGTGTCAATCGTGCGTGGCAGGAGTTTGAGTCGATGAGCTATGACTGGGAAGAATCACCCCAGATTTTTCCCATAGATTCATTTGCCAACATGCAGTAATCGAGTTAAAATTCTCTTATGAGAAATTTCCCAATCAAGATAAAGAAATAAAGAGAAAGCTGTGGTATGGGGTACCTTCCACTTCACGAGAGAAGTTGCAGGGATTTCTAGATGATGAATATATTGAATGCCCATTGCGCAAAGTCCTTGACCATATTGAACATGAACGACAATTGCCAGAAGAAAGGCAAACCCCTCTGATCAATGCGGTTCTGATGAAGGATAGTAATGACAGGGTGAAAGCCGGAAAATGCTCCTCCTCCTTCATTCCCATAGACCTGGCAAGTAGTATGAGTATGGTGGAAACTAGGAATGATATGGAAGAACTTAAAACCCAAGTGTGGGAAGTGAAAACAAGTCTAGAACACGTGAGTAAGGGACGAACAAGTATTCAAGGGACCCCCCCCCCCGATAACATTGTAGTCACTGCCAAGCATCGTCCCACATTCTGCAAGAGTGCTGGCAGAAGCCCCCACTCGGTCACTGTTTTCACTGCCGCAGACCCAGATGCCATCAGGGAAACCGTGGGTGTCCTGGACGTGAACAGGGGACCCCAACCCATAATAATTCCAACCCAGACGATTCCCAGAACCATAATATGAGAACATGACTAGCCGGTGGTCATACTTCCCCCACCATTAGCATTGCTGTCAGTGGGAAGGTTGTAGAGGCATTAGTTGATTCAGGCAGTAGCTTCACAGTAATAAAGGAATCGGCTGCCAAGCGGGTAGGAGGAAAACAAACTTGCGCCGGAACCCTCATGGGCTACAAGGGGTCACGGGTGCACCTTTGAGGATTTTAGGAATGCTGTGGACTGAAATTGGGGTGAAAAAACCATAAACAATGGTTCCCTGTAGTACCTAACTCTTACATCACTGCTGATCTACTCCTTGGGTATGACATACTGAGGCAAATCCCCCTTATTTGGGATGGCAAAAAGAGTCATGGTATGGGGAGGCGCCCCTTATGTAGTAAATCACATTCCCCGCCAGAAGAACAAAGTCATGAGAGTAAAGCTGAGCCTGGTAATGGTTACGAGTCCCTCACAACTTTTCACTCAGATCAATCTCCATATGGTAGTTAGGCTTAGTCCCTATCAATCCAAATTCGTCTCCATCCATGTAAGAGAAGACCCAGGTACTCGCAAGCCAAGCTCAGTCATATGTCACCCCTATCTAGTCCAAGTAAGTTCAGAAAACACCGTCTACCTACCTCTCACTAATGCCACTAAGCAGGAAAACGCATATAAGAAGGGCACAATTGTTGAATCTTACAAGAAAATTGACAACTCTCCCTGTAAATTTAACATCACCACCCAAATCCATAACGACTTGCTGCCGCAAAATGATCAAGTGAGAGAGAGAGAGGGATGTGTGTTCAAAGGTTAAAAGAACTTATTGAGAGATAAAAGTGGCAACATCTCACCAAGGTTCAACGACAAGACCTGGTGTAATTAATATTCACTCACGACCCCCTTTTCATCCTTGACGAGAGTGAGTTAGGGTCGATCAGTGGCCCTCCCCTTCACATTAAGGTGGCTGATCCCCAGCCCAGTCATGGACCAATGTACTGTTATCCTGAACAGGCTTTCGATATGCTCAAAGATATGGAAGACCGGGAGATTATAGAACAATCAACGGCGGCCTGCTTGTCACATATAGTGCACGTGAATAAACCTGATGGTAGAAAGTGGATGTGCTCAGACTACCGGCAGGTCAACAAACATCTTGTCACTGATATTTGTCCTCTTTCCCAGTTGGAAGAATTAGTTGAACAAGCGACCGGCCATTAATACTATGTCACTCGATATATGAGAAGCTTACTTCCAAATCATGTTAGATGAAGAGAGCCACAACTTCACCACTTTTAGTGATGGGGTTACTCTGTATAGATTCAGACAACTCCCATTCAGACTTAATTGCTCCCCTGCGATCTTTTCCAGGCAGATGGCTTCAGTACTGGCACCCTCCTCCAGAAAGGGCGGGTCAGAAATTACTTAGACAATTTGATTCTTTGGGCTCCAGACTTCCCTACTTTACTAGACTGCCTGAGGCAGCTTTTCCAGTTACTTACTGAAAATGGGGTAACACTGAATCTTAGTAGGTGTACTTTTGGTCTTAAAGACGTTACTTTCCTGAGTCACAAAGTCTCAGCAGGCGGAACTGAACCCGACCCGAAAAATGTAGAGATGATTGCAAAGATGAAACTACCCACTACAGTGAAGTAAGTTCTCATTTCCTAGGCATGTGTGGGTTTTATAAGAAACATGTCCCCTCTTTTGCTAAAATTGCTGTACCTCTCACTAACTTAATTAAATCTCGAGTTCCTTTGCATGGAACAATGAATGTCAGAAAGCCTTTAAACATCTGAAAATTTGACCTTTGAATGCCCCCATCTTGGCAAGAGCTCGGTAAATTAACCCTTCATCCTCACTATGGATGTGAGCAATATTCATATTGGTGGTGTTCTAAGCCAGATCCAGCCCAATGGTACGAACAGACCAATTGGATACTTCTCTATGAAACTGAATCACTGTGAGGCCCGATATTCGGCAATGGATAAGAAGACGTCAGCGGTGGTCCTTACCTGTCGCAACTTTCATCACTATCTCTGGGGTTCAGGTTTCACTGCGGTCACAGATCATCAACCTCTTACCAATATATTCAAACAAAAGACTAAGTCTCCCTGGATGAATTGATGGATCTTGGAGATGCGAAAATACAATTATGAAGTACAATACCTGAAGGGTAAGTATAATTTCGTACCCGATCATTTGTCATGCCCAGTTAGAGTAGTAGTGCGTCCACCTGAAGCTACCTGGCTCGGATTAAGTCAGCAACAGATAAAAGCCAGTCAACTAGCACAATATCTCGATGGTGGAGGAATTCCATCCAAAGGTTTGCCCAAAGCCACTTTAGATCAGTTTGATCTCGTAGATGAGGTGTTATATTTTGTGCGAGAGCAGGCAGATGGAAGCCTACATTACAGTCTCATAGTCCCTCATGCATTAGTTAAACAGGCACCCCAGCAAGCACATGAATTGTCATCTCGGGGAAAAGAAAACGATCAAGAAATCAGGAGAATTTTACTATTGGCAGAATTTCAAAATTGATGTATGTGAGTATGTTAAGAAATGTGTGACTTGCCAAAGGTTTAAATGGGACACTGGATTGCAGCAACAGTGGAAGGAGTTGCCTCCAGTGAATAAGCCATTGGAGAGGATTGGGATAGATCTTACTGATATGATTGCTGGAATCCAGGGTTACAGATATGTCCTTACAGTAGTAGACCATTACAGCCATTTTGTTAGGTTCTTCCCCCTGAAGACCAAACACTCCACACACATAACAGACAAACTGTGGCAATACGCGGGCTGATTATGGGTCACCTCACTGTATTGTCCTGGATAACGGAGGCGAGTTCACCAGTAGAGTCTTCTAGAAGTTCTGCCAGCAACATCAGATCATCCTCGACTACACGATCCCCTACCATCCACAAGGCAACGGTATCACAAAGAGGATGCATCGTATGCTTAAATCCGTTCTCTCTGCCCGATGCTAAGGACACCCCCTTCGATGGCCCCAACTGCTCCAACCATGTCAGATTGTGATGAATCAGGCTATCAACACCTCAACGGGACAGCAGCCCTACTTTGCCTTGTTCTCCCACCATACTCCCAGGCTTGTGAATGCCCAACTTCCCTCTGTCGGAGGTGAAGAGGACGAATTAGCCGCTGCTCACACTCTCATCAGGGAAACACATCAGTAGATGATGTGCTGTTATAGAGACGTAGGAAATCGGAGAAGGAAGAATCAGACTGTTGGTGTGAGGAGCTTAATGTGGGTCAAAAAGGAAACAGTGGTGCCATGTACATGTCGAAAGTTAAATGTGAATTGGGATGGTCCTTATCATGTAGTGGAAATGTTTGTGGACGGAAGTGTATATGCAGTAGAAAATGTTTTTATGGGAAAAGATTACAGCGAGCTGCCGGGCAGGTGAAACCTTATTATGGAAGTGAAGAGTGGAACCCCTAGACAGTGCTTATACACCTAACCCGGTGGATGAACAATTACCACCCCGTTAAAGATTGCCTACCCAGCGACTCATCGAGGAATGTTGACAACTCTGTGAAGGCTAAAGAGTGTAACAGTTTATAAGACGGATAGAGAAGTGTGTGTGGATCGGACTGATTGACAATTGACTGCGAAGGGTTAGAGTATTAAGGAATAATTCGTACTGACTGCGCAGGGTTAGAGTATTAAGGAATAATTCGTAGGTCTACGATATGAGCAATACTGTAGTTCCAAGGAGAGAAAGAGTTTGAGAATAGGTTCGTCTTATTGGGCTCAGTCCAGTTCAGTGGGGATATTACGAGAACTTTACTTCGAGGGGCAGTGTACACCTACCCCTCACAGTACAGTGGACATGGCCTAGGGTGTGGTCACAACTTCAGGACCTGTCAAGTGCTCATTAGTCACTAGATGGAAAGCTGAGAACAAAAGTATCGAATTGAAGAAGTGTGAGTGAGACTGAGTGACAGTGAGTGTGAATGGGAAGCACCCCTGGGGTGATCTTGGCAACGAGAGTACGAGTCCACCCAACTGGGTGACTATGCCATTACTCACACAGGAGGTTAACTGGGGTATCTCTTCTCCAGTGGATTATTATTATTATTTTTTTTAAAGGCATTAGTGACGTTGAAGTGACCCCCTGGGGTACGTGGGGTATTATATGGGTCAACAGGTGCCACTGATCATGGGAAGAGTGTCAAAGGAAGGTGTGCTCAAAAGGAGACTTGCAGTCAAGACGGTAAGTCTGTCCCATCCGCACACACATCCTTGGAACGTGTACTAGCACATGTGATAAGAAGACTCTGATGGTTAAAATTTGTTTCACTGTGGAAGAACCCATGTAGTGCTAGCAGGTTAGGTTATGATTTATTATAAGTGAAATGTAAGTGCAATATGAATGTAATTTGGTAATTGAGTACAGTTTAGTATAAGTGCAATATAAGTATAGTATGTGATATTTGTATTTGTAGAGTTAATGTAGGAAGTAAACATCTATGTATTATGCAATTCGCGTTAAGTATTGCATCAGACGATAACCCCTCCCACCCTCCATGAGATATGCTGGTAGCAATGATTTGGCGAACATTTAAGTTAGCCGAGACTCCATAGTCTTCCGAGCGAGTAAATTCAGGGATATCCTTCAGTCCTAATCCATTTCAGTGATAGAACATTAATTGACGAGTATCAGAAAGGAGAGTCAGTCAACACGACATCCTAGGAGACGCTAACCTTGAATTTCTCGCTGCTGTGTGCATATCCATGGCCGGGCTTAACGACATAAGTAGCGTCCAAATCCCATAACGAAAACTTAATATTAAGTGATGAGATCATTACCAATAATTCTCAAATATTAAGCGTTCTCGTACAATTTTTGTGAAATACAATAAACCCCGACAGAGTAAATGACTCGTGACATGGGTGCTAAGGAATAACAGTAATCGGGGAGGCGTAATCGAATTGGTCCTCCTATATAAACAAGAGCAGGCATCGTGCGTGTCATTCATTGACCATCTCTCGTCTCATTCACAGGTCAGTACTTAAAGTCCTTATATCCCTCCCCATTTATTATCACACTAAGTTTATTTACGCTGATCACTCCCTTCATGTTGTGAGTTGTGGAGAATAGAATGAGTAACAGTTGTAATCGTCAGCATAATTCTTGATCTGTTATTCCGTGACCATCTCTCGTCTCATTCACAGGCCACTCAGCACCAACCAAATCACAGTCTTGCCAGCCACGTCGTCACACTTATATAAACTTACAACCCCCCCCCCTTTGCTTAGTCCAATGCTAGATTTAGTTTGAGATGTAAGTGGGCGCAATACCGATTTTCTTTTCTTATTTCATTGAGGTATTGGAACGTGATTGTTCTTAATACAGGCTTGAGAAATCTTCATATTTTTTTTTAAATTCAAATGTGTATTAATGAAATCAAATCAATTCATACGTTATAATATTGCTCCCTAGGTTGTAAATTTGTATTTGCTAAACCTGTTGTAACTTCTGAGTCCCCTTGTGATCTGCACTGACTGACACATGTAAATGTCTCATTTTTAGTACGATAGTGGAGGGTTGTAGTAATAAATATCGATCCTCCCCGAGTCCACCTGCGACCAGGAAGGACGGCACCTTGTTATTGTTTAATAGATCATTTAAGGTAAATCATTGTGAGAGAAGTCAGTATTTAGTGTATCGAGAAATTGGATTTGTTAACGTTGGACGTATCATTAACCCATCACGTCCCGAGGTTTTCTGCACCCCTGTATGACCTCCCCCAGTCCCGAGCCTTTTTGGAAATTTTTTTTTTTTGCTAAAACTTCCGCTTAGGTCGAGAAACGAAGGAAAATCACAAAGAGAGTGGTTCCCGCGGTCTATAAGTGGTCCGTACAGGTGCGGTTCCCCCCCGCAGGTATGGTGTTCTCTAATGGGCTGGATATGTGTTTACGTTTTCTATGGTAAGGAATAATGGGAGAAACAACACACAGCACCTCTATATTTATTGAATTTGAACTAATAAACAATAACAGTAACAATATAATGGATTTCAGACACATATATATGAAAAATAAGCATTGTACCATCGCGCGAGCATAGCGAGTTTGGTCCGAGTCGTAACATGCTATATGCTATGTGTCTGATATGAGTCAACCTATCATTTTTTCTACTTGTATACTTCTGTTTCAATGACATTTTACCAATTACAACTGTTTGTAAGTGTTTTCAGATGTTTTCATTCACTATGATGACATGCAGCATAAGTATAGCGTACATCAGCTTAGTAAGCGCACTCGCTATGACTCGTATTTCAACATACCAAATTGTTTTATCACTTTCCAATTATTTTCCCCTTTACATAGAACCTTTCCTCCACCACTGTAAAGGTTTTCAATTATTTTCATTCATTACGAGGGCATTTAGCGATATGCTAGCGCATATTCACGTAGCAAACACGATCTCAAACACTCGTGTTTCATCATCTACTTTATTTATTCACTCCACTTATAATTTCCCACTTACATTACACACGTTTACACCCCTATAATGCACTGTACATACTTACAGCCATTATTTATTCAAGTGAGCGTGAGAATATCACCTGAAAATACCCTCGCAAGGAATGTTTCGACAAACATAATACTCACACACTTATATACTAATTCACTCACACATTTATATACTAATTATTCACTTTATCACTTGCTGACTTTTATTTTGACTAATACGTGCCTTATTCATTCAACTGAGCGTCAGGAAATCGCATCTCTATACACACGCTATGAATATTTGACTTAGAATATATATCATCACATACAATAATTTGAACTTATATTATACCCGTAAGAATTTCCCATAATAATAATTATATAATTACGGGCCGTATTTATTGCACTGAGCGGCAGAATATCGCATCATAAAACCCTCGCTATGTAAGTTTCAACTTAGGGCAGATTTATATACTTACATACAATGTTTTCACTTATGTTCTACCCGTATGCACTTTATACTAATATCTGGAGATCAACATGACTGATAATTTCACTGAGCGTCTGTCTGTCGCATTTACCTCATAATTTTAGCGTCCTTTCGCATTCACACCATACTAAAATTGCATCAACGTGTGATATTCACTAAAACATGGGTGAATACAGAGACCCACGTCACACTGCACGCACTCATAGCGAGTGTCCTTCCTCCGTGTCGTGAGTCTCACCTGGGAGTTACTGCACACGTGACACCTGCGTTGGGGCCTAGGTCTGTTTGGCTGGGGAGGGATAGGAGTGGGGAAATGGCGGCCGGATATTCTCTGGGGAGTTTGGGCAATATGGGCAGTGCGGGTGCGATGTTGGGGCCTTTCAACAGCATACTTTGCAAAGATTTCTCTTGTGAGCTCCCTCACAAACCCTTCAAATGTTTCCTTAACTCCTGTGGTCATGGCGTGAAAGTGGTGGCAATTCAGAGCAGTGATATCTAGCAAGTGAAAGAACAGTTTTTTATACCACTTAATCGTGGTCCTGGCACACTCTACCGTCGATATCATGGAGTCTGACTGGTCCACGAGGCGCATGTTTATATTGTAATCCATAACACACTCAGGTTTCCAAACACGACGCCTGCTCTCGCTACGGTAATCTACTGAATCAGTACGATGCATCAAGGGGCGGTGAACCGTGGACAAGAGGCTTACTTCTCTGTTGTGGTTCCACATTGTTGCAAGGATGTTGTTGGCTTTGAAGAAGACAACCTCATTCCTTGCAAGTTTCCGCCCTACCTTGGCCATGTGACGCCGGTTCACCTTTACGGTTCCACAGACTCCCGTTTCATGTGTGTGAAGATAACGAGCGAGAAGAGGGCTAATGTACCAATTGTCGAGGAAGAGAACGTGACCACAATGAAGGAAATTCTTCTATCATCGTCTTTACCACTGCTCCCGACAGTCCAATACTTCGATCTTCTATTATGTCTGTCTGTGCACCGGTGTACGTACAAGACTATGTCTTGCACGTATCCAGTCCTACAGTCACACATAACAAAGATCTTGAACCCAAAACGGTGCCTTTTGCTGGGTATATACTGTCTGAATGAAATATTGCCTCTCCACAACACGAGACTCTCGTCTATGACGAGGTCTCTATAGGGATAGAATGAGGAACGAAAGGTTTGCCTGAGGTGATCAAAGACCAACCGAATTCGCCTCATTTTATCAGTGTTGTTTGCATTTGCAGGGTCATGAGCATCATAGAAATGGAGGCGACTTAGAATTTGTTGAAACCGATTACGGCTCATCACTTGACCAAATATGGGGGTAAACATAACAGGGTCCCTAGTCCAGTAAGCAGGAATTCTATTCTTTCTTATAATACCCATCAAAAGGACCAGGGCAAAAAATAAGAACATTTCTGGAAGGGAGACAGGGTAATCATAGATCATAGAATGCCTACTCCTTGTTCCCAATCTTTCACTCTCTAGGCGCTGGGCGCTTGCAAACAGGTTTGTTTGGTATACAATCTGATCAACAAATGCCTCACTGAAAAACAGGTGGAAAAAATCCAACCTGGTGGAATTACGGTGAATTCCTGGTGCAATGCAGCCAGATCGCCCCTGCTCAGTGAAGGGGTGAATGAGGGGAGAAAAATTACTCCCATCCTCCCAATCCCATGACACAAATCCCTCATCCCCATCAGCCCCATCACCGCCTTCGTCTGGGTGGGGAGGAGATCCTGGTTGGGGAGGTGGGGGAGAAGAGTGCGAGGTTTCCCCACTGTCACTCCTCTTCCTTCTGCCTTTACCCTTTCCCTTTCCCTTACCCTTACGGCCTTGAGGAACATTAGGGGGCTGTGGGGATGAAATAGGGGAATATTGGGGAGCAGAAGACGTGCTAGGGAGTGGTTCCTCCCCACTTTCCCCCTCCATTACAACACCACGTGCTTTCTCACGCACCCTTGCTCGACCACGTGTTAGGGGATATTGGGGAGCATAAGACGTGCTTTAGAGTGGTTCCTCCCCACCTTTCCCCTCCCTCACAACCCCACGTGATAAGGAACGCACCCGCACTGGCCCACGTGATCCACTACGCCGCCTCACATTACGTAGGGAGAGCAATGACTCACTCACGTCGTCACTCTCACTTTCCCTAATCCTCCCTGGACTTTCCCTTTCACTCCCCACTCCCTCCACTTGACTTCCTAGCTCCCCAAACAGAATGCTAGGCCCATACCTGCTCATACGACGTGGTGTGCGCTCTGGGCCACGATGTGTAATCACCTCCCGTCCATACCACATGGCAGCACGTCCCACGGCTCCGTCCTCGTCCTCGTCCTTGTCCTTGAATTCTGGTTCCAAATCATGCTGGGGATTGGGATAGGATATAGCACGTGCCTTCTTTGCCTCCTGCCCCTCTCTAGCAGCACGGTAAGTCACGTACTGCCGCTTCCTGGGAGACGGAACTTCCTTGTCACTGCTGGTGGTTTCTTCCTCCTCTGGCTGCACATAATCCTTGTCCATATCCTCGTCGTCCAGTGGGGAATCACTGTCGCTGGTAAAGGTGTCCAGGGTGACTTGAATTTCACTGTCTGAGAGACCTCTCTTAGCCATGTCTGAGCAGGACCGTGGCTACCAGGTGAGTGGATGAGTGGTGGGCTAGCGCAGTTCGCGCGGGGACGCCGAGTGTCCTCGCCTGGTGGCAGGTAGGGGAAGGTCATGCGAGGGTACGTACCGCAAATAAAGCGCGAAATTTGAAAATTGCCGAAATTATGCAAATTGCAATTGCACGACGTACTGGTACGTCGCTGGGACTGGCAAATGCAAATCGTTGCAACGTACCCATACGTCGACGGGACGGGGCGGGTTAAAAGAAATGCAAACATCCTATCTCAGGTTTTCTAACTACCTTCTCCAACCAGCATGATCTGGGCAGCCCGCAAGTTGTACTAGTGAGTAAATGGACCCGTCTACCTGAGGTAACCAAAACTTGCGCTACCCTCCTTAAGTGGAGTTCGAGCCTATCTTTTTTTTATCATGGTTCGACTGACTGCCTTGGACATATCAGAAAACAGGGAATTAAATCACTTCAGTTAGGCTTGGATTTCACACTCAAGGCTGAGCTCGGTACCCATGTGGTAGTCACATTGGGGATCCCAAAAGGTTAGAGCATTACACTGGTGGCAGTAGTGGTGAGATAATAACTATTCTCCCTACACAAAGTACACTAGCCCTTTCAGGTCTCAAATAGGTCCCATGGCCACGTTTGAGAGGCGCATTTTTTTTTTTAAGACAAGGTTTGCAAATAAAGAAAAATAAAATATCATATTCATGCACAAGGAAGTAATACACATCTGCTTATGAAACATTAGAGCTCTACTTACTATACAAATGCTGCAAAACTGATGGGAAGTTGCATAGCAAGTGGTGTGTTGTAGCGCAGTGAGTATTGCCATCTCGGTGGGTAGGTGGTTTCTTGATTCGTAGGCGGGATGACTGCATTGTTTGCTTCCATGTTTTTCCATAAAAAAGTGCACTATCATATGCACATTATATCTCACGTGATTTGTGAATGATTCTTGAGATGTTTTATTCATAAAAAACAAACTAAACAGTTACAAGATCCATATAAAACTATCACTTTCTAGTTACTACTAATTTATATTACTTTGCTCTTATTTTGCTCAGTACTGTCCAAGGCTGTGAGGGTGAGGACATGGGGGTAAGCCTACGAGCTTGCCTTTTGTGTGTACGTATGTTTATTTTGTTGTTGCTAACTATATCATCCTGTGTTCTTACAGGCAGCAGTAGAGACAGTGATCAAATATTTATTATTTCTCAAAATTGATGGTGTTATAAGTATAACCAGGAAATGTGAGAAACTCATGAAATACAAATCAGAAAAAAGTAAGGAGACACTAATAATCATTTGTCAATGAAAAAGGCAACACTCGTTGCACATGTATGTCGGCCTGATAACAAATAAATGCATGGCATGTGTATAAAAGGCTACAGAAACAACCTTATAACCTAAAATCATAAATCTGTAATTATTTTCCCTCAGTTAGACACTCTAACACCCAGGAAATGAATAAACATTGAGACATACAACGCGGAAATCTCTTGCTTGCCTGTGAAGTGGCAGCTATGTGCGTAGGTGAGAGGCAGGGGGTGGGGGATTGGAGGGAGGGTGGCGGGTGGAGGGTGCGAGGCAGAGGGGTGGGGATCGGTGGGAGGTAGGAGGGTGGAGAAAGAAGGGGGTGGGGGATTGGAGGCAGAGTGGAGGGTGGAAGGATGGGAGCAGAGGGGTGGGGGATCGGTGGGAGGTAGGGGGGTAGAGGAAGGGGGATATGAAAGGGAGGAGGGAGGTAAGAGCTATGTATCCTCCAGAGTAGTAAAAATATATTGCAAGCAGTATTCTTTTCCTAAATGAACTGTCTGATATCAAATAGTAAAAAATATTGCCAGATCAACAGTATAATAAAACCAATATGTGCAACCCGATCCCCCCACCATGATTAGCTCTTCCCAGACTGTTTAAACTAAACCATTGTGATCTGCGCATGCGTGGTAGAAGCAGAGGGGTCTGGGGAGTGGCTTGTATCCTTATTTCAATCACCAGCCTCACGCAACAGTTTTCATTCATGCCTAAATACAGTATGCTGCCACGGGAGTGGCTAGCTGACCCCTACTGAGAAAGCCACTCTAGTGGCCAGGAGACCTGAAAGGGCTTGAGGCCCGCCTAACATTGTATGAGAAACAGTCCCAGGTATCATGCTTAATGTATTCCTAGTAGGCCATAGCCAGATTCCCCGATCGTTGGAGACCCCAGATGTAGCGCTGATTATACATTGAGCCCTTGGAGCAAGAGCAAAAACGTTTTTTTCAGATGACCGAATGAACAGGGTGCTAGAATGGAAGCATGATCTGTGTATACTCTGGTTAGGAAGCAACGATACCGACCGAAATACGACTCCAGGTCGAGTAGTAAACGATATCAGGCAAGTTGTGAAGGCTATAGAGAGTAATTGTGAGGCCGTGGTATGCATCTGCCTGATGGAAGCTAGGTCTTCCTCGCAAAGTGTTGCAATTTTGCACCACCAGTTACAGAACAGTCCAGAATGCTATCAATAATAAGACAAAGAGTACAATGAGGAACCAGGTAGTTTGATTTAATATGGCATATTATGTGGGAGCTTTGGTAGATAGGGAACACTGGATGGATGAGGGGAGAAGCAAGGTAGAGAATAAATTGTTTGCAATGATCAGGAGACACATGGCAAGGAAGGATGCAGATGCTGTAGGTGAAAGTGTACAAGCTGAAAGTGACAGAACTTCTTTTATATAACAGAGTGGGAGAGAGCACTGATTTTTCCCATTGTTTTAGAACTTAGTTTCCCCTTCCCCTTTCCATTATGAGTAGACACGGTACTACCAGTCATAAACCTAAGGCCGAGGAAAGGGAGGATGCGCGATCAGTAAGGGATAGATCAGCGAGAGAATTGGAAGAGATGGAGACACTGCTACCCCCTGCAAACACTTTTCAGCCGCCACATTTGACCCCTTACTTGTTCACAAGGTCGAGAGTGGTCTCACCACGCCCTGGGATATCCCAATTCTGGAACTCCACCAGTTGCAAGGACTCGATGCAATGGCCAGGTTAGAAAAGTTTTTCAAACTAGTGGAGCAATGTGACCCTAACGATCTCACCCGAATGCAAATAACTAAGAATAGAGTCGGTCTGGAGTTAGCCATTGTCATTCAAAATCATCAAAGAAACTGCCGAGCAGACTCCTGGCTGACACCTAAGCATCTCCTTAGGACAGAGTTTGCAATAGAGGTTAGTGTCAATCGTGCATGACAGGAGTTTGAATCGATGAGCTATGACTGGGAAGAATCACTCCAGGCTTTCACCCATAGATTCATTTGCCAACATGCAGTAATTGAGTCAAAACTCCCTAATGAGAAATTTCCCAATCGAGACAAACAAATAAAGAGAAAGCTATGGTATGGCGTACCTTCCACTTCACGCGAGAAGTTGGAGGGGTTTCTAGATGATGATTATACTGAATACCCATTGCACAAACTCCTTGACCATACTGAACATGAACGACAATTGCTACAAGAAAGGCAAACCTCTCAGATCAATGTGGTTCTGGTGCGGGTCAGTTCAAGATTAATTGTTGGTCTTTCAGGGACGTGTACCGACATATAGTAGCAACTCCCAGTCGGTAATGTGACATTACATTTCTGTAAGTAACGTCACAGGTTAGGCTACGAGGTGAAAGTTATAATAATCACTTCAACGGAATGCTTTGAACTGTGTGGGGACTAGTTGGAAATCATTGTCAGACATGTCGTAATTGTTTGGGGGCATCCACACATCATATTTTAATGGGAATGATTGATTCAACTTTATGAAAGTGCTGAACATTAAATTATGCACTGAAGCCAAAGGATTTGCCACAAGCACTTAGTGGACTGGTACTCTGTTTTTAGGATAGCTCAACATTGGGTGGCAAGCCAAATGATTTCCTGTAAACCAGGAAAGCATTTAAAACGCTGAGTGGCAACCTTATAACCAACCAACACGTGTTCCCTATGTGACAACAAGTGGGTTGGCGGAGGGTTAGTGCCCCTCCCCGGAAAACAACTAAGAATATGAACAAGAAACCTCGAAGCAGGACTGACCAAAAGGTGAATACAAAGAACCGAACGAAGGACATGATACAGATAGCTGCATGAATTGTAAAGGTGAACATGATGAGGTGAAAGAGAGATTGACCAGGTGCTTGAGGGTGCAAAAGTGGATGTATGTGTATTAACTGAAACTAAATGGGGGGTGAGAGTGTGAGAGAACGGGAGTATGGATGAGGTATATGTGCGGGAGTAAGTGAGAATGAGAGGGCAAAAGAAGGAGTGTGTATTGTTGTGAGTAACAGATGGAAGGAGAATATAAGAGAATATGGATTGGTTGGCTCAAGGAGTGTGTGTTTAAGTTTGAAAGTTGAACTACAAATGTGGGCGATTGTGTACGTGTATGTGCCAACTCAAGATCGTGCAATCAGAGTGAGAGAAGAGTTCTGGACATATGCGGAAGCATGAACTGAAAAGTTTAAAAGGAATGAAGTGTTTTTGATTGGAGATATAAATGGAAAAGTAGGGAATGTGAAGGTGGATGGAGTGAGTGGGGTGTGCCTGCAGAGATGAATGAAAATGTCAGTGCTCTAATGGATATTCGTGCCGGGAGGGGGTTGGTAATAGCCAATACCCCCTTCAGGCACAAAATGATCTATAGGTATACGTGGCTAGTGATGAGAAGGGTGGGTGGTGAACTGAATGAACGGAAGGCAATGATTGATTATTTGTGTGCAGATGACACGATGGGAAGGTGTGTAATGGGTGCAAGAGTATATAGAGGTTGGGGGAGTGGGCTTTCTGATGACCACTTGGTCGTGGTCAGAATCAAGGTCCAAATGAAATGGAGAAATAGATGAATGGCAATGTAGGAGGAAATAGTTCACACAAGGAGAATGGAAAGGTTACAAGAGGATGGAAAAAAGGTAGAACATAAGAGGGGAGTGGAAGGGCGATTGGTAAATATGGATTAGAGCAAATGGGGGACGTCGAAGATATGTGCAAGATATTTACAGATGAAATCTGTGCAGCATGTGAGGTGGTGTGTGGAGTGACGTACATCATCGTGGAATGAAGAGGTGACAGAGGCTGTGGCACAAAAGAAACCATATAGTGAGTGGATGAGACAGAGGGGTGTTAAAAAGTTTAGAGATGGAAGAGAGAGATATATGTAGAGAGGAAAAGAGAGGTGAGAAGATTAGTGAGAGAGAGTAAGAAGAGAGTGGATAACGAAATTGGAAGGAATTAGAGTGTAAAGTGGAGGGAATGTAAGAATATGTTCTGAAAGAGGTAAAGAGAGTTTGACAGTGTCAAAGAAAATAGCTGGGAGTGAAAAATAAAAATGGTAGATTACTAGTGGAGAAGGGAGAAAAATTGAGCAGATGGAGAGAACACTTTAAGGAATTGTTGAACATAGAGAATGAAAGTAATGTGAGTGTAAGTGGCTGAGGAATGGCTAGGAGATGGGGGGATGTGAGAAGAGAGAAAGAAATAAGTAAGATGGAAGTTGTAGAAGCAATTAAGAAAGTTAAAATGGGGAAAGCCCCAGGAATTGATGGAATGCTTGGTGAAATCCTGAAGCATGTGGGAGAGACATTAGTAGAATGGATGTGGAAGATGTGGAGATTAGCCTGGGAGGAGGTAGAGTCCCAGAGGGATGGAAGTCAGGTATAATTATTTCCTTGCACAACGGAAAACGGAAAAAAGAAGTATGTGGTAATCATAGGGGCATTTGTCTTTTCAGTGTAATAGAAAAGTATATGGTAGGATACACATTGACAGAGTCAGGGAAATAACAGAGGAATTAGTTGGAGAACAGGGAGGTTTTAGGAAGGGAAGAGATTGTGTAGATCAGATATTCATTCTTAGATTTGTAGTGGGAGAGTTTCTAGAGAAGGGAAAGAAGCTGTATGCGGCCTTCGTGGATTTGGAGAAAGCATAGGACAGGGTGAATAGACAAGAATTATTGAAAGCATTAAGAATATATACAGTAGAGTAGATGGAAGGTTGCTGAATGCCGTGTAGAGAATCTGTAAAGGTGTTAAGGCTGCAGTACGTGTGGATAGTGAAATGAGTGAATTTTTCTGTTTGGAAGTTGGATTCAAACAGATATGTGTCATGTCTCCACGGTTGTTCAATCTGTAAATGGATGGGGTTATAAAAGAGATGCACAGTAGGGCAGTGGATGCTGGAGTGGCCATAGTGAGAGAGGCAGTGTGTGGAAACTCCCTGCACCGTTGTTTGCAGATGATACTGAGTCGTTAGGTGAAGACAAAAGGGAGCTGAAAGCTTGGTGGATGAGTTTGGAAGAGAGTGCAAGAAGCGGAATCTAAAGGTGAATATAGGGAAGGGTAAAGTTATGGTCTTCAAGAGAAGTGAAATCAGTGCATGTACAGTTCGGCTGAATGAGGAGGAAATGGAAAATGTGAGTGTGTTTAAGTACTTGGGTAGTGTGATGAGTCAGGATGGAAGTTTAGAGGGTGAAGTGCCTCAAAGGGTACAGCAAGGAAGAACGGTTGCTGATTCCTTAAAAGCAGTGATAAAAAACAGGGAAGTAAGCATGGAAGTGAAAAATTTACTACATGACAATATTGTGATATCAGCTCTAATGTATGGAAGTGAAGCTTGGACCTTGTTGGAGGGTCAGATATGTATATGCGTATATATATATATATATATATATATATATATATATATATATATATATATATATATATATATATATATATATATATATATATATATATATATATATATAAACACGAGTATATATGGAGCCTCTGTGGTACAGTGGTAAAGTGTGTCTTTTCGTACACTGAAGAACGAGGGTTCGCTCCCCGCCGGGGTAATAAACTTTGAGAGCGTTCTTCAGGCCACGTACTGCATTGGCGGAACCAAGGGGTGTTGTGGTTGAACCAGTGTCGCTTACTATAAAGTATGCTTGCAGTCAGTCGGCTTGCGCGGGCCGATTACACTTGGTTCACAGACTACACATACATCCAAAGCCAGTCCAACAGTACAATTACACTTAAAAGCACTTCTCACCCTACATATAATCTCTACTAGACAGCCTAAGCCACTTGGTAGAGATACATTGGCTGTATCGTCCCCACTTCGGTCGGGATAGGCCGGTCCTACAGTGGACAAACACAAACGGCTGATGAGATTAGCCTATATATATATATATATATATATATATATATATATATATATATATATATATATATATATATATATATATATATATATATAATCAGATAAGAATAACACGATCACAAATGTCACAGTTATCAATAAAGTAAATACAGGTAGTGATCATAGAATGGTGGGTTGCACAGCCAGATTCAATTTCAGAAATGAAAGAAAGAAGATGATTAAAGATAAAAAGATATGCCCAGTAATAGTAATTGAAAACAAAGCAGCTTTTCAGTTGGAAATAAGGAACAGATTTCAGGCTCTAAGCAATGCTGAATTTGACATTGATGAGCTGGATGACAGACTAACAGAAGTGCTAAGAGAATCAGCAGAGGTAGTAGGAAAACCTAGTACAAACAAAGCCAAGAAATATTCAGAAAAGACACTCGAGCTTATGAAAAAACGAAAGGAAAGGAAAGTAAAGACAAAGAAAGACGAAATAGAACGAGCAGAATAAGCTTATCAACAAAAGACAGAGAGAAGAACAAAGAAGGAGAAAAATGGATCAGATCAAAGGAACCATCAAAAATGGAAAAAGTCTGAAACAGGTCCCAAGCAAAATGACACTAGGAAAGCAACAAATGACATCATTGAAAGAAAAAAACGGTGAAATCATTAAATGCAGAGATAAGATGGTGAAGAGAGTTGAAGAATTTTACAAAGAACTGTATGCATCAAAGACAGTAGTACCAATAGCTAA
Organism: Coenobita brevimanus; assembly: GCF_032717465.1. Lineage (NCBI taxonomy): Eukaryota > Metazoa > Arthropoda > Malacostraca > Decapoda > Coenobitidae > Coenobita > Coenobita brevimanus. The sequence goes on along the minus strand of NC_136997.1, from coordinate 18,286,938 downwards.
CTTTTCAGCTGACACAAGTGAAATACTTAAGGTAACACCAGACGAAGTACATAATTGTCTTAAAAATATGAAAACAGGGAAGGCTCCGGGAGAAGATGGAATAGTAACAGATTTACTGTTGGATGCCGGAGTAGAAGTACAAAATAGGCTTGCTCACTTGTTTACCCACTGTATAGAACAAAAGAAAATTCCCAAAACATGGTGTAATGCAATAGCTATTTTACTCTACAAAAAAGGTGACTCAAAAGATCTTAGTAACTATCGACCCATTAGCTTATTATCAGTCATTTACAAACTCTTCACTAAAATCCTTACGAACAGAATAACAACAATTTTGGAGGAACCCCAACCTCGAGAACAGGCAGGATTCCGAAGAGAGTATTCGACCATTGATCATCTACATACAATGAACCAGCTAATTGAGAAAACTATAGAATATAATAAACCACTTTGCCTAGGTTTTGTTGATTACGAAAAGGCTTTCGACTCAGTGGAGCCCATAGCAATTATAAATTCATTGCGAGAACAAGGAGTGAATGAGAACATTGTAAACCTGCTAGAAAACATATATTAAGAGGGAACTGCTACAGTTAAATTACATGAGGACTCAGAAAAAATTACGACTGGGAAGAGCGTGCGTCAGAGAGATACAATTTCACCAAAATTATTTACAGCATGCCTAGAAAGTATTTTCAGAAAGCTTGACTGGGAAAACAAAGGAATGAACATTGATGGAGAAATGCTAAACCATTTAAGATTTGCAGATGACATTGTCCTAATCTCAGAAATAGCGGAGGCATTGCAAGAAATGTTAAATGACCTGAACAGAGAAAGTCTGAAAGTAGGACTGAAGATAAACCGAAGTAAAAGTAATGTATAATCCACAAACACCAAAGATCGTTATCAGAATAAGCGACGAAATTCTTGAAGAAGTTAAGGAGTACAACTGCTTAGGACAAACACTAAAATTAACGAAAGATCATGATAGCGAAATAAAAAGACGCATTACAACTGGATGGAAAGCTTTCGGTAAACATAGAGACATTATGAAACGTAGCTTGTCAGTTTGTATGAAACGAAAAGTATATAATGAATGCATAATTCCAGCTATGACGTATGATTGTGAGACCTGGAAACTGACAAAATCGATGGAAAATAAACTAATCCGTTCTCAGAGAGCAATGGAAAGGTCAACGTTGGGAATATCTTTAAGAGACAGGAAAAGATCAACTTGGGTGAGAGAGGACACTAAAGTCAAAGATATTGTAGAAGTTATAAAAGAACAGAAATGGAGGTGGGCAGGCCTTATAGCAAGAATAAGGGATAACCGATGAAGTAAGAAGCTGACGGACTGGACACCAAGAGAATGTAAGCGTAGTAGAAAAAGGCCAGACAGAAGATGGAGAGACGAGATACAGAAATTTGCAGGAAAAACGTGGCAAAGATTGGCTCAGTCAAGGAATTCGTGGAAAAGGTTGGGGGAGGCCTGCATTCAGCAGTGGACTAGTTATGGCTGATGATGATGATGATTATATATATATATATATATATATATATATATATATATATATATATATACACTCTCTATCCATCTATCTATCTATATATATATATATATATATATATATATATATATATATATATATATATATATATATATATATATAATCATCATCATCAGCTGTTTGAGTATCCACTGCAGGACCGGCCTATCCCAACCGAAGACGGGGCGATACAGCCAATGTATCTCTACCAAGTGGCTTAGGCTGTCTGGTAGATCTTGTATGTAGGGTGAGAAGTGCTTGAACGTGTAATTGTAGTGTTGGAGTGGCTTTGGATGTGTTTGTACTCTGTGAACCAAGTGTAATCAGCCCGCGCAAGCCAACTGGGTGCAAACATACTTTATAGTAAGCGACACTGGTTCAAGCACGGCACCCCTTGTGTCCGCCAATGCAGTATGTGGCCGGGTGAACACTTCCAAAGTTTATTACCCTGGCTGGGCGCGAACCCTGGTTCACCCGTGTACAAGACGCACACTCTTCCACGGTACCACAGAGGCTCCATATATATATATATATATATATATATATATATATATATATATATATATATATATATATATATATATATATTGTTACGAAACAGAGAAAGATAATGTACACTTTAAGTAAGAATACTAAAAATCACTACTGTCCCGTAAAGTTCCAGGTTCAAAACAAAGAGTTAGGTAAAATTACAAGTTAAAGTTTAATGCTTAAACTAACAACAAAACATTCAGGACTCATAAGGATAATGTAATGGCAAAAAACAGGTTAAATATATAGTTAACTGCAATAGCCTCTATTAACACGAAATTAGCAAGAGTAAATTTATCTAAGTCAGCCCTGATAAAATGAAAATACACTGGGTAATGCTCAGTTAATGCAAGATAAATTATTACAGATACAAAATATTATTAATGATCGCTGACAACAAGAACCCTACATAAATTACAAAAACCCCACTAGGCCTAAGAATTAACCCTATGCTACACAGCACAAGAAAAAATGCAACAACAGTTATACTCAAATTACACAGCTGCTAGACGGTTGGAGACTTCCTGAGCACTCACAACAATAACTGTACAGGGGAGGACAGAGATGTGAACAAAATGAGGAGTAGATCTAAGTGGCAATTAATGCAGAGACTGAGCTCACTATACAGGGGCCGGCAGAGCCTGATACAACCTGTAAGAAGGACGTGCAAATGAAGCCATGGGGACAAAGAGTTGACAAACCCGCTCTGAACAACAGAAAGAACGACTTACTCTACTATAACGGTAGAAGGGGGGGAGTGAGGTAGAACACGCTCGTGATCAAACAGGCAGCACACTGTACGTTAGAATTACACAAAGGATGATGAAATCATAGGCTATGTAACACCTCCCCACAAAGAAAAAGAAATTTACAAAGGAAATTTCTTATCACTCTAAAACAATCTGTCTAAAGTCTAGATAAGCAATCTGCAATAACATTTTCTTTCCCCTTGACATGTTGTATGTCTAATGAATACTCCTGAAGAAGTAGACTCCATCTTGTCAATCTCTGATTTTTATCTTTAAACTTACTAAGGAATTTCAGTGGGTTATGATCGGTATAAATGACTATGGGGTCAAAACCAGAACACAAATAAAATGAAAAATGCTGTAAACCCGAAATCAAGGCCAAAACCTCTTTCTCAATAGTTGAGTAGTTCTTTTGACGTGGAGTGAACTTCTTACTGTAATAAGATACAGGGTGTTCAATACCCTGATCATCCTCTTGCAGCAAAACAGCCCCAGCTCCTGTATCACTTGCATCAACAGCCATCTTAAAAGGCTTAGCAAAATTTGGAGTAGCGAGCACTGGCTGACTTAATAGAATAGCTTTAAGTTTGTTGAAAGAGGATTCACAGTTATCGGTCCAGACAAATTTAACTCCCTTTTTCAGTAGGTCTGTAAGTGGTGATACAAGAATTGAAAAGTTAAGAACAAATCTCCGGTAATAACCTACCATTCCCAAAAATATTTGTAGCTCTTTCCTACTTTTAGGTCTGGGAAGATCACTTATAACCTGAACCTTAGCTCCTGGTGGTGCAACATGTCCATCACCAATTACATACCCAAGGCACCGAACTCCAGCTTGACCAAACTCACACCCCGACAAACCAGCTACAAGATCAGCCTGAACCAAACGCTCAAGAAACCTACTGACATGGCATAGGTGATCTTTCCAGTTGTCAATGAAGATCAACACATCATCAATATAAACAACACATCCTGCCAAACCCTCTGTTACAACATTCATGAGCTTCTGAAATGTGGCTGGTGCAGTCTTCATACCATATGGCATTACAGAACATGCAAAAGTCTTTCCGAGTGTTACAAAACATGAGATCTCCCTAGCACGTTCAGTATAAGGTACTTGCCAGTATCCGTTTAACAAATCATACTTACTTATGTACCTAGCCTTTCCGATCTTGTCTATGCAATCTTCCACACGAGGGAGAGGGTAAGTGTCTGTTTTGGTTATCTGATTAACACGTCTGTAGTCAATGCAAAGCCGCTGTGACCCATCTGGCTTAGGGACTAGAGTGACAGGAGAACTCCACTCGCTCTGACAGGGCTCAATCATCTTGTGGTCCAACAGGTAGCCAAGCTCCTTCTCGATGAGAGGAAATTTCACTGGGTTCACACGGTAAGGAGGCAGTTTAATTGGCTTTGTGTCTCCAACATCGACATCATGCATCAACACAGTGGTTCTTCCTGGAGTGGCACGGAACACTTGCGGGTACTCCTGTAGTAATACCGAAAACTCCTGCCTTTCCTCGGGAGGTAGATGAGAAAGCTTAGTCTGGAGATCATTCATGATATCAGGATTCTTCCCCAAACTATCACTCAGGTTCATACTGCATGGGAGACCTTCACTTGCAGACTCGGGTGGAACAGCTACAGTGCAGACTGGATTATTTTCGTCCCGCCTGTGATATAACTTTAGCATGTTGATGTGACATAGTTGCTTGTTCTTTCTACGATCTGGTGTGGCGATGACATAGTTGACATCACTGAGTTTCTTCTCCACGAAATAAGGACCACTAAACTTGGCTTGAAGAGGTTGCCCATGAACCGGTAGCAGAATCAAAACCTGATCTCCTGGCTGAAAGTGGCGTAACCTGGACTTCTTATCATACCAAGTTTTCATCTTCTCCTGAGCAGCTCCTAAATTCTCTCGTGGCACTTGTAAAGCAGTGGACAGCCGTTCTTTGAACTTCATCACATACTCCAGCAGGTTGACGTCATCTTCCTCCGACAGCCAGCATTCCTTGAGTAGCTTAAGGGGTCCTCTTACTTCATGGCCAAACAGTAGTTCAAAGGGTGAGAAGCCCATTGATTCATTTGGAGATTCTCTTGCGGCAAACACAACGAATGGAAGACCTTTATCCCAGTCTTTCTGATGTTCCAAACAGTATTTCTTGAGCATCGATTTGAGTGTTTCATGATATCTCTGCAACGCTCCTTGGGTCTGGGGATGGTAAGCTGAAGACGTGATCTGGGTGATGCCCAACTCTTTCAGAGACTGCTTGAAAACATTTGATATGAAATTACTTCCCTGGTCTGACTGTACCTCCTTGGGCAGACCAAACTTTGTGAAGAACCCTAGCATTTCCTTAACCACGTTCTTTGCTGAGATATTTCTAAGTGGAATGGCTTCAGGATAACGAGTAGCCATATCAATCAGGGTCAACACATAAGAAAATCCTGAAGAAATCTTAGGAAGACGGCCCACAATATCCACCAACACACGGGTGAAAGGCGCCTCAAAAGGAGGAATGGGAACTAGAGGTGCAACCTTTTCGGTCTGATTACACTTCCCCACAACTTGACAGGTGTGACAAGACTTACAATACCAGGAAACATCCCTCAAGATACCTGGCCAGTAGAAGTGTTTGAAAATGCGTGTCACAGTCTTCCTCACTCCAAGGTGTCCTGCCAAACTGGAATCATGAGCCACTCTAATGATATCCTGCCTACAAACACGAGGGATGACAACTTGATGTACAACCTCCCATTCACAATCGGCTGATGCTGTTGGGGGTCTCCACTTCCTCATAAGTACTCCTGACTTTATATAATAACAAGTAGAAGCACCAGCTGACTCTTCCTCACTGCAAGCAGAGTTAGCTAGACCTTTCAACTCAGGGTCAGCAACCTGCAACTCAACCAACTCTTGACGAGACAAATTATCAACACTACGGGGTACTGCCTCATTTGGTGAGTGGTCCAAATTAGCAAGAAAAGTGTCAGCTAGGATAACATCATCATCATCACCATCATCCAAATCACCAGTAACTTTAGACTTAGCCCTAGTAACAGCACATGCAGGGAACACATCAGGGACATCACAATCCTGGGTCGCAGCCACTGGCTCACTAGACAACTGAGGAGCTGGACACACTTGACTTCCACCAATATTCTTTCCAAGTAAGAAAGTTACACCTGACATTGGGAGTGTCTCAACCAACCCAACCATAACGGAACCATTAGCAAAACCAGACTCTAAATTCACTCTGCACAGAGGGACAGAGAAGTAATTATTCCCTACACCTTGTAAGATTACAGTTTCATCAGAGGAATTAACATTAGAGCCTAGAACACTGGTCAGCATAAGGGATTGGCAAGCACCTGTATCACGATATATTTTAACTGATTTCCTGTCATTACTGTCCAGAGGACTGAGAAAACCATCAGACAGGAAATTAGCACATGAACTCTTGACAGTGTCACCCACGTTACTGCTCAAAAGAGGAGCTCCATCATGAGAATTTAAGTTACCCCTCAAAGCAGGTTCAGTTAGCTCAGTTAAATAATTCTGGCAACTCTCAAGGGTGGACACTAGACCAATTGACTGAATATTTAAAGACTCCTTTTTGTTCACATCACGCTGTCTCCTGAAACATTTCTCCGTAGTATAACCAAGCTTACTACAATAAGTACATTTACTTTTCTGAAATCTAGAGGTGAAGCTGGTATTTACTTCCTGAGAAACATCATCTTTATTCTCTTTCCTGTTACCTGTACTCTGAGTAGAGGCAACGTACTTACTCTCAGCTTTCCCTTTTTCTCTAGAATATCTCTTGTGAGTGAGAACATATTCATCAGCTAAAACTGCAGCATCAGACAAATTATCTATTCTTTTCTCATCAAGATATAGGCTTACATCTTCATAAATACACCTCTTGAAGTCCTCCAGCAAAATCATCTGCTTAAATTTACCAAAATCAGAATCCACATTCTTAGAATTTAACCACTGCTCTAACAGATCTTCTTTGATTTTTGCATACTCAACATGGGATTGCATATCTTGCTTGTAAGTTGTCCTAAATTTTACTCTATAAGCTTCAGGAACAAGCTCATAGGCCTTAAGAATCAAGCTCTTAACTACATCATAATTATCAGATTGATCCTGAGGCAAAGATGCATAAATTACTTGAGCTTTACCGGTGAGAACAGTTTGAAGGAGTACTGGCCAATACTTTTTGGGCCAATTAAAACCTGTAGCTACCCTCTCAAACAACTGAAAATACTTTGTTAAATCAGATTCATCAAAAGGAGGGACAAGTTTAACATTTTTAGTCACATCAAAATCATCAGAGCTAGATGATCCAGTTCCACATTGTTTCATGCGATACTCATGGTCTGCCTGAATCCTGGCAAGTTCAACTTGTGCCTGTATCAGTGCCTCGTGAATCCGAGCCTGAGATTCAGCCTCCTTAGCATTTCCTTGAAATTCAGCCTCCTTAACACAAGCCTCCTTAGCCTGAGACTCAGCCTCCTTAGCACGTTCTTGAAATTCAGCTTCCTTCACACGAGCCTCCTGCAGGGCTAGCTGTAACTTAGCTAATTCAATCTGCGTTTGCTCATTTGGAGGAGTTACATTAAACAAGCTTTTATTAATCATACCAACCTTTTTATCTTTAGAATGATGAGAGTGAACTGCAATTCCCAATTGTTGAGCAACAAGCTTAAGTTCATTCTTTGTTCTGTTTTCTACCTCACACACTGTTTGCACATTTGACAAAAAATCTTTGGCTTCATCAAGTGTAGTAATAGTAGTCATCATGAATAAGTAACAGTCACAAAATATCAAGCAATATCCTTATGATAATATCCTGAATATCCTGATAAGAGGTCGCCAAATTTATGTTACGGAACAGAGAAAGATAATGTACACTTTAAGTGAGAATACTAAAAATCACTACTGTCCCGTAAAGTTCCAGGTTCAAAACAAAGAGTTAGGTAAAATTACAAGTTAAAGTTTAATGCTCAAACTAACAACAAAACATTCAGGACTCATAAGGATAATGTAATGGCAAAAAACAGGTTAAATATATAGTTAACTGCAATAGCCTCTATTAACACGAAATTAGCAAGAGTAAATTTATCTAAGTCAGCCCTGATAAAATGAAAATACACTGGGTAATGCTCAGTTAATGTAAGATAAATTATTACAGATACAAAATATTATTAATGATGGCTGACAACAAGAACCCTACATAAATTACAAAAACCCCACTAGGCCTAAGAATTAACCCTATGCTACACAGCACAAGAAAAAATGCAACAACAGTTATACTCAAATTACACAGCTGCTAGACGGTTGGAGACTTCCTGAGCACTCACAACAATAACTGTACAAGGGAGGACAGAGATGTGAACAAAATGAGGAGTAGATCTAAGTGGCAATTAATGCAGAGACTGAGCTCACTATACAGGGGCCGGTAGAGCCTGATACAACCTGTAAGAAGGACGCGCAAATGAAGCCATGGGGACAAAGAGTTGACAATCCCGCTCTGAACAACAGAAAGAATGACTATAACGGTAGAAGGGGGGGAGTGAGGTAGAACACGCTCGTGATCAAACTGGCAGCACACTGTACGTTAGAATTACACAAAGGATGATGAAATCATAGGCTATATAACAATATATATATATATATACAGTACACACACACACACACACACACACACACACACACACACACACAGCTACCGCAAATTGACTTAGGACTTTCCCCCACAAGGTATTAAAAAACACAGAAATTATAGTATATCACAATGTTTGTTCATGAAATGCCATTCATAAATATGAAATCATGTTTCCCTTGTTTTTCAGGACCAGTTGGATGTGTTTTGGCATGAAATCACTTAGATCTCTAAAGTAATCTAAGGACATTTCTTTGCACCAAACATTTGTTAGTTCAGTCTTGGGGTTTTCCAGATTGAGTGTCTTCTTCTCTGCCATGATTTTCTTCATCTTTGCCCAACAGTCCTCTATCGGGTTTAGATCCGGACTTTTGCCTGATCAGTCGAAGACCTCAATCCGATTATCCTGAAGCCATTTTGTCACCTTTCTTGACTCGTGGCATGGAGCTGAATCGTGCATGAAAAAATCGCACCCATGAATAGTACAAAAGTTTAACAAATTATTTTTCAGAGCTTGACTGTACCGGCCACCATTCATCATCAAGTTCTTAGAAAGAAAGTAGAGGCCTCCCCTTCCCATTTCACCTGAGAAACACCCCCATATCATTACTGACTGTGGGTGCTTAACAATTGGCACCGTGTAAGCAGGGTCATATGGACTACGGATGGCAGGACGACGAACCTTGGCAGAACGCACCTGGGACACTTCATATGTTCTTTCATTGGAAAACATAACTTTTCTCCACTCATCCGATGTCCAGTGTGCATATTTCTTGGCAAACTGAATGCGCTGCTTCTTCATGCGGTCAGTGAGAAGCGGTTCCTTGGCCGTGGTGCGACTTGGCAAACCCAGCTCCCTCAGCAAGCGGTGTTGGATAGTTCGAATTGAGACGTCATGAAACAGGCAGGGATGCATTTTTTTTCAATTCTTCTGCTGTCAGTCGAGGATTCTTGATTACTTCCCTCTTCAGAAGCGTATCTGTACCTCTGGAAGTCGTCCTCCTCTTTCTACCGCCATGCCTGTGCTCTGGTACGACATCAGGTGGCAGGCCGTGTGCTGCAGCAAGAATCTTTATGACGGTCGACTTTGTGCATCCAGTACATTCACATATCGTGTTGATAGGGACATTACCCTGCCTCCATGCAGTGATACGGACCCTCTCATCCCTTCAGCAGTACTTGCCATGCATGACAACTCGACTCTAGGAAAATAACATGGCAAACAGTAATGGATACGAAAAAAAAAAAAAAAAAAAAGGGAGGTGCAAGCTCGGAGCGACGAGAGTATAATAATATACTCCCACTCTTGCGTCAGGGAAGCACTGACGTGTTGAGTGTTTCACCACCTCCGCCAAGACCAGAGGAGTTGCCAGGTACTTCTTCCCCAAAAAATTCACTTGATAGAGATGGAAACAGAGAGTAAAGACAGACAACTCCCCCATATCAATTCAGTGTGTAGGTCCTAAGTCAATTTGCGTGTATATATATATATATATATATATATATATATATAAAACATTTCCGTGTGTGTGTGTGTGTGTGTGTGTGTGTGTGTGTGTGTGTGTGTGTGTGTGTGTGTGTGTGTGTGTGTGTGTGTGTGTGTGTGTGTGTGTGTGTGTGTGTGTGTGCACAAACCTCTGGTTTTACTTATGTTGGCCAGAAACTATGGACATCCATCCACTATATAGCTAACAAGGTTGTTGATAAACTGGGTGTAGAACTGGGGAAGGAGAAGAACATTAAGGGGCACCAGTACTTTTAGAATAAAAATAAAAAAAAAACGGTGGCCACTGATAGCAGACGCTTTGCAACGACCGGAGTAAAACCTTGAGATTATGGCAGGAAGAGAGAGAGAGAGAGAGAGAGAGAGATGCTTCAGATACCTTCTGTAAGAGGTAGGCTGAAAAATTAATTTTAACAAAGGTACAGTAAAACATTTGAACAATAGCTTGGTGGCTGAGCATGCTTACTACTTTTGTAATTGGTTAAATGAGAGCAAACTTCCAACAAGAAGGAAAGCCTACGTTGGGAAAGGCAACAAAGATTGTCTGTTAGGGTTTCATCTGACAAACACAGATCCTGAAAACAACAGATTTCCTCTCCCGCAAGTATAGAGACGAGTGACGGCATAAAATACATCGCTTTAAGGAATCTTAATGTCAGGCAGGAGAAATTTAGAAGGGGGTGGAAATGGAGGAATATAAGAGAAGTTAGACTCAAAAGACTGAATAAATAATTTACCTACATCAGAGAAGCAGACAGTTTCATAGCCATCTGAATGGAAAAGAGGTGGGAAGTAATGGTAGTTACTGGAGAAACATTTTGGCAAAAATGGCAGATAGTGCAGCAAGAATTTCAGAAATTTCTTTGCATTTGGAATGAGTAAAGCTTGAAAAACAGATTTGATATAGTTCCAGGTAAATGTGAATTGCACATATTCCAGTGGTAGGGTGTTGCTAATGGCTTTTGGAAACCATCTCCTTGTTCTGAGGTGTATTAAAAAGGCTTGATAAAAAAAGAATTTTTCACTTTAATCAAGAAAAATAAAAGACTGCATCTCTCTGTGCCAAAAGCTAAAAGCACAGCAGAACAAATAACACTGCCAGGCGGACCTGGAGCGGTGGCGTCTTTGTCGTGGGTCCACCCCCCAGACGTTGTTGAAGCGGAGGAGGAGGAGGACAGCATGGGAGCCAAACCACCGCAACTCCCCCTTCCCCGGCCCCTAACGGGGCCCAAGAACCTGGGCGTGGCGTCGGTCACCTAGGCAAGTACCACATCTCCCAACACAACACACACAGCAATGTTTTTTCTACACCGAGAAATGACTCACTGGTGGTCATTTCTCGAAGACTTCTTCTAGCCGGTGACATCGACAGCAATCCGAGACTCATCAACAAATACATATGTCGAACATGCTCAAAACACATCACTTCGAGTCGGCAGACAAAGGTTTCAATTCAGTGCAGTTCCTGCAAGAAATGGACCCATTTCACCGGCACAACACTTGCATCCTGAGAACATTTTAAAAATACCTGGACCTGCTCCTTATGCTCCTTCCTCCCCACCGATCCTTCCCATACCATCCAATCTCCCAACCCCTCCCATTCCACCCGAATCTAATTCACCCCAACCCTTATCTCTATCACAGTTTTCTCCTACCCCTTCCCCTCCACCCACCCACCCCACCCCCATGCTGAAGTACCCAACACACATCGTACACACAGCATTAACATTCTTCAAATAAACATAGATAGCATAAACACCAAAAAACAAGAACTCACACAATTAATCAAACAACAAAACATACGCATTGCCATCTTACAAGAAACAAAACTACGTAGAACACAAAATACACCTACATTTCGTAACTTCACCACCATAAGAAAAGACCGAATTGACGGCGGTGGCGATGGACCCATCACCCTGGTACACCAATCCATCAACTTTTCGTATACTACTGCACACACAAAATCACTTTTCCCCCCACATGACACCACAACAGAAATACAACCAATTAAAATGCGCACTGACAACAAATCATACATAACAATCGCCAATATATACATTCCTCGCCAATCAACCCCCATAGTACCACATAATTGTTCACTTCAAATACACCACATCACTAATATACCCAACGTCATCCTGGGTGGTGATTTCAACGCCAAACCATCGGCCTGGCATGTCAACAACCCAGACACAGACAGAGGGTTGGTACTACAATCCCAAACAGATAATATTTTCATCCCCAACAATCTCCATCAATATACCCATATCCCACACCGAGCCAACTTCCTCCCATCATCCCCAGATATCACCTTTTGTTCCCCAAACCTCGTCCCCACAACATCCTGGAGAATGGTCAGAACCCTTGGCCCAGACCACCTCCAGATTATCATCACTACCAAAACCAGAATCACCCCAGCTGCCCACAAACACACATACACTAATTTTAGGAAAGCCAATTGGGAGTCTTTCACAACTGAAACAGAACAACACTTTGAAACATTAAACAGTACACCCATCACAAACATCAACACCGCTGTGCACACTTTCAATACAATTATTCAAAATGCAAACAAAAGACTCATCCCTAGATGCAACAGAAAGAGACACTCCCAACTTCACACCAGAAATTCAATGCCTCATCAGTCAACGTGACACACCACAACACTCCCCAACACCCCATACAGGAGACACTGTACAACAATTACAGGAACTCAACACTCAAATAAACAATAAAAAATCAGAGCAGCAAATACTAAAATGGAATAACTATCTTCAAACACTTGACCACAAAACAAACACCATCAAACTCTACAAAATATTAGACAGCATTACACTCTCCAACAACAACACTACACAATCACACTCTGCCATCACAACAACAGTCACCCTCAAACAAACAACAAGCAAATACTCTCATGAATCATTTTTCACACGCCAGTCATATAAACCCCCATCGCGACCACCGACGTGTCAGCCGACGCAAGAGACAACTCCCCACAGACCCAGACTTTATGCCCTTCACTTACAACCAAAGCACATCATTAGCAACCTTAAGCACTCATCTGCCTGTGGCCCAGATAACATAAGCAACATACACCTTAAACTTCTTGGACCACAAGGCATACAAGCACTCACCAACATATCAAACTACAGACACTCACACAATAACCAACATCTGGAAGCATGGTACTATTATCATTATCCCCAAACCCAACAAAGACCCCACGTTGCATTCCTCACACCGCCCCATCATACTCCTCTGCATCCCCTTCAAAGCCACTGAACGACCAGTGTTACAATTAATAACACCTCACATTCCCTTAACCCCATCACAACATGGTTTTAGGCCGCTACACTCCACAAACACTCTTCTTACAAACCTTACACAAAGAGTTTTTAATGACATCAATTCAGTTAGGGTACCACACAGAACACACTTAGTCACACTAGACATAAACAAGCTTTTGATGCCATCCCCTGCCATAACCTCACAAACAGAATATTTAACACAAACGTGCACAATAATAGAAAAAGACTACTGCCAAACTACTTAGTAGGCAGATGTGCACATGTAACATTTGGCAGTCAGTCATCGAACATCAGAAACTTCACAAATGGCATCTTTCAAGGATCTGTTTTGTTCCCCACACTCTTTAACATATACATGCATGACATACCCACACCTCACACACCACAGACACACATAACTTCCTATACAGACAACATAACACTTGCAGGTACACATCAAAATGCAAACACAGCCGCACACATCCTCCAACCTTACCTCAGCACGCTACACGAATGGTTCACCACAAATAGACGCAATATAGCTCCAGCCAAATTTACAGTGATCCTTTCCATAAACTGAACACTAAGACATAGTCACATTCCACACCTCACCATAAACAACACACCCCTACTACACACACACACACACACACACACACACACACACACACACACACACACACACACACATAAATGAAGACATGCTAAGAAGGATAATAACATCATTCATTAGACCAACCCTGGAGTATGCATCAGTAGTCTGGAGTCCTCATCTCAAAAAACAAATAGACAAGATTGAAAAAGTTCAAAGGGCCGCTACAAGATGGATACCAAGCTTAAGGGACCTAAGCTACGAAGAAAGACTAAATAAACTGAATCTACCAACACTACAGGAGAGAAGGAAAAGAGGTGACATATATAAATGCATATCAGGGAAGGAGAAAATAGACATAAATGATTACTTAACATATGGGGAAGCATCAACAAGAGGACACTGCGAAAAACTGCATAAGAAGAGATGTGATAAAGACGTAAGGAAATTCAGTTTCCCAAACAGAGCAATTGATCAATGGAATGCACTACCGAATGAAATAGTGTGTGCCAAAACAATTCACAAATTTAAGGATATGTACGATAAATATGGTTTAAGACACGGGACAGTACGAGCTTGACTCATTCCTGTAAAGATACAATTAGGTAAGAACAATTAGGTAAGAACACACACACACACACGAAAGTGACGAAATCCGTGGTGTAGCATACAATACATTATTGTCATCTAAACATCACAAACATAAAAAAAAAAATTAACACCAAGACTCAACGCCCTGGTCACTTGCCCATACAACATTCGGACACAACAAAGAAATCACCACCACAGTATACTGTTTAAACAATATGCAGGTTCAGTGATGAATTATGCAAGCCGCACTTGGACCTTTAACCTTACTAAAACACACTTCAACACTCTACAGACCATACAGCACAAGGCTTAAAAATAATCCCATCCTGCGTGGCTATTACACCTACAGACAGCCTATACCAAGAAACCAAAGTCCTCAAAGTCAAGGATCATCTAGACATGAGAGGAACACAAATTCTTGCTGCAGCCTCCACAAACACGCAACATCCACTGCACTACACGGCAGCACATCCACACACACCAAAGAACAGCAAAACAACACTCAGCACACGATATCATACACAAATACTGTCATCTCTCCCCTCTCCCCCACCTCAAACCAGCTTCCAGAAGCATATCCATACACAAATCACTCGCTCCATTCACTCACTCAGAGGTGACACACAGCTGCATGCACGGCCTCCTGATATCCATCCTTCTGAATCCTACCTCCCTCGTGAGGATAGGGTCCACCTGGCCAGGCTGAGATGTGGGCATCATCCAGTCCTCTTGAGTTACCCGAAGTTGGATGACTCAGTCGCTGATGCCTGTCCACAATGCAACACAGCATCCCATACTATTAAGCACTTATGAAAGACTATATTGCACACAACTGCCTGCACCAGCAACACAACATACACTCCTTGAGGGCTCTGTGGGAAAGCCTGGTCTCAGCCGTGGCCTTCCTTAGAGACTCGGGGCTGTTCAGCCTGACTGCCTAGGGAAAAGCTACTACTACTACGACAACACTGTCATGTGGATCTTGGCCATGGAAGCAATAATCATTTCAAGTTAAAGAAGTACTGCATGTAGGCCTTCAGAACAGTTGTTGCAAAATTCTATACCAATGCACAGTTATTGAGTTTATACAAGGGTTTCATTTGCCTCTGTGTCAAGTACAACTCTCATGTGTGTAGGGGTGGGGGGGCTCCCCTAATACAGATCCTGTCAACAGGATGTAGTCAAAGCTTCTTTTGTCTGAATAAGTCTCTTCCTCTTACTGACTCCCTTCCACCTCTGTCTCTTCGTCACACTGTTGCATACTTATCTCTTCTGTCACTACTTCAATGGTCACTGCTCTTCTGAACTGACTTCATGCATCCTTCCTCCATTACGCCGGGACCGAAGTACCAATCTGTTAGCAAACTCTCACTTCTTTTCTATTCAACTCTTATGCAAGAGTTAACCTATACTCCAAGTCATTCCTATATGGAGCAGGTCATCACTGGAACTTTTTTTTTTTTTTTAATGCGAAGAAGAAGGAACCAAAGGCCATGAGCCCGCAGTAACAGTTCCCTCCAAGAGAAAAACAAAATACAATATAGAGCCAAATTCAAGATCCGATCATTTTGAGATGCCTGGACACACTGCGTTTGAAAGACTGAAGATCATAGGCAGCAGGAAATACAGACAGAGGGAGACAGTTCCAGAGCTGACCTGTTGCATAAATGAAAGACTGGGAGTAACAGTTAACTCTTGCATTAGAGAGTTGGACAGAAAAGGGATGAGAGTTTGCTGCCAGACGGGTGCTACGCGTCCGTCGTAGAGGTGGAGGAATGCAAGCAGACAGTTCAGAGGAGCAGTGACCATTAAAGTAGCGATAGAAAAGAGATAAAGATGCAACAGAGCAGCAAAGAGACAGAGGTTGAAGGGAGTCAGTAAGAGGAGGAGAGTTAATGAGACGAAAAGCCTTTGACTCCACCCTATTGAGAAGAGCTGTATGTGGGGAGCCTCCCCACACATGAGAGTTGTACTCCACACAGGGGCGGATAAAACCCCTGTATAGAGTCAACAATTGTGCAGGGGTAAAGAAAGAGCGGAGTCGGCTTAGCACACCCAATCTCTTGGAAGCAGATTTTACAAGAGATGTAATATGATTTTTCCAAGATAAGTCCCGAGTAAATGAAACCCCAAGCATGTTCAAGGATGATGCAGGATTAAGCTGAATATTATTAAACATTAGTGGGTATACCTGTGGAAGATTTTGTCGGGTTGATAGGTGTAAGAACTGAGTCTTAGATGCATTAAAGACAACCATATTATGTCTTACACTGTCTGTATTTCCTACTGCCTATGACCTGAAGTCTTTTAACCTGCGGCGTCCCGGGGACGTACTTCCACGTCCTCACGTTTTGTCACAGCTAATCCCGGGGACGTACTTCAACGTCCTGCAATTGCAAGGTTCATAATTTCCACAATTTTCAATTTTCGCGAGTCATTTTTGGTACGTATACACGTGACACCTTCCTCAACAAGATGCCAGGCAGAGACAATGCCTTACCCAGCAGGACCTCCTCCCCCCCCCTGCATGCCATTGTCTCAGCAATTTACCTGTTATCAGTGACCTGGCCAGTATAGCCATGTCATGCCACGGTACGAAATTCAGGGCCAGAGTGATTCCCCAATCAATGACAATGTGGAGGACAAACTTTACATAGCATTAGAGGAAGAAACAGTTAGAAATGATGATCAGGTAATGTGGCAAAAAAAGGTCAGGTATTAGTGAGTGAAACAATGCTTATAATGCCTATATTACTGCTTGAAAACCAATATACTCTTGTACTACATATAAATTCGTAACAGTAAATAAATAAATACCGTTTATGAGTGGTGTGAAATAGTTATCCTCCCATAGAACTCGTTTTCTTTGGTGCGAGCCTGATAGAAAACCCAGTAAGGTAAGGAGGCTCTCCTACCTGTAATGAGTATTTTAAACCTCAGGTGAGCGATTTCTCTATGAATTTTCGATGTTTCTCACCAAAAGCGAAAGTTTTAGCAAAAAAAAAAAAAAGGGTCGAAAAATGGTCGGGATTGGGGGGTACCAGTGGTCAAAAAGTGGTCGGGACGGGGCGGGTTAAACACAACGTGTCCTAACATCTCGAAATGCACGGATCATGATTTGGTTCTCTCTCTCTCTCTCTCTCTCTCTCTCTCTCTCTCTCTCTCTCTCTCTCTCTCTCTCTCTCTCTCTCTCTCTCTCTCTCTCTCTCTCTCTCTCAGAGGAGCAATCCTGACGGTTTCATGTCGTTGTTTCTGTTGGAGTCTGAATTCACGCGAGAAGTTTACCGCCACCGCCTGCTCCAGGGCTTCCTTAGCAGGCAGGAAGTCTGCCTTGGGCCGCCCAAGACAGAGTACGCGCCCTTCTATCTATTGCCAGACACCATAATACCGTAAGGGGTGGCCACAAACAAATTGCTTCCAAGTCGCCATGTCCCCCGCCATTTCACTGTCCCGCTTCCAGCTCACCCCTCTCTCTCATATACTTCTCCACTCCATCCCTCCATCTCATCCTCGGCCTCACCCTCCCTCTCCCCCCCTCCACATCACTCACATACACTTTCCTAGTCAGTCTCTCACACTCCATCCTCTCCACATGGCCAAACCACCTCAATGTGTTTCTCCTAATACTTCATATCACATCAACATCCACACCACAGTGCTCCTTCATTCCTCATTTGTCAGTCTGTCTCTCCATGTGACTCCAAATGCCCCGCTAAAGTAACTAATTTCCACTGCTCTCACTCATGATTTCTGTCCCTCCAGCAAGGTCCAAGCTTCACTTCCATTCGTTAGCATTGGTATCACAATATTGTCATGTAGTAACTTTTCACTTCCATCCTTACTTTCCAGTTTCTTATCACTGTTTTCCAGGAACCAGCGACTTTTCTTCCTTGTTGTACCGTTTAAAGCACTTAGGCCTAATCCTCTAAATTTCCATTCTTACTAATCACACTACCTAAGTACTTAAACGCACTGACATTTTCCATTTCCTTCTCCTCCAATCTCACTGTACATTCATTGACTTCATTTCCCTTGAAGACCATAACTTTACTCTTCCCTACATTTACCTTTAGATTCCGTTTCTTACACACTTTCCCAATTGCAGCCACCAAGTATTGCAGCCCTCCTTCGTCTTCACTGAACAACACAGTATCATCTGTAAATAACAGTATAGTGAGTTTCCACACACTCCCCTCTCTCACCAGGGCCACTCCAACATCCACTGCCCTACCTTGTATCTCTTTTATAACCTCATCCATGTACAGATTGAACAACCATGGTGACAAAACACATCCCTGTTTCAATCCAAGCTTCAGATAGAAAAATTCACTCAGTTCACCATCCACACGCACTACAGCCTTAGCACCCTCATACATACTTTTCACAGCATTCAACAACTTCCCATCTACTCCATATATTCTTAATACTTTCCACAACTCTTGTCTAACCACCTTGTCGTATGCTTTCTCCAAATCCATGAAGGCTGCATACAAGTCTTTCCCTTCTCTAGAAACTATCCCACTAAAGATCTAAGAATGAATATCTGATCTACCCAACCTCTTTCCTAAAACCTCCCTTTTCTCCTCCAACTATTTCCTCCGTTATTTCCCTAACTCTGTCAATAAGTATCCTACCATATAAATTTCCTATTACATTAGTAAGAGAAATGCCCCTGTGATTACCACATACTTCCTTTTCCCCTTTACCTTTGTACAGGGGAATAATTATACCTGACTTCCAATCCTCTGGGACTCTATCTTACTCCCAAGCCAATCTGCACATTTTCCACATCCATTCTACTACTATCTCTCCCCCATGCTTCAGCATTTCACTGCACACACCATCAATTCCTGGAGCTTTCCCCATTTTAACTTTCTTAATTGCTGCCAGAACTTCCAACCTAATGATTTCTTCCTCTCTTCTCACATTCCTTCGTCTTCCAGCCATTCCCCAGCCACTTATACTTGTATTTCTTCTCTTATCTATATTCAACAATTCCTTAAAAAGTTCTCTCCATCTGCTCACATTTTCTCCCTTCTCCACTAGTAATCTACCATTTTTATCTTTCACTCCCAACTAACTTCTTTGGCACCCTGTCTAACTCTCTTTACGTCTTTGCAGAACATTTTCTTACATTCCCTCCACTTTATACTCAAATTCCTTCCAAATTCCTCATCCACTCTCTTCATACTCTCCCTTACTAATCTTTTCACCACTCTCTTCCTCTCTATATATAACTCTCTCTTTCATCTCTAAACTTCTTCCACGCCCCTATTTCTCATATACTCATTATATTATGTTTTCTTCTTTTGTGCCACAGCCTCTGTCACCCCTTCATTCCACAGTGCTGTTCCCTGCACCCCCATTCGTCTTCTCTTCACCCCACACTCCACCTCACATGCTGCACAGATTTTTTCTGTGAATACCTTGCACATATATTCCACGTCCCTCATCTGCTCCAATCCATATTTACCGAATCTCTCCTCTATGTTCCTCTTATATTTTCGCTTTTTTTCCATTCTCTTGTAACCCTTCCACCCTCCTTGTATGCACTACTTCCTCCTGCCCTTCCCTTCTTCTATTTCTCCTTTTCATTTGGACAATGATTCTGACCACCACCAAGTGGTCGTCAGAAAGTCCACTCCCCCAACATCTATATACTCTTGCATCCATTACACACCCTCTCATCCTGTCATCCACACACACACACAATCAATCATTGCTTTCCGTTCATTCAGTTCATCACCCATTCTTCTCGTCACTTGCCACGTGTACAATACATATGAATCATTTTCTGCCTGAAGAGGGTATTGGCTATCACAAACCCCCTCCCAACACAGATGTCCACTAAAGCACTGCCAATCTCATCCATCTCTACAAGCACACCCCACTCACCAAGTACTCCATCCACCTTCACATTCCTTTCTTTTCCATTCATATCTCCAGTCAAAAACACTCTCTATCTATCTATTTATTGCCAGACGCCTCAATCCCGTTCGGGGTGGCCACAAACAAATCGCCTCCACGTCGCCCTGTCCCCCGCCATTTCACTGTCCCGCTCCCAACTCACACACCCCTCTCTCATATACCTCTCCACCCCATCCCTCCATCTCATCCTCGGCCTCCCACTCCCTCTTCCCCCCTCCACCTCACTCACATACACTCTCTTCGTCAGTCTTTCACCCTCCATCCTCTCCACATGACCAAACCACCTCAGTGTATTCCTCCTAATACTTCCATGCATGCATCCACATGTGTCCAGAACTCTTCTCTCACTGTACTTGCACGATCTTGTGTTGGCGCACACATGCACACAATCCCCCACATTTGTAGTTCAGCTTTCAATCTTACCCACATAATCCTTGAGCCAACAGGTCCATACTCTCTTATATTCTCCTTCCATCTGTTACTCACAACAATACACATTCCTTAATTTCTCCTCTCATTCTCACCTACTCCTGGGCATATACCCCATCCATACTTCCATTCACACTCTCACCTTACCATTTAGGTTTAGTTAATCCACATATATTCACTTTTGCACCCTCAAGCACCTGGACAGTCTCTTTTTTTCACCTGATCATTTTCACCCCTTACATTCCATGTACGAGTAGCTATCCATACCATGCCCTTTGTTAGGTCCTTAGTTGTCATCTTTTAGTTAGTCCTTGTCCGAGGCTTCTGGTTTGTATTTTTAGTTTTTTTCTGGGGAGGGGCATTAACCCTCCACCAACCCACTTGTTGTCACATAGGGAACACGTGTTTGTTGGTTATAGAGTTACCACTCAGTGTTGTAAATGCTTTCCTGGTTTATAGGAAATCATTTGGCTTGCCACTCACTGTAGAGCTACAGTAAAATTAGAGTACCGCTACATTTAGCGGGAGGATGATGTATGTATTAGAATAAATCTCAAGCTGGCCCCTGTGTTTCCATCTCCCTCCTGGTTCTCAACCCAACATGGTGGAGTTATACAGCTGACCCAGGAGTGGCACCACGAGCGTTCGAGCAGGCAAACCCGGAGTCAGGAAACTGGTTCTGCTGCATTGCAGCAGGAGACCAAGCTCGCACCAACAGGTACAGTGTCCCACCACCCCAGCCACAGTCTCCAGGAATGGGGACAGCCTACATGCCGTTGTACCCAACTCTGCACCCAGAAGCACTAGGCCCAGTGGTGAGTGCATGCACCTCCAGTGGCTCCTCGTAAAGCTACTATGAGAATGTCACCATCTCAGTTTGAGGAGTGAGTTCATGACATAGAGTACTACAGCAGTGGTTGCAGGTGGGTCCCACCCTTGGCTGCGGATTACGTGAGACTGCTGTCTGCTCCTGAAGTGCAGCAATGCATGGATGCATGGATGGCCAAGCATAGATTCGAGGCCATGTGCACAGAGGAGGCCATCGGCATGGTAGGAGCATGGTGGTGGGCCACAGGTGCACTGTAGGGGCATAGTCAGACTTCTTCACACTCAAGCAGGAGCTCACTGATAATGTGTGCTCATATGTGGTAAAATGCAGAGCCAAGGCAGTGGAGTGTGATTTTAAGTGCCCTCAATGATCCATAAATTCTGACGATTTCATGCTATCAAAAAAGCTTGTGATGGGGTTGGGCAACCTCAGTATGAAAACAGAAGTGCCTTGGCAACTTTCGATGTTGCATTCTGTGGAAGAAATCACTAGTGCCTGTGAAGTGTTTGAATCGGCGGAGAAAATAGAGGGAGTGTGCGGCCTTAGTGAAGTGGCAGACGCTTCAGTGAGTGATGAAGAGCAAATGGAAGTAGCCAGTGCTGGTCGGGCGTGCCAGGCGGGTGGAAAGCCACCCCAGCCTCGTGCCCCTCCCCCACCAGCAAAGGGTTGCTGGAGGTGCGGTGGCAGCAAATGCAGCAGGGAGCGCCGATGCCCTACTGTCAAGGCCACCTGCCTCAGATGTGGGAAGGTTGGACACTTTCAGCGAGTGTGTAGGTCAGTGAGGTTGCCCAATCCCATTGAAACCACTGGCAGCATCATGGTAGCCAGCGCCGAGGAGTCAGCATGCCTCAGGGTGGAAGTGAAGTGTTATGACCCACCCACATCATGCAAGGTGACAGCAGTAGCTAACGCAGGTGCACAGGTGTGCATAGTGGGATGCCACCTCATGCAGGGCCTTGGGCTGACCGCGCGAAGTCTACAGACACCTACCGTGAGTATTAATCACCTCGCAGGCAGGAGCAAACTGATTATGGGATGCAAGGAACACAGCTTCATCATTGATGGAAGGTCTGCTAGGGTGACCCTGTGCTTCGCTGATGGGGTGCAGTGACTACATCTGTCGCTGCAGATGGACAAGGCACTGGGTGTGGTGCCACGTGACTTCCCCAATTTCCTTGTGACTGTAGAGGCCATTGAACGGATGGAGGAGCCCCCAGTCCCCGCCCAACCCGATGCTCCTCCATAAGCTCTGATGGAAGAAAATATGTACCTGTTGGAAAAGTAGTTCCTGGGGCACTTTGGGGGCACGACATTCGCAATGAACCGTGTCTCCCTGCAGGAAATGAAGGGGCCAGCCCACCACATCCACCTGTGCCGCTGTTCCAAACCCTACATGGTGCACACTCCAGCGTCAGTCCCCAAACCACTTCTACAACAAGGTTCACCAACAATTGGAAGAGGACATAAGAAAGGGTATCACTGAATCTGTACCAGCTGGAGAACCCACGGAATGGTGTTCTTGTATGGTGTTGGTGCCAAAGAAAGATAGGCTGCTGTGTAGAACAGTAGACTATCAGTGACTCAACCAGGCAAGCCAGTGGTAGTCCCACCACACCTGTCCTCCATTTGGCGCAGTCACCAGTGTGCCAAAGCACACATTCAAAGCAGCAGATGCTTATTTGGGATACACCAGATCCTCCTGGATGAGGAAAGCAAGAAGCTAACTACCTTCATCACCCTGTGGGGCTGCTTCTGCTATCGATGCACATTCATGTGCCACTGTGCAGGGGAGGAAGCCTTTACCAAGTGCTTCAATGATGCAACAGCAGAGATCCTCAGGAAACTGTAATGTGTTGACGACACACTCCTGCACGACTGTAGCATTGGTGATGCTTTCTGTCACGTTTCGTTCATTTTAAGATTTCCTTCACCTATAGTGGAGGCCAGGCCATACTTTCTGGCACACATGCCAGTTCTTGCGAATGTTTGCGGAAAACGGGATCATGCTCCACCCAAACAAGTTCTGCTTCTGCAGGAGAAGCGTGACCTTCCCAGGTTATCAGCTCAGCTGGGAGGAGTATCAACCTAGCCGGGACTTGTTAAGTGCATAACCAGTTTCTGGATGCCACCACGCCCCTCCCTCGGAGATATCCGATCATGGATTGGGCTGGTGAACCAGGTGGCGCCATTCCTCTGTGTTGCACCACTTACAGAGCCCTTCAGAGAATTACTGAAAAAACGTCAGGGAAAGTGGTGTACTGGGATGGCCAATTGCAGTCCATCTTCAAGTCAACAAAGGAGGCTATAGCCAAGCTTGTGGCGGAGGGCCTCCAGTACTATTACTCCACATTTCCCACAGCAGTGTTCACCGACTTTGTGGTCATGCACCAGTACTGCCAGTGTGTCTCAAGAGGCCCCCCTGTGCTGCAAGGGTGGCTGAAAACTGGCCCTATGCGGCAGCTGCCACCTAACAACAGCCGAGAAGAACTACTCAGCGTTGGAGGGGGAGGTCCTTGGCATTGCATGGTGCCAGAAAAAGATGAGCCTGTTTGTGGTGGGGTGTCCAGACTTCACCTTTATCACAGATCAACACGCACTCACAAAGATCTTCAAGGACAAAAAGCTGAAAGACATCAGCAACCTCCGTATACTCAACCTCAAGGAGAAGGCACTGATGAACTTATTTCACATAAAGTACCTAAAGGGGGAGGTGAACCGCACAGCAGATGCACTCTCAAGATATCCCATGCTGTGGGGTGGATTGGACAAGACAGACCTTGCGAAAGATGAGGCTGCATGTGCTGCGGTCACGGCAGCGATGGCTTGTGCCCTAGAAGACAAGGAAGGTGCCGTTGTGGACCTCCATCAAGTGGAGGAGGAAGCACTCCAGGACGAGGGCTACAGGCTCCTCCATAAGCATGTGAGCGCCAGGGACTGGGCCTACAAGAAGGACGAGGAGCCAATAGCACTCCACCCATACTACAGGATAAGGAGGCACCTGTCATGCCAGGGGGAAACTGTCATGTACATCAGTGACGGGGAGCACCTGCGACTTGTAATCCCCACAGCCCTACACTGTGCAGTCCTAGCCAACTTTCACACAGGTCACCAGGGCAGAGACTTCATGCTCAGGTGTGCCAGGTAATGCTGTACTGGCCCAGAATAGATGCTGATGTGGAGCAGAAGAGGAGGCACTGTCAAGTGTGCAAAATCAATGCCCCATGACAACCCATGGAAATTTGCTGCCCACACCCCCACCCGAGTACCCCTTCCAGCAAATAGTGGCTGACCTGTTCCAACTGGAAGGGGAAGAGTACATTGCTAATGCAGACAGGCTAACTGGCTGGCTGGAGGTGAAGCATCTGGCCAGGGGCACTGCCAGCTCATGGCTCACAACGGCCTATTTTGCAAGTCGTTTAAATAGTTTGGTGTCCCAGAGGTCCTGTTTCATGATGGGGGTACGAACCTCGTATGGGGAAATGAGGGCATTCCTATGCATTCCTATCCGTGTGGCGCATGCAGCTGAGGGTGTCATCGGCCCATTACCCACAGTCCAGTGGCCAAGCAGAGGCCACAATCAAGTCTGCCAAGAGGCTACTGAGGAGCAACATCAGCTCAGGAGGCTTCCTGGACTAGGATGCAGCAACACCTCAAACCCCCGCTACATGACACCAACTCGTCCCCAACCCAGCTGCTGATGGGACATCAGCCGAGAGACTCTGTGCCAGCTGCCAAAGAACACTGCAGGATCAGCAGGCGATGGGCCGGGATGCTGAGAAGCAGGGAACAGGCCATGGTCCACACTGGGGATGCAGCAACAATGAGATTCAACTAGTTGGTATAAAGCCTAGTCCCTCTCCACCCGGGTCAGTGGGTGTGCCTACAGAACCAGGGGCAATGGGACTGTGTCAGAGTTATCATTGACACCCCAGCCCCAAGGCAATACCTCCTGCACCTGGATGGCAGTGGGCGAGCCTCCTTCAAGAATCGCCAACACCTACACCCCTTCAAGGAGTCAGGGGAACAGACACCATGCACTCGAGGATGGTCCCTGGCAGGAGGCTGACCGCAGGGGGGAGACCCCTCAGCCTCTCCCTCCCCTAGAGAGGCTGCAATGCACTAGACACGCCCCAAGACACCTAGAAAACTATGTACTGTAACATTGCAGCATTTATTACCCCTGGGCATGTCAAGGTGTTTTGTAACGTACATGACCTTGTTGCACTCTTACCATGTTACCAGAGCAATGATTGCTCCAGTGCATGTAACTGAGTTCCTTATTGTGGCGATTGTGCCATTCTAAAGTCAGAATGTAAATGACATGTAAATTTTGCCAGCATTGTGTCATGCAATGCCTGGTCTCAAGTTAAGACGAGTGTCAGTATCTGCCCATTGTTTTGTTATTGCAGTGACCTCCCTCCTCCTCGACCAATGTGCTTTGTATCAGTACTGCAGGAAGTGGGGAGTTCTCTGCAATGGAGGAGGTGGTGTTGGAGTTTGAATTCATGTGGGAAGTTTCCCGCCACCACCTGTGCCTGGGGCCTGCTTGGCGCAGGCAGGCAGTCTGCCTTGGGCCACTCTAGAGAGAGGATGCACCCTTGCCTGAACATATTAGAATAATTCTCAAGCTGGCCTCACTGTTTCCATCTCCCTCCAGGTTCTCACCCCATCAGGTTCCTTCTTCTTTGAAACAAAAAAAAAAATTTATTGTGAGTGTCAACAGGCTCTTGTGGAGTGACAGGACAGTTTACTAAGATGATGTTATACTTGAGTGACCTCAGTGTAGAAGTAGGAGTGACAGAGTGTGCTGAAGAATTTTGTCAAAAATTGAATGACAAGTTGTGCTGAACTCTATCCAATGCAGTCTGGAAAAATGGTAAGGAAAACTGCTCTAGGTCAGTGATAATGGAGAAGACATGACGTTGTTCAAGTAAAGTGTTGAATGGAAAAGTAGACCCACGTGGCACTGAAGAATTATGAAATTTATAATGAAGAGTTCATAGAATGTGACGTGGAAAGACTGTTCCACTTTAGAAATGAGATCCCAGAATAATTTTTGTTAGTCGGTATTGTTACTGAACAAGCAAATAACACCGGTACATTAGTCAAAAACTGGCTGAATAGCCTTAGCCACAGGATGGAAAATAAAGAAAATTACAGCTTGGGACTACAAAAATCACAATTGACACGGAAATTAGTGTAGGGGAGGTAGAAGGACACAGAACAGGGGTGCTGCCAGGGATATCTTTCAGCTGCGTTCAGGTGTGGAAAATCTGAGGCTTAGAAGGGAAGCGGATGTATTCAGCAGAGAGGAAATCGAAGGAAAGATCACGAATGCCACGGTAATTGATAGAAACTAGCCAGACCGTGGTCCAGGGAACCTCAAATGGTCATCACCCTCATATGGGACAAGGGTGGGGATATTTCTTGCCCTGTGAGTTGAGGGCTCAGCGGTCATGCAATGTCCTATCATATACTATTAGTTAACTTTAAAGGATCGTCCTTACTAACGTAGGCAGATAATGTACTGAGGTACAGATGGAAAATTTGTTGAAATGAGTATGTTGCCTTATTCCTGCAAGAGAGCACTGACAAAAGACATTATTTTGTGTTCTGGTGGCGTGTTGGGTACTTTATCACTACCATTTGTATATGTATCTAAATGTTTCCTTTCTACAATGTCTCTACCTATCTATTGCTAGACTCCTTAATCCCGCATGGGGTGGCCACAAACAAATCGCCTCCATGTCTCCCTGTCCCCTCTATTTCACTGTCCTGCTCCTAACTCACACCCCCCCCTCTCTCAAATACCTCTCCACTCCATCCCTACATCTCATCCTCTGCCTCACCCTCCCTCACCCCCCCTCCACCTCACTCACATACACTCTCCTCGTAAGTCTCTCACCCTCCATCCTCTCCACATGGCCAAACCACATCAGCGTGTTCCTCCGATCGTTTCCTATCACATCCACATCCACACCACAACTCTCCTTTATATATCCATTTGTCAGCCTGTCTTTCCATGTGACTCCACAGTCTCCTCTTAAATAACTCAATTCCACCGATCTCAGTCTTGACTTGTATCCTTCCAACAACATCCAAGCTTCAATTCGATATGTTAGAGTTGGTATCACAATACAGTCATGTAGTAACTTTTTCAGTTCCATGTTCACTTCCCTGTTCCTTATCATTGCTTTCAAGGAACCAGCAACCTTTCTTCCTTGTTGTACCCTTTCAAGC
Source organism: Coenobita brevimanus (assembly GCF_032717465.1). NCBI lineage: Eukaryota > Metazoa > Arthropoda > Malacostraca > Decapoda > Coenobitidae > Coenobita > Coenobita brevimanus. The sequence continues at coordinate 18,259,033 of NC_136997.1, read as the reverse complement.
ACTTCATGCTCCAAACTTCCATCCTTACTCACCACACTCCCCATGTACTTAAATGTACTCATATTTTCCATTTCCTCAGCATCCAACCTCACTGTACCTTCACTGACTTAACCACTCTCATAGACCATTGCTTTACTCTTCCCTACATTCACCTTTACATTCCGTTTCTTACACACTCTCCCAAACTCATCCACCAAGCCTTGCAGCTCTCCTTCGTCTTCACTTAACAACACAGTATCATCTGCAAACAACAGTACAAGGAGTTTCCAAACACTACCCTCTCTCACTAGGGCCACCCCAACATCAACTGCCCTACTTTGTACCTCTTTTATTACCCCATCCATGTACAGATTGAACAACAATGGAGACATGACACATCCCTGTTTCAACCCAACCTTCAAAGAGGAAAAATTCACTCAGTTCACCATCCACACACACTGCAGGCTTAGCACCATGATACATACTCTTCACAGCATTCAGCAACTTCCTGTCTACTTCATATACTCACAATACTTTCCACAATCATTGTCTATCCGCCCTGTCATATGCTTTCTCCAAATACATGAAGGCCACATACAACTTCTTCCCCTTCCCTAGAAACTTTTCCACTGAAGATCTAAGAATGAATATCTGTTCTACCCAACCTCTTCCCTTCCTAAAGCCTCCCTGTTCTTCTCCAACTAATTCGTCTGTTATTTCCCTAACTCTGTCAATAAGTATCCCACCATACACACACTTTTCCTATAACACTAAGAAGATAAATGCGCCTATGATTACCACACACTTCTTTTTCCCCTTTTCCTTTGCACAAGGGATAAATTATGCCTGACTTCCAATCCTCCGGGACTCTACCTTCCTTCCAGGCCAATCTGCACATTTTCCACATCCATTGTTCTACTATCTCTCCCCCATATTTCAGCATTTCACCACACACTCCTTCAATTCCTGGGGCTTTCCCCAATTTGACTTTCTTCATTGCTTTCACAACTTCTATCTTACTGACTTCTTTTTCTCTTCCCACCTCCCTCCTTCTCCCGGCCATTCCCCAGCCACTTATACTCGCAATACTTCCATTCTCTATGTTAAACAGTTCCTTAAAGTGTTCTTTCCATCTGCTCAATTTCTCTCCCATCTCCACTAGTGATCTACCATTTTTATCTTTCACTCCTCTGTTAATTTCACTGCCATTTTGTCTTACTCTCTTCACCTCTTTCCAGAACATTTTCTTACAGTGCCTCCCCTTTACAATCATATTCCTTCCAAATTCCTCATACACTCTCTTCATACTCTCTCTTACTAATCTTTTCACCTCTCTCTTCCTTTCTACATATAACTCTTTCTTCCACCTCTGAACTTCTTCCACTCCCCTATTTTTCATCCATTCATTGTATGCTTTCTTCTTTTGTGCCACAGCCTGTCTCACCTCTTCATTTCATCATGCTGTTCTTTGCACCCCCTTCCATCTTCTCTTCACTCCTGCATGAGGTGACCAGAGTCCCGCTTTTAGGCGAGACAGTCCCACTTTTTTTACGTCTGTCCCGCTTTTTAAATTGTGACTAAAATGTCCCGCTTTTTAAACAAATTATCTTAAATGTCCCGCTTTTAGAAAATTACTATTACATTAGATATATAATGACCTTCTTTTATGAAATTAAGATGAATTTGTAGAATTATGCATATTCCAAACCAAATGAAATACCGAATTGTTAATAAATGTAATACTCACTAACCGGTAACTTTGGTCGGCCCATTCACCATACCGTATGGTATGTTCGCATTGTTCGTTTGAGACGTTAGTGTTTGATTATATATATATATATATATATATATATCCGTGATAATGTCCCGCTTTTAGCTCCAGTAAATCTGGTCACCTTACCCATGCACCACATCACATGCTTCACATATTTCTTCTGTGAATATTTTGCACACACCTTTCACGTCCCCCATTTGCTCCAATCATATTTACCCAATCTTTCCTTCACTTCTTTCTTATAGTATGCCTTTTTCTCATCCTCTTGTAACCTTTCCACTGTCCTTGCAACTACTCCTTCCTCCCATCCTTCCCTTCTTCTATTTCTCCATCTTACTTGGATCTTGATTCTGGCCACCACCTAGTAGTGGTCAGAAAGTCCACTCACCCAACCTCCATAAGCTCTTGCATCCGTTACACATCTTCACATCCATTCATCCACACACTTATAATTAATAATTGTCTTCCTTTCATTCAGTTCACAACCCATCCTTCTCATCACTTGCCATGTATACCTGTGGATTAATTTGTGCTTGAAGAGGGTATTGGTTATCACCGACCCCCTCCCAGCAGAAATGTCCACTAAAACACTACCATTCTCATCTATCTCAGCAGGCACACCCCACTCATCAACTATTCAATCCACCTTCACATTCCCTACTTTACCATTCATATCACCGATCAAAAACACTCTCTCATTCCTTCCAAACTTTTCCATGCACATTTCTGCAATTGTCCAGAACTTTTCTCTCACACTGCTTGCACAATCTCAGTTGGCACATACATGCACACAATCGCCCACGTTTGTATTCCAACTTTCAATCTTACTCACATAATCCTTGAGCCAACTGATCCATACTCTCTATGTTTTTCTTCCATCTTATATTCTCAACAATACACATTCCTTGTTTTGCCCTCTCATTCTCATCTACTCCTGCAAATATACCCCAGCCATACTCCCATCCTATCGCATTCTCTCCTCTCCATTTAGTTTCTACTTACTCCACATACATCCACTTTCGCACCCTCAAGCACCTGGACAATCTCTCTCTCTTTCACCTCATCATTCGCATCTCTTTCATTCCATGTCGCGTTCCATACCATGTCCTTTGTCCGGTCCTTGGTCATCATCTTTTAGTCAGTCCTTGTCCGGGGCTTCTTGTTCATCTTTTTAGCTAGTTGTTTTCCAGGGAGGGGCACTAACCCTCCGCCAATCCATTTAGTCGTCTCATACAACAAGCAGGGATACTGGAAGTATATTCTTGAAATACCCCCTACCCCCTGGGGGGTAGGGGGGTTTTCAAGACACCTTTATCAGTATGGTGCTTTCCCTGTCAGTAACAACACTGATTTCTTGATTGAAATACTTGCGGTAGGCTTCACTTTCTACTATTTACAGAGCATATCACAGTATATACAATATACACAGCAAGGGATACAGGTATACTCCTAACGAAAATGTGGAAGGTGATGTTGTTTTGCTTCAAGGAGGGCAAGTGCTTATACCACAACTCAGGCAAACTGATTCCAATGATATCTAGCGAGTGCACACTTTAATATAGAAAGTATATTGGTACCCTTGTCACACTAGAAGGTAGAATCTAAACAGTTAAAGCTAGCCTGAAAACAATTAACCCGAGGCATCCCATCGACGTATGGGTACATTGCAACATTTTGTCCTAGCTAGTCCCAGCGACGTACTGGTACGTCGTGCAATTGCAAAGTTCATAATTTGCTCAATTTTAAATTTTCCCGAGTGATTTTTGGTATGTATACACGGGACACCTTCCTCTATTCCTCTACAAGATGGCAGGCAGGGACAATGCCTTACACTGCATAACCTCCCCCTCCTCCCCCCGCACGCCATAGTCTCGGCAATTCACCTGTTACCAGTGACCTGGCCAATGAAGACATTCAGGGCCAGAGTGATTCCTCAATCGATGACAATGTGGAGGACAAAGTTTACATAGCATTAGAGGAAGAAACAGTCAGAAATGATGATCAGGTAATGTTACCAAAAAAGGTCAGGTATGCTGATGAGTTAGTCAGTGAAACAGTGCTTATAATGCCTATATTACTGTTTGAAAACCAATATACTCTCTTACTACATATAAATTCGTACCAAATAAATAAATAAATACCATTTATGAGTGATGTGGAATAGTTACCCTCCCATAGAACTCGTTTTCTTTGGAGCAAGCCTGATATAAAACCCAGTAAGGTAAGGAGGTACTGCTACCTGTATCGAGTATTTTAAGCCTCAGGTGAGCGATTTCTCTATGAATTTTCGATGTTTCTCACCAAAAGCGGAGGTTTTAGCCAAAAAAAAAAAATCCAATATAGATCGGGATTGGGGGGTGTCGGAGATGCGAAATAGCTCGGGACGTGACGGGTTAAAAAATGGTGTTCGGTTGAGGATGAAATATAAAGCTACGATATAAACAAACTACAGTTCACTGTCAGAGTAAATAATGCAGCCACACTGAGCATAAACAGTACCTCTTCTGTAATAGAAGTATATGAAAGCAATGATGACGAGTGTAAAGTGCATATCTGTTAATGAAGGGTGAGTTGTGGTGTCACAGGGAAAGAAAGTGCTGGCTGTGTTTGTGATACGTCACCTTGAGAGTGATACCAGTAGGGTCACTGGTGTGATGTAGTCTGCGAAGGATGAAAGCCAATGGAATGGAAATCACCACAGTGGTGACAAACACCAAACCCCATGCTACTGGGGAGAAAGGATAAAGGATGTTCCTCCACTGGGCTAATGGTTGAGGTACTTCCAGGACTATTCCAAAACCACTTTCCCAATATGGGTAAGTCGAATCAAAGTCGCTCATTGAATCAGGAGCGATGAACTGTGTGTTGATCACCAGATCTTTATCTTTGTACATCAGCTCATGAAACATCCCCACCCATGTCCCATTCCGTTTGACTCCCCACACTACCTCATCCATCTGGACAAACTTTGTTCGAAAGTTAAGTTTATTACCAATAATCTCTGTAGCTTCTGCGTTGGCTCCAATACAATCGCCTGCCATATTTTTTCTGTCAAAGTATATGAAAGGTTCATCATAGCATAGCAATGGCACCTTCAAAACTTGACCTCCAAAGTCATGGAAGCGGGGAGGCAACAGTGCCTCCCGACTGTGAAATTTGTCAGGATTCCAGATTCCTAGTGTTATCTTTTTGACTGAGTGGTGTACATCTGTAGGTCTGGAGGTGTAGGCAAGAAGGTGGGGTCGGCTGACATTGGCAGCTGGCTGGAGCAGCAGGATGAACCTGGATCGCTGGATGATGGTCTGGCTGAGGACGATGGTGGTGTTGAGGTTCGGGTCCAGGCAGAAGAGGACGAGGTAGCTGGGGTTCCAGTGTCTGCTGTCTGCCAGGGGGAGAAGGAAGGCGGTGGGGTCGTGTTGGAAGAGGAGGATGGCAGTGAGGAGGGAACCCTGTGTGTGGTGGGCGGGATGGTCTGTGTGGAGAAGTGAGAGTTGGGTGGCTAGGAGGACGGGTGTGTGGGAAGCTCCCACTGCCGACACCACGCTGCCCACATCCAGTAAACGTTGACTCAGGTCATCTGTGACCAGCAGGAGATCGTGGCCATGCAGCGGCCCTGACACAAGCATGCTGAGTGCGTCCTGAGCCAGGAATATGTTTTCTGGGGAAGAAGAGAATAAAACTAGTTGTTGCTATGTAATCGATCATGTGGTGCAGCAGACAGAGGGACTGAGTTCCATCATCTCTTCTCCTTTTTGCTGATGTTGAACTGCTTTCTATTAAAAAAAAAAAAAAAAAGAAAATGGTGGTGGGAGGTGAACAAGAGAAAAATATAGTGATCAGATCATTGAAAATCTGCTAAGAGCATACAGGAAATGCTTGGCTAAAAATGCTTGATCTGTATACGTTTAACACTGGTGATAATTAGAAAGATTTGGGGTGATAAGTAGAGGCTGAACAACCAGAAAAATAAATGGATAAAATTGTTTCCTTAGATGCCAGAATGTATTTATAGTAAAATGACAAAGGAATGCAATGAGAATGAAACAAAAGCATTTGCGGCCCGAATGGTAATCGCCCTCCAAAATATGTTGATGGCCAAGAGAAAATCTACCTACAAACCAAATTTGATGAATATTCTCAAATCTCTATGGAATTCAGTCACTGCCTTTCACAAGAAGCCAATCCATAATAAAGAACATAGGGAGGCTGGCAATCGGTCGTATTTCGTAAAAGTCTTACATAAAATAATAGGCTTCCATCATCCAAATAGTGGCTATTTCCTTAACCCGGCCCATCCTGGCCAATTTTCCACAACTGATCCCCCCCCAATCCTGGCAGTTATTAGAAAAGTGTTTTTTTTTTGGCTAAAACCTCCGGTTTTTAGAGAAACATCGAAAATTCAGAGAGAAAGTGCTCAGTTGAGTTTAGAAATACCAAAAACAGGTACAATACCCCCAGCTTGGTACCATGTTCCCTCATGCCAGGCTCCAGAGAAAACGACGTCTTGGGAGGGGTAACAATTTCGAACCACTCATTATACATAAATATTTATTTATTTGATACGTATTAATATGTAGTACAAGAGTATATTGGTTTTCAGACAATAATATAGGCTAAATAAGCATTGTTCACTCACCAAAAACATCAACATATGGCACTTTCTTTTATGAGGTTACCACCTCATCACTTCTGCTTGTTTTTTCCTCTGGCTTATTTCTTCCTCTGGCTTTTTTCTTCCTTTGTTCTCCACCTCAGGAATCATTTTTGCCTTGAATTTTGTCATTGGAGAGACCATGGTGCGACACGTCTTTACTGGCCAGGTCAGTGCTAACAGGTGAGTTGCCGAGAAAATGGCGTGCAGGGGGGGGGAGAGGGGGTCAGGTGGGGCCAGGTATTATCTTTGCCTGGCACTGGGTAGAGGAAGGTCTTCCACATATGCCTACCAAAAATCACCCGAGAAACTTGAAAAATGTGCAATGATGGACCTCGCAATTGCAAAATGTATGGATACGTCGTCGGGTGTCAGCATAACAAAACGTGGTGATGTATCCATACGTCGTCGGGACGCGGCGGGTTAAGATTTGGTGAGAATTCATCCATAACTTTTTGAGATATTTAGGCAACACACACACACACACACACACACACACAGGAGAAGAAGAAGAGAAGAAATTTTTTTTACAAAGTAATAGGATTGCAGGTACGAATGTGGTACACAAACAGGATGGAATAAAAAGGAGGAAGATAGTAAAACCATGTCATGACAAGTATATAAACAAGATGATAAAGTTGATGTACTCAAATGTGGATGGAATAGTATCTAAATTACTAGAGATGAATGATTATGTTAGAGAAAATGAACCACAAATAATATGCCTAAATGAAACAAAATTAATACCAAGGATATCCAATGACATACTAAACCTTTAGGAATACAATATATGGAGAAGAGGCCGAAATTTAAAAAAAGGAGGAGGAATTATAATATTAACTAAGAAAAATGTAAAAGTCAATGAAATAAAACTAGATATACCATCACAAGTAGAATTGATTGCAGTAGAGATCAACACATCTGAAGGGAAAGTAATTGTAGCCAATTTGTACATGCCACCCAGATCAAACACATGGGAAAGAGACGAATATGAGGACCTAGCAGAGAATACAATTCAGATTTTAAGATCATTATTACATAAAAGGGAAGAGAAATCGGAAAAAATTATACTAACTGGAGAGTTTAATACAAATATAAATTGGAATACTCTAGATATAATTAGCCAAGAAAGCTGTTGGGACCAAAAGCTCCTGGATCTCGTGCAAGAGTTTTTCCTAACGTAACATGTGAGGGAAACCACCAGAAAAAGAGGACTCGATGTACCTTCAGTGCTAGATCTAATATTTACTAGGCAAGAAAATGATATTGACAGATTAATATATCACCCTCCACTCGGCAAAAGCGATCATACAGTACTAAATTACAACTTCAGGATAGCATATGCCATAGTTAACAGCAATGAAAGTTACAAAAAGAGCCTAAACTATAAAAAGGGAAATTATCAAGACCTAAAGAAATATTTCTTAGAAGTTGATTGGGAAAATGATCTTAGAGGACAAGATTTAAATTATGTATATAAAAAATTGTGAATTTTATGAAACAGGAGTCCAGAAGTACATCCCACAGCACAAAGAAGCAGATAAGAAGATGCAGAAATGGTTCAATACAGAATGTAAAAAATCAAAAGAAAGAAGAGATTTGTTGTGGAATAGATACAGAAGACACAATAGTGAAAGGGCGTATAATAATTACAAACAGGCAATAAACGATTATACAAGAATAAGGAGGGAAGCCCAAAAACAGTTTGAGGAGGATATTATAAATAAAAGTAGTGATCAACCAAAGCTGTTTTACAGCTATATCAGAAGCAAAACCAAAGCAAAAGATATCATACAATCCATTACGGATGAGGGAATCACTTATACACAAGAGAAAGATATTTGTGAAGCACTAAATAAGAATTTCCAATTAGTTTTTACAAAAGAAACAAAATTTGAGAGGGACTATGTGGAACATGCATGTCCACACATACTACCAGATATACAAATAGCAGAAAAAGTAATACAGGAAGAGTTAAGTAAATTAGACAGAGGAAAAGCGAGTGGTCCTGATGAAATTTCATGTTGGGTACTACGAGAATGTGCAAAGGAGTTAAGTAAACCATTATTTTTAATTTTCAAAAATCCTTCAGTCAAGGTAAACTACCTGATATTTGGAAAAAAGCAAATATTGTCCCCTTATTCAAGAAAGGAAATAGACAAAATCCACTCAACTACCGACCAGTATCACTGACCAGTGTTGTAAGCAAGGTATTAGAAAAGCTTATAAGAAAAGCTTGGGTAAATCATCTAGAAGAACACAGTATGATAACAGAAAGAAAGTTTGGTTTCAGAAAAGGAAAGTCATGTGTAACTAATCTGTTGAGCTACTATGACAGAGTAACAAACACAATACAGGAAAGAGAAGGATGGGTGGATAGTATCTATTTAGATTTCAAGAAAGCTTTTGACACAGTACCACACCAAAGACTTTTATGGAAACTGTACCATCAAGGAGGAATTCGAGGCAGACTGTTTTGTTGGATGCAAGATTTTCTCATAAAAAGAGAAATGAGAACAGTACTAAGAGGAAAATACTCATCATGGAAAGAAGTGACTAGTGGAGTACCACAGGGTTCAGTGCTGGCACAATCATGTTTTTAGCGTATATAAATGATATAAATAGTTACACTGGAAATGAGAGCTATCTGAATATGTTTGCAGATGATGCAAAAATACAAAGGAGAATTACTAACACAGACTCTTGTAAAGAGCTACAAGAAGAATTAAATAAACTTCATGAATGGAGTAATACATGGCAAATGGAATTCAATGTGGACAAGTGTCATGTAATCAACTTTGGTAAAAGTGGAAAAAGACCTGATGGGATTATAAGTTAGGAAATAAAACCCTATAAACATCAGAAAGAGAGAAGGACCTAGGTGTGATTATCAATAACAGACTATTTCTGGATGACCACATCAGCGAAAGGGGACGGAACATGTATACACTGCTTGCAAATATGAGAATAGCATTCACATACATAAATGAACACATGCTAAGAAGGATAATAACATCATTCATTAGACCAACCTTGGAATATGCATCAGTAGTCTGGAGTCTTTATCTCAAAAAACACATTGACAAGATTGAAAAAGTTCAAAGGGCCCTACAAGATGGATACCAAGCTTAATTAAGGGACCTAAGCTACGAAGAAAGACTAAATAAACTGAATCTACCAATGCTACAGGAGAGAAGGAAAAGAGGTGACATGATTATGCTATATAAGTGCATATCAGGGAAGGAGAAAATAGACATAAATGATTACTTAACATATGGAGAAGCATCAGCAAGAGGACACTGCAAAAAACTGCGTAAGAAGAGAGGTGATAAAGACGTAAGGAAATTCAGTTTCCCAAACAGAGCAATTGATCAATAGAATGCACTACCGAATGAAATAGTGTGTGCCAAAACAATTCACAAATTTAAGGATATGTACGATAAATTTGGTTTAAGACACGAGACAGTACGAGCTTGACTCATTCCTGTAAAGATACACTTAGGTAAGAACAATTAGGTAAGGTAAGAACACACACACACACACACACACACACACACACACACACACACAAACTATACTGCCTCGCCTTATTAAAAGCTGGAAATGATAAAAAATCATGCTGGAAACAATAAATATGGAAGACAATCAATCCGAAGTACCAGGTGTAGCAGTAATGCTTGTAGTCCAAGTTCATCTGAAACGCGAACCTGGTGGACTGCTGGTTGCAGCTGCTATTCTCTGACAGTCCACCATCCTCCAGTCGGGGGACAGGGAGCTGAGGCTCTTTTCAATGAATAGGGACAGAACTGCCCAAAAATATCGGTGTCATAGCAAGAAAGAGTCTTCTCCAGCACCGGAAAGTTCTTTGGAATTATAAAACATAGCTTGTAAAAGAGTTGACAGGTATTTAGTGTGAAACAAAAAAAAGGGATTTGCCTAGGATAAATGTGAAAAATGGGGGAGGCGGTGGCAGAATCGGTAGAGAGGCGGCCTGCAGTCCTAATAAACCCAGGTTTGAATCCCAGGTGGGGGAGGGGAACAGTTTATGGATGTGAATTTCGTAAAAAGCAGATTTCCTGATTTACTAGATGTCCAGCTGACATGTCATAAAAGTACCGCCGCTAATACCAGTACACCAGTCCTGTATGAGACGGTCCTAGCATGTTTTCAATATGGATGATGGGTGTTAGTGCCGAAGTGGTGACATGTGGAGATGTAGGAGGACTAGTGGGCCCCGAGAAGTACTCGGACTTGAGGATAGGTCCTGAAGCCTTTGTCCAGAGTCGAACAAGTAAAAAGAAAAAAAAAAGGTCGAAGAATGAGGAAGATATGGAGGAACTATTATAAGACACTTGCAAGTGAACAGGACTCGACTTGGCAATACAAAAAGGAAGAAACGGATTCCAGAGAATAATAAAGCTGCAAAAATGAAGAATGATGTAAACAAAGCCTGATGAATAGGAAGACAGTATATATTTGATGCCAGCGAGAGCCATTTTCGGGAGATAAGGAAATGAAGTGAAAATTTAGAGAACTATATGTAAGAAATGCTGTAATAAGGCAGGTATTGGAAAAATCGCGTGAGAATGGCTGTAATAAATGTATGGAGAGTATTCCTGTAAAACTTGTCAATTAAAGCACCAGTTAAAGGTACAGGCCTTTTTATTTTCGTATGTGTAACGTTTCGCCATGTTCCGGGCTTGTTCACACTCTAGTCATTTCTGCATAAACATTGTCTATATATAATACTCACAGGCCTGTTTTCATGGATTGGGGAAGGTGTTAGGGTTATTGCTAGTAGTAGTACTTCCACTATTGTTCCCACACACTCAAAGCACAAACATAGATACTTGATCAAGCATGTATATGAGGTCTGTTCAGAAAGTATCTGACCTTTCGCTCTAAAAAAAAATTAATAGCCAGCCTATCGAGCTAGGACATTAATGTTCCTCAAAGTCGGTTTTTGGTATCTCCTTCAGGTGCTTCCTTGCATTTGTCATGATCTCTTCTCTCATTTCAAACCGGGAACTCTTCAATGGATTTTTGAGCTTGGAGAACAACCAAAAGTCACTCGGAGCCATGTCTGGCGAGTAGACAGCCTGCCAGACCTACAGCATGTTGTGCATGGCCAAAAATTCCTGAATCAATTTGACAGGAATGGGCCTCTTTCCAATGGTCTGTTCTCTTCCTCCGAACTGTGTCACGAGGATGACGGATAACGTCGGGGAAGTAATGTCTCTTGATAGTCTCACATTCTGGAGTGTATTCGTGATGCACAACAAAGTAGTTGAATAAAAAAAGAAAAAAAAATCAACATTCATGTAATCTTGCTGCGGACCTCTTGTGCTTCTTTAGCCAAGGCGAACTTGCGTGCATCCACTCGGATGACTGTGCTTTGATTTCTGGGTCGTACCCCGCATGCACAAAAGTCTCATCGCCGATAATAACTGTCTTCAGAAAGTCTGGATCGCGATATGCACACTCCGACATGTTTTGGCCAACGTTCATCCACAGAGATTGTTGTTCATGTGAATGGAGCTTTGGAACAAAACTGGCAGCAGCTCTTTGCATTCCCAAACCATCCATTAAAATTTCGTGTGCTGATTCATTGCTGATTCCAATTTCATTAGCAATTTCTCTGACAGTCAACCGACAATTTCCCATGACCAAATCGCAGATTTTCTTCACATTTTCAGCACTGCTGCATGTTGATGGCCTCCCAGAACATGGAATGCCCTCAACTGGCATTCGGCTATTTTTTAAGTGATTGTACCACTCTTATATTTGCGGTGCCTCCATGGTTTCATTCCCTAAAACTTGCCGGATTTTCCTGATAGTTTCAACTTGGGCAAAATTTTATGCAATAACGTTGATTTTTTCGGTTATCGTGACGAGAGCGGGAATACGACAAGAGTAAGGTGCATGACCATGAATACTGGCCGACTAACAGCCACTGAGTCACTCGTGGCGACTGGCATTAATCACGCATGCACACGAAACTCCTGCAGTGCACTACACAAAACCCTTCCCCTATCCTCCTACTTGCTGGTGAGAAAAAGATGAGATCAGATACATTCTGAACAGACCTCGTACTCAACCACCCGACACCCCATTCCCTCCGACCCATGTAGCCAGGCCTGAGGGTACAGCATATGGGATGAGGTTTGAATCGAAACATTGCACATAAAATAAAAAGGTCCTTATCACTAAATGTTACTTTGGTTAACCATGTATTCATGTCGTTTATGGACCTAGGTTAAAAACGCTTGTGACAAGGTGAACAGTTACAGGGCCCGATCCACCACTTTGGGAAAGGGCGAGCGTGATCCCTAACAGAACTGCAAGGTTGAGGTCATGCTAACTCAGTACCAGTCCTCTACCTCTGATGCCAAATCCCGTCTGTCATTTGAAATGATCCTATGATAACATTAATTATTATTATTATTATTATTTTTTTTGCATATAATGTAGTATATAACATTTTTTTTAATTACCAGTAACCAGTGATCTATCAAATACAGGGGGATAGACGTCGCCCATGCTTCCACCATATCGGTGCCTGCAATTGGTGTTTTGGCAGACGTTACATAGACATAGTGGAAAAAGAAAAAAAATTATTTTTGTTTCTAATTTCTGTACTAATATCACAGCATTTGGCGGGGTAAGTGGACATCTGAGTGGTTAAATATAATGAATCGAGTGAGGGTAAGATATGTTAGGTTTGCAAAGATTTTTTTTTTTCCCTGCACCCATGTACTTACTTTAGAGTATAAAAGGAAGATTTCTAATAGGTAAATGGTTATTTCAGCTAAATTATTGAAACATCTGTTATACTGAGAATGAACGATCAGTTCTCAAAATCAAATATGCCCTTCATTGACAGCAAGTAAATGAACCATTTTACCTTGATTACATGACTTATTCTTGCTGCCGATCAGACATCTGCATCATTGAAAAGACCACCCGTATTGAAGAGCTGTCCAAATCGAATGATCTCTAATCCTATGCCAATTCTCCTGGAAGTAGTATCAACACAAAGGGGAAAAAGCCATCAGGTTTATGGGATAAAACATCGTCATCGGAGAAGTTGGTGCAGCAGTAGCACTTACTTTTCCAGTTTCATACGGCCTAACTCGTGAAGTACCAACAGTAGCTGCTCAGACAAGACTTACTTCTTTAAATGAAGCCCTAACAATGCCCAATGGATTCAGTAACAGTTATTTGTCACAGATGTACTGTATATCTTCCTGAGACATTTCATCAATGGAGAGGAACTTCATAATTTTTTTTTTTTATGTGAGGAAGAAGGAACCAAAGGCAATGAGCCCGCAAAACTGTTCCTTCCAAGAGAGAAACAAAATACAAGAGAGAGCCAAATTCAAGATCCATTCATTTCGAGATGCCTGGACACACTGCGTTTGAAAGACTGGAGATCATAGGAAGCAGGAAATACAGACAGAGGGAGACAGTTCCAGAGTTGACTTGTTGCATAAATGAAGGACTGGGAGTAACGGTTAACTCTTGCATTAGAGAGTTAGACAGAAAAGGGGTGAGAGTTTGCTGCTAGACGGGTGCCACGCGCCCGTCGTAGAAGTGGAGGAATGCATGCAGACAGTTCAGAGGAAAAAGCATAAAAACTTTCTTTTCTAATACGCGAACGACAAAAGTGTTTGCATTCACAAACTTTACTCGTCCGTGGACAGAGTAGAAGTAGAACAATTCCAATGTAATCTGCCACGGCCGAATTAACTCGGGAAACGAAAGTCATTTAGTATAAAATTATGTTTTAAGTCATTTGGGTCAGTTAAATGTCCAGCTTTCGATCACCAACACAGCAACTTCATTTTTTTTTTTCACTAAAGAGCACTGGGTTTCGGTCTGACAGTTTTCCAGTTGTTGGACACATCATAGTCAAAGTAGTTTTCACAAACAGGAGGCTAGCATCAACTTCTGACTGGCTTCCATCACATTCCATCTCATTGTTAGTTTTATTCTCGTCAGTTTCTGCGGCCAGCTCGTATGATACTAAATCGTCCACAACATTTCACCTGCAGTTTAGATGGAGCAAGGCCAGATCGGGCTAACATTCAAAAGGGTATCTATACTGGGTTGTCAGAAAAGTGCTCAATCAATCAGTCACTTACTAAATCGCAAAATTTTTAGTCATTATGTAAACAGAGCGATCATTTTGCAGATTGAACAGTTCAATAAGAAGTCTGTAATATATAAATAATTGAGTTAGTAGAACTTCCAGTAGTTATGAAGTAAGAAGCGAACCTGACGGAAAATAGAGAAGATTGGAGTGTTCCAGATGGTATGTACAGAGATCGTGATGTGCCGCTTACCATTTATTTGCTATTTGGCTCTAAGTTTTGACCCCCAGTCATTGAACTGGGGGTCTACAGTAACGTTATGCTTGTTATGATACTTTTCTGTTATAATGTTTTAATGAATTGGGAGAGACAAAGTTGTGAACCTTAAGCAGTTTGATTCAGTAATAAAATGAAAAAGTACATATCAAAGAGACACGAAAATGGAGTTCGAAGAAAAAAGGTGGTTAGTGATCGGAAGACCTTGATAATATATATGGGAACAATAGAGTATGAAGGGTAAGAGAGGACTATATGAAGTAGTGTTAATACCATCTATAACGTAAGAACGCGAGATATTCGTACGAGAGGAGTTTGAAAAATCAGGAGAGAGAGAGAGAGAGTTTTGTAAATGATATTGTTAAGGAATTCGAGTGAGTTGTGTAGACTGAAACGAATGAAACATCAGTGGCGAAAAAAATGGAATAAGGAAGTCTCCAAATAGAAGGATGAGCCGCTGAATTTATGTGACTCTACACTGAGTTACATCCTTAATGACTTCCTGTAATCCACGACACAATTAACAACGTTGGGTGGTAACCGTAAAACCGAATAACAGGGAAATGTGGAACCTAATATGGTGTCCCTGTTAAGTGTTGAGACGCAATGCCCCATTCATCCAGGAACCAAACCTCCACACTATTCCCTGCGCTTCGTTGTGGAGAGGCACTGATTTCTGCAAAGGAACATCAGTTCACTGCATGAGACCGCCCGGCGAGGGCGATTTCCTGCTTGCGGTTGATGGATCTGCTTGACCAGAGAGACCAGGACCACTCAACAGTCAACACAAGAGCTAATAGGAGGGGAGAAAAGAGTGTTAAGATAGTGTCGTCTGGTAAGAGGTGGCATTGACACTATAATGATTATCTCTGTCTCTCTGTCTGTCTCTCTCTCTCTCTCTCTCTCTCTCTCTCTCTGTATATATAATGGTGAGCGAAGTGAGTGCAAGAACTATCGTGGCATAAGTTTATTGAGTGCAGCAGGGAAGGTGTATGGAAGAATGATTATAGTGAAAGTAAGAGAGATATCAGAAGTCTTAGTGAGTGATGAACAGGGTGGCTTTAGGAGTGGTAGAGGATGTGTGGATCGAATATTGGCGGTAAGACAGATGGTGGAGAAGGCTTGTGAGATGGACCATAAGGTGTTTATGGCATTCATGGATCTGGAAAAAGCGTACAACAAAGTAGACAGACAAGGATTGAGGAAGGTTTAGCGCATGTACGGTGTAGATAGTAAGTTGCTAGGTGCCGTCAAGAGTTTTTATACTGGTAGTGAAGCATGTGTGAGGGTAAATAGGCATCTAAGTGAATGGTTCACGATCTGGGTGAGCGTGCAACAAGAGTGTCCCTATGATTGTTCAGTATATATATATGGGATGATAAGAGAAGTAAAAACACGAGTAAAGGAGAGACGGATGGCGTTGGTAATGATTGGTGATGGATGAGATACCTCAAAATTGCTGTATGTTGATGATGCAGTACTACTTGTATATCCCGGACAAGAACTTGATAGACTAGTGCAGAGTGTTGCTAAAGTCTGTGAGCGTCGTACCTTGAGAGTAAATGTAGAAAAAGGTAAAGCGATGGTTATTGAGAGAGAAGGTGAATCCCAGTGTGATGTTGCTGTGAACGGAGAGAGACTAGAATTGGTGAGAGAGTTCAAATACCTGGGTACAGTGATAGAAAAGAGAGGGAAATGTGCAACAGAAGTAGAAAGTAGGGTGGCATAAGGAAGGAAAGTAGACGGTGCTATAAAGGCCTTAATGAGAAACAGAGGCTTGAGTGTTGCAGCTACGCGAGGCTTGCATGAAGGAGTGTTAATGCAACTTATGGATGTGAGACTATTGTGTGGAATGAAAATGAAAAGTCAAGAGTGAGAGCAGTGGAGATGAGACTGCTGAGGAATTTATGTGGAGTACAAAGAGTGGATAGGACACGAAATAATGTGATTCGTGAAAGATGTGGAGTGAGGAAGTGTGCAGACACCAGAATGGAAGACAGTGTACTGAGATGGGATGGTCTTGGGGAGAGAGTGGATAACAACAGAGTGATGAAAAAGGTACATCTGAGTGAATTTGAAGGAGTAAGGAGGCGAGGTAGGCCAAGAAGGAGGAAGGATATGGTGGATGAGTGTGTAAGGAAGAGAGGTTTGGAAGTCGGTGAGGCTAGGGGACTGACAAGAGATCGAGCTGGCTGGATAAATGTTGTGAGAAGTACATGATCAGGGATTTGGCACCTCTTTTTAACGTGACAGCGTCTGGATTGACTCTATCGGATAAGTTTATGTGATGCTACGGAATGTGGTGAATTTTTTTGGTGTATGAGATGGAACCAGGATCCGGTGGGCTTCAATGATGAGTGAATGGAAGCGTGGCCCATTGGATGGGGAAACTTAGGCTGTCTGGAGATGCTATTCCTCACCTGCCCTAGGGTGGGAAAGGAAGTCCGGATGATGATGATGATGATACACACACACACACACACACACACACACACACACACACACACACACACACACACACACACACACACACACACACACACGAAAAGTTCCCGTAATTTGAAAGCAGGACAGAAACCGATTGCCAGCCAATGTATGGATGCTAGGTGGCAGTGCAGATAACCTTTGTTTGATAGAGATTCAAGTGGCGTTGTGCAGGGTGGATGCATTAGCTGCATGTTTGTGTTTTTTTTTATCGAACTGTTGGGTTAAGTTGTCAATATTGTCATCTCAAAAATTGAGGATGCGAAAGAGCAACATGCGTGCATCAAGTTTTGCGTGAATCTTGGGATGAACGCGGTTTAAGCACTTAAAAAACAGACGAACGTCAACAGATGATGATGCACATTCTGATCGCCCTTCCACCAATTTAATTTCTGGTGTTGTGGCCAAAGTTCGTGCAACCATCCTCGATGACTGCAGGAGGACAATCCACAATGTTTGTATCATTGTTAGCCTATGCCGTGGAACTTGCCAACACATTTTGTCCGCCGACGCGAGGCGAAAATGTCCAGACAAGTGGCGCTCAAACAACTGGGTGCTGCACCATGACAGTGCACCCGCGCACACAGCCCCTCTTGTTCAGCAGTTTTTTGCATAAAAAAACATGTCAGTTGTCCTCCATCACCCGTTTTCACAAGATTTCGCCTCCAGTGATTTTTCCTTCCATCTGAAAATGATGATCCAGCTGAAAGGACTAATATCTGACACCACTGAGGAGATCCAGGAGAAGATCGCAGAAGGTCCTGAAGGGAAGATTCTCGGTCATATTTTGGTCAATTTTTTTATTTTCAGGTTCTGACCTATCAAGTTTAATTCCAATACTTCCATTTCTTACCATCAAAATAGCTGAAATAAAACTCCATATATTTCATTTCGATTTTTTAAGTTATAATGTGACAGCATCATTCCCAGTGTGAATACGATGGGACCTGAAAAAAAAAAAAAAAAAAAAAAACAATTCTGTGACTAGAAGGTAAATGATAAGGGTTTATTCAGAGATGATTGTGTTATTTTCTCCGTCATGTATAGCTTAGTCCACCATAGAAGTGCCTTAGTTATGTATATATAGCCTAGGTTGTTTTAGTCTTCATTTGCAATTATATGATGTGAGCAAAAAAATATCGCGCTGCAGGCGACTGACATGGACGGCTTCCATATTTTACCCAAATCCCTCTAAAACCTCACGTAGAGCAGTTTTCTCTAATGCTTAGTGTTTAGAGAATGGGAATAATCTATTCAGTGATTGGCTGACTGATGGATATCCTCAGTTTCGGAGAGAGAGAGAGAGAGAGAGAGAGAGAGAGTAACTTGGAGAAATTCACTGTTTGGGGCTCACACTGAAGCTGTCAGAATTTGGTGCAATTATTCCAAATAGTTTCAGAAATACAAAGGTTTTCTATGTTTATTTTTTAGCCTCGATTTCTAGTAATTTGCGTCTTCTCACAGTAAAAATTAGTTGTAGGGCAAGTTTTGTGGTGAATTTGCAAAGAATGGATATAAACTTACTCAGCAGGCTTATCTGCTATGTTGGTAGAATGCATTTATTGAAATACGCAATCTTATATATATTATTTTAATATTGTATAAATGCTCTTTTACCTTCTTAGAAAATATTCACCAATAATAATATATTCTCTGAAGTCAATTACATTAATACCAAGGATAGAAAATGAGTTGATTATGAAAATGCCACAAATAATCTCTGAATCTAAGACGATATACAAGGTACAACTCAGGTACATGTTCTCCCACAAAATACGGCCTGAGAATGCAGCCTGAACAAGCTGATGCTCAACGACTTCCAAAATGCGTTCCGATTGTGGGAGACGAACTGGACTCGATGTCTGCACACCCAAGGAGATTACTTTGAAGGGGACAGTGGTGGTTAGGACTATATATATATATTTTTTTCCTTCTTTAGTCAAATTTAGGGAACTTTTGGGTATATATGTATATATAAATATATACAGATAGATTTCTAAAAGAAATTATATAGGTACTGTACCTAAATGATTTCGTTACAAATATACTTATCTATCTATCTATCTATCTATATCTATCTATCTATATCTATCTATCTATCTATCTATCTATCTATCTATATCTATCTATCTATATCTATCTATCTATCTATCTATATATATATATATATATATATTTGTGGTAGGTGGGGACGCTCACCACACACTCACTCGATGTAGTGCTGCTGTCGGGTGTCTGCCCTTTCCTCTCCATCCCTCTTTCCTTCCATCCTCTTCTGTCTTCCTTTCCTTCATTCTTTCCTTGTCCTTCTGCCTACGGGTAACTTTACACTTCCTCTTCTGTCTTTCTTTCCTTCATTCTTTTCTCTTCCTTCTGCCTGTGGGTGACTCTACACTGGTTGACAAGCCAAATGGTTTCCTGTACACCAGGAAGCCATTTACTACGCTGGGTGGTAACCATATAACCAAATTTTGGCGCCTGATGGTTTAGTGGGTAATTATTGCCCTCCAATCAGATTGAGCCGGTGAAGGTTTATAGCCTATCTAAGGGATGGTTGGGGTTAATTCCTCGTGTAATGCCACTCAGGGATGAGTGACGCTGGTCACTCTCATCTTAAATGTCAGGACCAACTGCCTAGCCCCCGGGCTCCTACGCTCCTCAAGGGGCAATGTAGGATTGGATGATATATATATATATATATATATATATATATATATATATATATATATATATATATATATATATATATATATATATATATATATATATATGTGTGTGTGTGTGTGTGTGTGTGTGTGTGTGTGTGTCAAGGCACTAAAATATCACAACACACTACATAACAGAAACATTAATATGTGCTCAATATGTATTAAACAGGTTTGAGGAAAGTCGAGCCTAAATTCTAGAGAGCTGAAGAAAATAGAAATTCTACTTAGGAACGTCATGGAAAAGTCACACAACACACCTGACGGAATCAAACCAGACTCATACACGTGCCCACACGTATGACCCAACCAGTCATGTACAGGGGAAATTGCAGAGACTAGCCAGAAGGGGTTAGGACGCGATAGGAGAGAGAAGAGGCGTGATGGAAAAGGCTGGAGTAGAGGACACGGCACAGCGTTAGATAGCGAAAACCGGCCTCACCTTAGTACTGTTCTTGTCAAGATAACTCCCTTTTGAGAAGAAAACCGCAATCAAACCTAAAACTCATCCTTATCTTTCTCCTGCCATCCACGACAAGAACAAACTGAAAATTCCCCCCTCTTACAACCCTATGATCAAAATTTTTTGGAAAACGGCTCAGCTACAGCTACGATATATATATATATATATATATATATATATATATATATATATATATATATATATATATATATATATATATATATATATATATATTGTTACGGAACAGAGAAAGATAATATAGCCTACACTTTAAGTGAGAATACTAAAAATCACTACTGTCCCGTAAAGTTCCAGGTTCAAAACAAAAGAGTTAGGTAAAATTACAAGTTAAAGTTTAATGCTCAAACTAACAACAAAACATTCAGGACTCATAAGGATAATGTAATGGCAAAAAACAGGTTAAATATATGGTTAACTGCAATAGCCTCTATTAACACGAAAGTAGCAAGAGTAAATTTATCTAAGTCAGCCCTGATAAAATGAAAATACCAGATAATACTCAGTGAATGCAAGATATATTAATACAGATACAAAATATTATGAACAATGGCTGACATGAAACTTCACATTAATCACGAAAACCCCACTAGGCCTAAGAATTAACACCTTATGCTACACAGTACAAGAAAAAATGCAGTAACAGTTATACTCAAATTACACAGCTGCTAGATGGTTGGAGACTTCCGGAGCACTCACAATAATAATAACGGTACAGGGGAGGACAGGGATGTGAACAAAATGAGGAGTAGATCTAAGTGGCAATTAATGTAGAGACTGAGCTCATTATATAGGGGCCGGCAGAGCTTGATAGAACTTGTAAGAAGGACGCGCAAATGAAGCCATGAAGACAAAGAGTTGACAATCCCGCTCTGAACAACAGAAAGGACGACTTACTCTACTATAACGGTAGAAGGGGGGGACTGAGGCAGAACACGCTCGTGATCAAACATGCAGCATACTGTGCATTAAAAATTACACAAAGGACGATGAAATCATAGGCTATGTAACACCTCCGCACAAAGAAAAAGAAATTTACAAAGGAAATTTCTTATTACTCTAAAACAATCTGTCTAAAGTCTAGATAAGCAATCTGCAATAACATTTTCTTTCCCCTTGACATGTTGTATGTCTAATGAATACTCCTGAAGAAGTAGACTCCATCTTGTCAATCTCTGATTTTTATCTTTAAACTTACTAAGGAATTTCAGTGGGTTATGATCGGTATAAATGACTATGGGGTCAAAACCAGAACACAAAAAAAATGAAAAATGCTGTAAACCCAAAATCAAGGCCAAAAGCTCTTTCTCAATAGTTGAGTAGTTCTTTTGAGGTGGAGTGAACTTCTTACTGTAATAAGATACAGGGTGTTCAATACCCTGATCATCCTCTTGCAGCAAAACAGCCCCACCTCCGGAATCACTTGCATCAACAGACATCTTAAACGGCTTAGCAAAATTTGGAGTAGCGAGCACTGGCTAACTTAATAGGATAGCTTTAAGTTTGTTGAAAAAGGATTCACAGTTATCGATCCAGACAAATTTAACTCCCTTTTTCAGTAGGTCTGTAAGTGGTGATACAAGAATTGAAAAGTTAAGAACAAATCTCTTGTAATAACCTACCATTCCCAAAAATCTTTGTAGCTCTTTCCTACTTTTAGGTCTGGGAAGATCACTTATAACCTGAACCTTAGCTCCTGTTGGTGCAACATGTCCATCACCAATTACATACCCAAGGTACTGAACTTTAGCTTGACCAAACTCACACTTTGATAAATTAGCTACAAGATTAGCCTGAACCAAACGCTCAAGAAATTTACTGTCATGGCATAGGTGATCTTTCCAGTTGTCACTGAAGATTAATACATCATCAATATAAACAACACACCCTGCCAAACCCTCTGTTACAACATTCATGAGCTTCTGAAATGTGGCTGGTGCATTCTTCATACCATATGGCATTACGGAACATGCAAAAGTCTTTCCTAGTGTTACAAAACATGAGATCTCCCTAGCACGTTCAGTCATAGGTACTTGCCAGTATCCCTTTAACAAATCAAACTTACTTATGTACCTAGCCTTTCCGATCTTGTCTATGCAATCTTCCACACGAGGGAGAGGGTAAGTGTCTGTTTTGGTTATCTGATTAACACGTCTGTAGTCAATGCAATGCCGCTGTGACCCACCTGGCTTAGGGACTAGAGTGACAGGAGAACTCCACTTGCTCTGACAGGGCTCAATCATCTTGTGGTCCAACAGGTAGCCAAGCTCTTTCTGGATGAGAGGAACTTTCACTGGGTTCACACGGTAAGGAGGCAGTTTAATTGGCTTTGCGTCTCCAACATCGACATCATGCATCAACACAGTGGTTCTTCCTGGAGTGGCACGGAACACTTGCAGGTACTCCTGCAGTAATGCCGAAAACTCCTGCCTTTCCTCAGAAGGTAGATGAGAAAGCTTAGTCTGGAGATCATTCATGATATCAGGATTCTTCCCCAAACTATCACTCAGACTCATACTGCATGGGAGAGCTTCACTTGCAGACTTGGGTGGAACAGCTACAGTGCAGACTGGGTTATTTTCGTCCCGCCTGTGATATAACTTTAGCATGTTGATGTGACATAGTTGCTTGTTCTTTCTACGATCTGGTGTGGCAATGACATAGTTGACATCACTGAGTTTCTTCTCCACGAAATAAGTACCACTAAACTTGGCTTGAAGAGGTTGCCCATGAACTGATAGCAGAATCAAAACCTGATCTCCTGGCTGAAAGTGGCATAACCTGGACTTCTTATCATACAAAGTCTTCATCTTCTCCTGAGCAGCTCTTAAATTCTCTCTCGCCAGCTGTAAAGCGGTGGACAGCCGTTCTTTGAACTTCATCACATACTCCAGCAGGTTGACGTCATCTTCCTCCGACAGCCAGCATTCCTTGATTAGCTTAAGGGGTCCTCTTACTTCATGGCCAAACAGTACTTCAAAAGGTGAGAAGCCCAGTGATTCATTTGGAGATTTTCTTGCAGCAAACACAACAAATGGAAGACCTTTATCCCAGTCTTTCTGATGTTCCAAACAGTATTTCTTGAGCATCGATTTGAGTGTTTGATGATATCTCTCCAACGCTCCTTGAGTCTGGGGATGGTAAGCTGAAGACGTGATCTGGGTGATGCCCAACTCTTTCAGAGACTGCTTGAAAACATTTGACATGAAATTACTTCCCCGGTCTGACTGTACCTCCTGGGGCAGACCAAACTTTGTGAAGAACCCTAGCATTTCCTTAACCACGTTTTTTGCTGAGATATTTCTAAGTGGAATGGCTTCAGGATAACGAGTAGCCATATCAATCAGGGTCAACACATAAGAAAATCCTGAAGAAGTCTTAGGAAGAGGGCCCACAATATCCACCAACACACGGGTGAATGGTGCCTCAAAAGGAGGAATGAGAACTAGAGGTGCAACCTTTTCGGTCTGATTACACTTCCCCACAACTTGACAGGTGTGACAAGACTTACAATATTAGGAAACATCCCTGAAGATACCTGGCCAGTAGAAGTGTTTCAAAATGCGTGCCACAGTCTTCATCACTCCAAGGTGTCCTGCCAAACTGGAATCATGAGCCACTCTAATGATATCCTGCCTACAAATATGAGGGATGACAACTTGATGTACAACCTCCCATTCACAGTCGGCTGATGCTGTTGGGGGTCTCCACTTCCTCATAAGTATTCCTGACTTTACATAATAACAAGTAGAAGCACTGGCTGACTCTTCTTCACTGTAAGCAGAGTTAGCTAGACCTTTCAACTCAGGGTCAGCAACCTGCAACTCAACCAACTCTTGACGAGACAAATTATCAACACTACGGGGTACTGCCTCATCTGGTGAGTGGTCCAAATTAGCAAGAAAAGTGTCAGCTAGGATAACATCATCATCATCATTATTCTCTAAATCACCAGTAACTTTAGACTTAGCCCTAGTGACAGCACATGCAGGGAATACAACAGGGACATCACAATCCTGGGCCGCAGCCACTGCTCACTAGACAACTGAGGAGCTGGACACACTTGACTTCCACCAATATCATTTCCAAGTAAGAAAGTTACACCTGACATTGGGAGTGTCTCAACCAACCCAACCATAACGGAACCATTAACAAAACAGACTCTAAATTCACTCTGCATAGAGGGACAGAGAAGTAATGATTCCCTGCACCTTGTAAGATTACAGTTTCATCAAAGGAATTAACATTAGAGCCTAGAACACTGGTCAGCATAAGGGATTGGCAAGCACCTGTATCACGATATATTTTAACTGATTTCCTGTCATTACTGTCCAGAGGACTGACAAAACCATCAGACAGGAAATTAGCACATGAACTCTTGAGAGTGTCACCCACGTTACTGCTCAAAAGAGGAGCTCCATCATGAAAATTTAAGTTACCCCTCAAAGCAGGTTCAGTTAACTCAGTTAAAGAATTCTGGGAACTCTCAAGAGTGGACACTAGACCAATTGACTGAATATTTAAAGACTCCTTTTTGTTCACATCACGCTGTCTCCTGAAACATCTCTCTGTAGTATGACCAAGCTTACTACAATAAGTACATTTACTTTTCTGAAATCTAGAGGTGAAGCTGGTATTTACTTCCTGAGAAACATCATCTTTATTCTCTTTCCTGTTGCCTGTACTCTGAGTAGAGGCAACGTACTTACTCTCAGCTTTCCTTCTTTCTCTAGAATATCTCTTGTGAGTGAGAACATATTCATCAGCTAAAACTGCGGCATCAGACAAATTATCTATTCTTCTCTCATCAAGATATAGGATAACATCTTTATTAATACACCTTTTGAAATCCTCCAGCAAAATCATCTGCTTAAATTTGTCAAAATCAGAATCCACATTCTTAGAATTTAACCACTGCTCTAACAGATCTTCTTTGATTTTTGCATACTCAACATGGGATTGCTTATCTTGCTTATAAGTTGTCCTAAATTTTACTCTATAAGCTTCAGGAACAAGCTCATAGGCCTTAAGAATCAAGCTCTTAACTACATCATAATTATCAGATTGATCCTGAGGCAAAGATGCATAAGTTACTTGAGCTTTACCAGTGAGAACAGTTTGAAGGAGTACTGGCCAATACTTTTTTGGCCAATTTAAAGCTGTAGCTAGCCTCTCAAACAACTGAAAATTCTTTGTTAAATTAGATTCATTAAAAGGAGGGACAAGTTTAACATTTTTAGCCACATCAAAATCATCAGAGCTAGATGATCCAGTTCCACCTTGTTTCATGCGATACTCATGGTCTGCCTGAATCCTGGCAAGTTCAACTTGTGCGTGTATCTGTGCCTCCTGAATCCGAGCCTGAGATTCAGCCTCCTTAGCATTTACTTGAAATTCAGCCTCCTGAATACGAGCCTGAGACTCCGCCTCCTTAGCCTGAGACTCAGCCTCCTTAGCACGTGCTTAAATTTCAGCCTCCTTAACACGAGCCTCCTGCAGGGCTAGCTGTAACTTAGCTAATTCAATCTGCGTTTGCTCATTTGGAGGAGTTACATTAAACAAGCTTTTATTAATCATGCCAACAATTTGATCTTTAGAATGATGAGAGTGAACTGCAATTCCCAATTGTTGAGCAACAAGCTTAAGTTCATTCTTTGTTCTGTTTTCTACATCACACACTGTTTGCACATTTGACAAAAAATCTTTGGCTTCATTAAGTGTAGTAATAGTAGACATCATGAATAAGTAACAGTCACAAAATATCAAGCAATATCCTTATGATAATATCCTGATTATCCTGGCGAGGTCGCCAAATTTATGTTACGGAACAGAGAGAGATAATGTAGCCTACACTTTAAGTGAGAATACTAAAAATCACTACTGTCCCGTAAAGTTCCAGGTTCAAAACAAAAGAGTTAGGTAAAATTACAAGATAAAGTTTAATGCTCAAACTAACAACAAAACATTCAGGACTCATAAGGATAATGTAATGGCAAAAAACAGGTTAAATATATGGTTAACTGCAATAGCCTCTATTAACACGAAATTAGCAAGAGTAAATTTATCTAAGTCAGCCCTGATAAAATGAAAATACCAGATAATACTCAGTGAATGCAAGATATATTATTACCGATACAAAATATTATGAACAATGGCTGACATGAAACTTCACATTAATCACACAAACCCCACTAGGCCTAAGAATTAACACCTTATGCTACACAGTACAAGAAAAAATGCAGTAACAGTTATACTCAAATTACACAGCTGCTAGATGGTTGGAGACTTCCGGAGCACTCACAATAATAATAACGGTACAGGGGAGGACAGGGATGTGAACAAAATGAGGAGTAGATCTAAGTGGCAATTAATGTAGAGACTGAGCTCATTATATAGAGGCCGGCAGAGCTTGATACAACTTGTAAGAAGGACGCGCAAATGAAGCCATGGGGACAAAGAGTTGACAATCCCGCTCTGAACAACAGAAAAGACGACTTACTCTACTATAACGGTAGAAGGGGGGGACTGAGGCAGAACACGCTCGTGATCAAACATGCAGCATACTGTGCGTTAAAAATTACACAAAGGATGATGAAATCATAGGCTATGTTACAATATATATATATATATATATATATATATATATATATATATATATATATATATGTATATATATATATATATATATATATATATATATATATATATATATATAAATGTCTCATAGCCCTTCCATGCAGCTCAGCACTTGGCCACATGAAAGGCGTTTCTTAATCGCACTTTCCTTTTGAACAAGTGTTTTGTAGTCCTGTCCGGAAGCAAAGCACTTGTCCAAATGAAAGCACTTTCTGAATAGTTACCATCACCACCATGACTGTCACAATATCCATGACCACCAACATCATCACCACCACAGCATCCTTGACCACCAACACCATCACCACTACCACAGCTACAACCACCACCCTCATCACAGTTACCACAACTACCAGCAAAACACCCTTTTCACAGCAACCACCACCACCTCCACCACAGCTACCGGCACTACCAGAACGACAGCTAGCACCAATATCTGACAAACAAAATCATCTGTTCGTAGCATCAGCGAAGAAATGGACATGGAATTGTAGATGTGCTATACCCTCTCTCTTTCTCTCTCTCTCTCTCTTTCTCCCCCTCCCTCTGCACAGACGCGTAGAACTGAAATTAATTCCTTGTCACATTTACCGTATAATATGATACCAATGGGGACAGTTACTAATGACCAAATCATCCCTTCAGAGATTTTCAACCGACATGAATCTGAACTGGGACCATCTGGAACCGAGTTACAACCATCTTGTCAAGTTCCATTCGAAATTCTTTTTCCAGTTTTGGCTGCACTACACACACACACACACACACACACACACACACACACACACACACACACACACACACACACACACACTTTTACCGTATGCATATATAAATATGCACACACACATATCCAGGGGGCAGGATTTCACTGGCACCTGACGCTTCCCCAGGTGGCAGATATGGTAAGGCCTTGCAGATATACGAAGTACCGTCTTTCTTCCTTTCTGTGGATATCACTCAGACCTACAACACCTCACTAATGGTTTCTAATTCAGTCATTAAGGTATCAAGTTTGTAATCAACTGCAAGCCTTCTTACACTGTATGTGTAGATCTTCATGGATTTCAGTTTGTTTAATGTCCAAGTCTCTGATCTGCCGAGTCAGTGCCTACTTACTCTCGGTGGCACACTGCCCGAAAGCACAGGAGGCTGTGCGGTTGGACCATTAATAGACGATGATCCAACGGGCAAGCCAGTGAAATTATTAACAGTTGGAATCATATTTGGTGTAGGTGATTGTGGCAAAAAATCTCACCTCCTTGCCACATAGTTTCCCGTGAGATATAATTTTCGTGCCACCTTGTTCAGTATATTTGAAGGAGCCCTATATATCTATAGGAGGTCCTTCAAAATATATATATATATATATATATATATATATATATATATATATATATATATATAAATATATAGTATATTTAAATATGTGTGTGTGTGTGTGTGTGTGTGTGTGTGTGTGTGTGTGTGTGCGTGCGTGTGTGTGAATCAACGGTCAGACGTGAGGGTACTGAGCAACTAGCACCAACAGCGAGGACTTGGAGGAAAGTCCCAGCTTTAGTTCCTCAGCCTCAGATCCCTTCCACTTTATCCAGGAAGCCAACCTGCGCCATCTGTTGCGTGACTTTTTCCTATTTATTTAGGCCCTTTAACCACATCTTTGTCATTGTCTTCTATCTCCTTTACTTCTAAGCATTTGTCCCTTAATAGCAAATTTCTACTCTAGTGGGGGTCATAGAAGGATATATGTTTGGGATCTTGGAGTCAGGATTGACGATTGGTTAACGGATCGGCTTTTATAATGGAACACCCAAGCATACATGGGACCCGCTTACACAGTGGCTAGGTTAATAAACGGCTACTTAAATCCGTCCAGTTTCAGTCATCTTTTTTTTTTTTTTCATTTTCTAATGGGATCACTGTCCTCCCGTATATGCTTCACAGTAATGAAGAGGATATGTGCGTACGTGTGTGCTACACCAGAGTCTGCTACGAGATAGTGTGTATTACATTAGGGTCTGATACCAGAAGGTGTACATTTTAGCAGAGTTTGTTACCACATGGTGTGTATTATAGTATACATTGTTCTGTAGGCCTACTGTTTACGCTTAGTGCGTGCCTGAGTGCCTCACCTGTCGGCATTGAGGATTTAGTGATAAAGGCAGCCACTGCAGGGACGAGGGCAAGGTAGAGGAGAAGCAGGCAATGTTGCCTGGTTGAAGGCGTCATGGCTAGTGAGGCAGCGCTGCCTTCGGTCTTACCATTACACTCATACAGTGCTCATCTTTAAGAGCAATGCGACCTTTCTCTTCTGGCCAAGGCGCACGTCTGAATACACGATTGAACAGCTAATCTTCCTTTGGAGATGAGGCTGCTGAATTATGATGACACAATCAGCATAACAACTGCTTGTTGTTGGATCTTGGTTCAGATAGATGACTCTGTGTCAGACGTCGACCAGGGGTAGACTTTCTTAAAACAGAGTTAGATCTGTTATGTGTGGGAAAGGAAAAACAGGGATAAGGGGAGGGGGAGAGGGACGATAGAGGAGTTACCTTAGTTACCCTACTACTCTGAACGCAGAAAGCGATATTAGACTGTTACATTGGCCAATGTACAGTATGATTATATTATATGGGTTCATATTTTTTCTCTGTCTGACGTATTGAATGATGAGATATATACCGATTCATTAATCCTGCTCGTATATAAATGCCACTCTTTCTCACATCTCATTAAACTTCAATTTGTTCTTCAGTAGTTCTTTATATAAATTCTAATGTCAAGTGGCGTCTGTCATGAGGGGAAGGATACTATTACCGTTATCACGGCATTGATTATAATGTTGATATTAAGAAAGCTACGATACATCCTTCTGGGCGATATCGGTTTACTTAACATTTTATTCACAATGCATGATATTGACTCTACAATAACACTTGAATTATTTTGACAAGTGATTTTTAAAGTTACAGAATGGCACTAATATATCAAAGGACATAGCGCTCGTCCGAAGGAAGGGAAGGCAAACTCATGAGACAAAATCAACGTCACTTAATTCTTACCAAGATACACTTTGTTTGAAACAGTGGTCACACACAAAGCTTTAAAACAAATAGATCATCCTACAACAGGCTTTTCTCAGTCTTCAGTGTTGCATTGTAAAAGAGATTATCACAAAGAGTATAATGCTAGTCATGAAGAAGTATGCTGACAATTATATACTGTAGAGTCAAAGCCTTATCTAATTTCATCACAGATACAAAAAATAAATAAATAAATAAAACAGCAAAAGGATTACAATCTGGCCATGTTCAGGTGAAAATATGATGGTGCTTGTAGCCTAAGCCCTTTACTTCCTTCAGCCACACATCTTTTGACTTCTTTCACTCAGTTATTACTACTGCGACGAAACTAATATCTCCCACACTTCCAGTCTTCCTCTGTTTACTAACACCAAACTGTGAGTCTCCTCCTCTGTTAATAGTCACCGCTTTACGTGTGATTTTAGAGTTCACAAAATTATACAACTAGCAACAGACATTAAACCATATAACATCATGAGTGAAAAATGTTACATTTATAACCTACATTGTTCTCAATTCTGTAATTCACACACACACACACACACGCACACACACACACCGCTCGCTGGCTCAGTGGTAACGTTCTCGCTTGCCATCTGGTAGACGGGAGTTCGCGCCTCGCTCAGGTTGCGACAAGTTTCACTGACGATGTGGGTGGTTACTGTCCCCCTTGAGCAAGGGAACGGGTGTGTGCCTGTGTGATTGTCACAGCGTTGCCCTTAGGTCGGACTATATGAGCTCTTAGCTCCCTTCCGGGAAAAGCTGACGATCACGACCACGAAGTGATCCTGACCGACCCGGTGAATTACACACACACACATACACACATATATATATATATATATATATATATATATATATATATATATATATATATATATATATATATATATATATATATATATATATATATATATTGTTACGAAACAGAGAAAGATAACGTACACTTTAAGTGAGAATGCTAAAAATCACTACTGTCCCGTAAAGTTCCAGGTTCAAAACAAAAGAGTTAGGTAAAATTACAAGTTAAAGTTTAATGCTCAAACTAACAACAAAACATTCAGGACTCATAAGGATAATGTAATGGCAAAAACAGGTTAAATATATGGTTAACTGCAATAGCCTCTATTAACACGAAACCAGCAAGAGTAAATTTATCTAAGTCAGCCCTGATAAAATGAGATACCAGATAATACTCAGTGAATGCCAGATAAATAATTACAGATACAAACTATTATCAAAAATAACTGACACAACCCAACATTAATCAAAACCTCACTAGGCCTAAGAATTAACCTTATGCTACACAGTACAAGAAAAAATACAACAACAGTTATACTCAAATTACACACAGCTGCTAGATGTTTGGAGATTTCTTGAGCACTCACAATAATAATAATTGTACAGGGGAGGACAGAGATGTGAA
Organism: Coenobita brevimanus; assembly: GCF_032717465.1. Classification (NCBI taxonomy): domain Eukaryota; kingdom Metazoa; phylum Arthropoda; class Malacostraca; order Decapoda; family Coenobitidae; genus Coenobita; species Coenobita brevimanus. The sequence goes on along the minus strand of NC_136997.1, from coordinate 18,227,442 downwards.
CAAAATGAGGAGCAGATCTAAGTGGCAATGATGCAGAGACTGAGCTCATTATATAGGAGCCAGGAGAGCTTGATACAACTTGTAATAAGGACGCGCAAATGAAGCCATGGGGACATAGAGTTGACAATCCCGCTCTGGACAACAGAGAGAACGACTTACTCTACTATAACGGTAGAAGGGGGGGACTGAGGCAGAACACGCTCGTGATCAAACATGCAGCAACTGTGCGTTAAAATTACACAAAGGATGATGAAATCATAGGCTATGTAACACCTCCCCACAAAGAAAAAGAAATTTACAAAGGAAATTTCTTATTACTCTAAAACAATCTGTCTAAAGTCTAGATAAGCAATCTGCAATAACATTTTCTTTCCCCTTGACATGTTGTATGTCTAATGAATACTCCTGAAGAAGTAGACTCCATCTTGTCAATCTCTGATTTTTATCTTTAAACTTACTAAGGAATTTCAGTGGGTTATGATCGGTATAAATGACTATGGGGTCAAAACCAGAACACAAATAAAATGAAAAATGCTGTAAACCCAAAATCAAGGCCAAAAAGCTCTTTCTCAATAGTTGAGTAGTTCTTTTGAGGTGGAGTGAACTTCTTACTGTAATAAGATACAGGATGTTCAATACCCTGATCATCCTCTTGCAGCAAAACAGCCCCAGCTCCTGTATCACTTGCATCAACAGCCATCTTAAAAGGCTTAGCAAAATTTGGAGTAGCGAGCACTGGCTGACTTAATAGAATAGCTTTAAGTTTGTTGAAAGAGGATTCACAGTTATCGGTCCAGACAAATTCAACTCCCTTTTTCAGTAAGTCTGTAAGTGGTGATACAAGAATAGAAAAGTTAAGAACAAATCTCCTGTAATAACCTACCATTCCCAAAAATCTTTGTAGCTCTTTCCTACTTTTAGGTCTGGGAAGATCACCTATAACCTGAACCTTAGCTCCTGGTGGTGCAACATGTCCATCACCAATTACATACCCAAGGTACTGAACTTTAGCTTGACCAAACTCACACTTTGATAAATTAGCTACAAGATTAGCATGAACTAAACGGTCAAGAAATTTACTGACATGGCATAGGTGAACTTTCCAGTTGTCACTGAAGATTAATACATCATCAATATAAACAACACACCCTGCCAAACCCTCTGTTACAACATTCATGAGCTTCTGAAATGTGGCTGGTGCATTCTTCATACCATACGGCATTACAGAACATGCAAAAGCCTTTCCTAGTGTTACAAAACATGAGATCTCCCTAGCACGTTCAGTCATAGGTACTTGCCAGTATCCCTTTAACAAATCAAACTTACTTATGTACCTAGCCTTTCCGATCTTGTCTATGCAATCTTCCACACGAGGGAGAGGGTAAGTGTCTGTTTTGGTTATCTGATTAACACGTCTGTAGTCGATGCAAAACCTCTGTGACCCACCTGGCTTAGGGACTAGAGTGACAGGAGAACTCCACTCGCTCTGACAGGGCTCAATCATCTTGTGGTCCAACAGGTAGCCAAGCTCCTTCTGGATGAGAGGAACTTTCACTGGGTTCACACGGTAAGGAGGCAATTTAATTGGCTTTGCGTCTTCAACATCGATATCATGCATCAACACAGTGGTTCTTCCTGGAGTGGCACGGAACACTTGCGGGTACTCCTGCAGTAATGCCGAAAACTCCTGCCTTTCCTTGGGTGGTAGATGAGAAAGCTTAGTCTGGAGATCATTCATGATATCAGGATTCTTCCCCAAACTATCACTCAGGCTCATACTGCATGGGAGAGCTTCACTTGCAGACTCGGGTGGAACAGCTACAGTGCAGACTGGATTATTTTCGTCCCGCCTGTGATATAACTTTAGCATGTTGATGTGACATAGTTGCTTGCTCTTTCTACGATCTGGTGTGGCGATGACATAGTTGACATCACTGAGTTTCTTCTCCACGAAATAAGGGCCACTAAACTTGGCTTGAAGAGGTTGCCCATGAACTGGTAGCAGAATCAAAACCTGATCTCCTGGCTGAAAGTGGCGTAACCTGGACTTCTTATCATACCAAGTCTTCATCTTCTCCTGAGCAGCTCCTAAATTCTCTCTCGCCAGCTGTAAAGCAGTGGACAGCCGTTCTTTGAAATTCATCACATACTCCAGCAGGTTGACGTCATCTTCCTCCGACAGCCAGCATTCCTTGAGTAGCTTAAGGGGTCCTCTTACTTCATGGCCAAACAGTAGTTCAAAAGGTGAGAAGCCCAGTGATTCATTTGGAGATTCTCTTGCAGCAAACACAACGAATGGAAGACCTTTATCCCAGTCTTTCTGATGTTCCAAACAGTATTTCTTGAGCATCGATTTGAGTGTTTGATGATATCTCTCCAACGCTCCTTGGGTCTGGGGATGGTAAGCTGAAGACGTGATCTGGGTGATGCCCAACTCTTTCAGAGACTGCTTGAAAACGTTTGACATGAAATTACTTCCCCGGTCTGACTGTACCTCCTTAGGCAGACCAAACTTTGTGAAGAACCCCAGCATTTCCTTAACCACGTTCTTTGCTGAGATATTTCTAAGTGGAATGGCTTCAGGATAACGAGTAGCCATATCAATCATGGTCAACACATAAGAAAATCCTGAAGAAGTCTTAGGAAGAGGGCGCACAATATCCACCAACACACGGGTGAAAGGCGCCCCCAAAGGAGGAATGGGAACCAGAGGTGCAACCCCCTCGGTCTGACTACACTTCCCCACAACTTGACAGGTGTGACAAGACTTACAATACCAGGAAACATCCCTGAAGATACCTGGCCAGTAGAAGTGTTTCAAAATGCGTGCAACAGTCTTCCTCACTCCAAGGTGTCCTGCCAAACTGGAATCATGAGCCACTCTAATGATATCCTGCCTACAAACACGAGGGATGACAACTTGATGTACAACCTCCCATTCACAGTCGGCTGATGCAGTTGGGGGTCTCCACTTCCTCATAAGTACTCCTGACTTTACATAATAACAAGTAGAAGCACCGGCTGACTCTTCTTCACTGTAAGCAGAGTTAGCTAGACCTTTCAACTCAGGGTCAGCAACCTGCAACTCAACCAACTCTTGACGAGACAAATTATCAACACTACGGGGTACAGCCTCATCTGGTGAGTGGTCCAAATTAGCAAGAAAAGTGTCAGCTAGGATAACATCATCATCATCATTATCCTCTAAATCACCAGTAACTTTAGACTTAGCCCTAGTGACAGCACATGCAGGGAACACATCAGGGACATCACAATCCTGGGACGCAGCCACTGGCTCACTAGACAACTGAGGAGCTGGACACACTTGACTTCCACCAATATTCTTTCCAAGTAAGAAAGTTACACCTGACATTGGGAGTGTCTCAACCAACCCAACCATAACGGAACCATTAACAAAACCAGACTCTAAATTCACTCTGCACAGAGGAACAGAGAAGTAATTATTCCCTACACCTTGTAAGATTACAGTTTCATCAGAGGAATTAACATTAGAGCCTAGAACACTGGTCAGCATAAGGGACTGGCAAGCACCTGTATCACGATATATTTTAACTGATTTCCTGTCATTACTGTCCAGAGGACTGACAAAACCATCAGACAGGAAATTAGCACATGAACTCTTGAGAGTGTCACCCACGTTACTGCTCAAAAGAGGAGCTCCATCATGAGAATTTAAGTTACCCCTCAAAGCAGGTTCAGTTAACTCAGTTAAAGAATTCTGGGAACTCTCAAGAGTGAACACTAGACCAATTGACTGAATATTTAAAGACTCCTTTTTGTTCACATCACGCTGTCTCCTGAAACATCTCTCCGTAGTATGACCAAGCTTACTACAATAAGTACATTTACCTTTCTGAAATCTAGAGGTGAAGCTGGTATTTACTTCCTGAGAAACATCATCCTTATTCTCTTTCCTGTTACCTGTACTCTGAGTAGAGGCAACGTACTTACTCTCAGCTTTCCCTTTTTCTCTAGAATATCTCTTGTGAGTGAGAACATACTCATCAGCTAAAACTGCAGCATCAGACAAATTATCTATTCTTTTCTCATCAAGATATAGGCTTACATCTTTATAAATACACCTTTTGAAATCCTCCAGCAAAATCATCTGCTTAAATTTACCAAAATCAGAATCCACATTCTTAGAATTTAACCATTGCTCTAACAGATCTTCTTTGATTTTTGCATACTTAACATGGGATTGCTTATCTTGCTTGTAAGTTGTCCTAAATTTTACTCTATAGGCTTCAGGAACAAGCTCATAGGCCTTAAGAATCAAACTCTTAACTACATCATAATTATCAGACTGATCCTGAGGCAAAGATGCATAAGTTACTTGAGCTTTACCGGTGAGAACAGTTTGAAGGAGTACTGGCCAATACTCCTTAGGCCAATTAAAACCTGTAGCTACCCTCTCAAACAACTGAAAATAGTTTGTTAAATCAGATTCATTAAAAGGAGGGACAAGTTTAACATTTTTAGCCACATCAAAATCATCAGAGCTAGATGATCCAGTTCCACCTTGTTTCATGTGATACTCATGGTCTGCCTGAATCCTAGCAATTTCAACTTGTGCCTCAGCCTCCTTAGCTTTTGCCTGAAATTCAGCCTCCTTAGCCTTAGCCTCCTGCAGGGCTAGCTGTAACTTAGCTAATTCAATCTGCGTTTGCTCATTTGGAGGAGTTACATTAAACAAGCTTTTATTAATCATGCCAACAATTTGATCTTTAGAATGATGAGAGTGAACTGCAATTCCCAATTGTTGAGCAACAAGCTTAAGTTCATTCTTTGTTCTGTTTTCTATATCACACACTGTTTGCACATTTGACAAAAAATCCCTGGCTTCATCAAGTGTAGAAATAGTAGCCATCATGAATATATCACAGTCACAAAATATCAAACAATATCCTTATGATAATATCCTGAATATCCTGATGAGAGGTCGCCAAATTTATGTTACGAAACAGAGAAAGATAACGTACACTTTAAGTGAGAATGCTAAAAATCACTACTGTCCCGTAAAGTTTCAGGTTCAAAACAAAAGAGTTAGGTAAAATTACAAGTTAAAGTTTAATGCTCAAACTAACAACAAAACATTCAGGACTCATAAGGATAATGTAATGGCAAAAACAGGTTAAATATATGGTTAACTGCAATAGCCTCTATTAACACGAAACCAGCAAGAGTAAATTTATCTAAGTCAGCCCTGATAAAATGAGATACCAGATAATACTCAGTGAATGCCAGATAAATAATTACAGATACAAACTATTATCAAAAATAACTGACACAACCCAACATTAATCAAAACCTCACTAGGCCTAAGAATTAACCTTATGCTACACAGTACAAGAAAAAATACAACAACAGTTATACTCAAATTACACACAGCTGCTAGATGTTTGGAGATTTCTTGAGCACTCACAATAATAATAATTGTACAGGGGAGGACAGAGATGTGAACAAAATGAGGAGCAGATCTAAGTGGCAATGATGCAGAGACTGAGCTCATTATATAGGAGCCAGGAGAGCTTGATACAACTTGTAATAAGGACGCGCAAATGAAGCCATGGGGACATAGAGTTGACAATCCCGCTCTGGACAACAGAGAGAACGACTTACTCTACTATAACGGTAGAGGGGGGGACTGAGTCAGAACACGCTCGTGATCAAACATGCAGCAACTGTGAGTTAAAAATCACACACAGGATGATGAAATCATAGGCTATGTAACAATATATATATATATATATATATATATATATATATATATATATATATATATATATATATATATATATATATATATATATATATCCATCAGCCAATCCTACATTGTCCCATGACAAGCGTAGGAGTCCGGGGTTAGGCAAGTTGTTCCTGACATTTAAGATGAGAGCGACCAGCCTCACTCATCCCTGAGTGGCATTACATGAGCAATAACCCCAACCACCCCTTCGATATAAACCTTCACTGGTTCAATCCGATTGCAGCGTCGTAATTATCCACTAAACCACCAGGCGCCAAAATTTGGTTATATTTGTTACCACCCAGCGTAGTAAATGGTTTCCTGGTGTGCAGGAAAACATTTGGCTTGTCACTCAGTGTAGAGTCACCCATAGGCAGAAGGAATAGGAAAGAATGAAAGAAAGAAAGACAAAAGAGAGAGTGTAAAGTCATCCGTAGGCAGAAGGATGAGGAAAGATTGAAGGAAAGAAAGACAGAAGAGGAAGCAAGGAATGGAGGGAGGAGAGGAAAGGGCAGAAACCCGAGAGCAGCACTACATCGAGTGAGTGGATGGTGAGCGCCCCCACCTGCCACAATTTTATATATATATATATATATATATATATATATATATATATATATATATATATATATATATATATATATATTGTATAAAATGAAGAAAATTCCCAAAACATGATGTAATGCAATAGTTTTTTTGCATTACAAAAAACGTGACCCAAAGGATCTTGGCAACTATCGACCCATTAGCTTAATATCAGTCATTTACAAACTCCTCACTAAAGTCCTTACGATCAGAATACAAAAAAAAAAAAAAAAAAAAGGAGGAAAACCAACCTCGTGAACAGGCAGGATTCCGAAGCGGGTATACGACTACTGATCATCTGCACACAACGAATCAGCTAAATGAGAGAACTGCAGAATATAATAAACCACTGTGCTTAGGTTTTGTTGATTACGAAAAGGCTTTCGACTCAGTGGAGCACATAGCAATTATAAATTCATTGTATGAAAACGGAGTGATTGAAAACATTGTAAAACTGCTCGAAAACATATATAAAGAGGGAACTGCTACAGTTAACTTACATAAGGACTCGGAAAAAATTAATATTGAGAAGGGTGTGCGTCAGAGAGATACAATTTCACCAAAATTATTTACAGTATGCCTAGAAAGTATTTCAGAAAGTTAGACTGGGAAAACAAAGGAGTGAACATAGATGGAGAAAAGCTAAACCATTTAAGATTTACAGATGACATAGTCGTAACGTCAGAAACTGCAGAGACATTGAAAGAAATGTCAAATGACCTGATCAGAGAAACCGGAGTAAAACTAATGTTTACTCCGCAAACACCAAAGGGCGTAATCAGAATGAGCGGAGAAATTCTTGAAGAAGTTGAGGAGTACAATTACTTGGGTCGAATACTAAAATAACCAAAGGTCATGATAGCGAAATTAAAAGACGCATAATAATTGATTGGAAAGCTCTCGGTAAACATAGAGACATTATGAAAAGTAGTTTCCCAATTTGTATGAAACGAAAGGTATATAACGACTGTATAATTCCAGCTATGACGTGTGGCTGTGAGACCTGGAAACTGACAGAATCGATGGGAAATAATCCGTTCTCAGAGAGCAATGGAAAGGTCAATGTTGGGAATATCTTTAAGAAACAGGAAAAGATCAACGTAGGTGAGAGAGCAGACTAAAGTCAGAGATGTTATAGAAGTTATAAAAGAACAGAAATGGAGGTGGGCAGGCTATGTAGCAAGAATAAGGGATAACCGATGGAACAAGAGGTTGACTGACTGGACACCAAGAGATTTTAAGCGTAGCAGAAAAAGGCCAGACAGGAGGTCAAGAGATGAGATAGAGAAATTTGCAGAGAAAACGTGACAAACATTAGCTCAGTCAAAGAATTCATGGAGAAGGTTGGGGTAGGCCTTTGTTCAGCAGTGGACTTCTAATGGTTGATGATTGTATATATATATATATATATATATATATATATATATATATATATATATATATATATATATATATATATATATATATATATATATATATATATATATATATACTCTAGCAGGGGTACCCGGCGTTGCCTCAGCCAAAAAGGAGAGCCCTCTAATCCTATTTCTTCTAGTTCAGTCTTTCTTTCTACTCCAGAAAGACCATGTACCTCTTATGCTTTCGAAGAGGGATTCATCTTTCGCAGACTAAGGCACAGTATTTGTGCGCACCTTTTTACTATTACTGGTGACCTCAAATGGCTTCCGACTGGTGACCTGAAATGATCTCGGAGGTCAACCTCATATACCTGTTGCCTATGTCTGAACTGGAGGTCATGTGAATCTCCATGCCAAAAATTGGGCTGCTGGGTTCAGTCGTTTGAGTGTCTATTACCAGTGACCTCATGTGTTCTCTATCCGGTTACATCAGATGACCTCTGACCAGTGACCTCAAATGACCTCGGAGGTCAACCTCACATAGCCTATGTCCGAACTGGAGATCATGTGAGTCTACAGGCCAAAAAATGGGCAGCAGGGGTACCCGGCGTTGCCCAGGCCAAAATGGCGATCACTCAACCAATGACCTCAAATGACTCAGATCTGAGTTTTAAACCCCCCTAAAACCATCCTTGAGTTTCCCTGATTTAGAATAAATATGGGTCAGTGGCCCTTGGTTTAGACGTGATTGAAGGACCAAACAAGCAAACTGAGAAACAACACAGCTCATATATAAATATAATATATATATATATATATATATATATATATATATATATATAATATATATATATATATATATATATATATATATATATAGAGAGAGAGAGAGAGAGAGAGAGAGAGAGAGAGAGATAACAGATAGATAGATAGATAGATATTTACGAGTATCTATGTGTGTGCGTGTGTGTACACACACACACACACACACACACACACACACACACACACACACACATGCTTTTCCTGCCATAAAACTGATATTAACTCAGGCACTCAAATATCGGTTCTTTACTGTCATGGAAACTTTGTACAGCATTTAGCAATTATCCTACAACATTTTACAGTATCCTGTGCAATACTTTCCCAGACCTCTGTCATGTGCATTTTCCAGAACCATAAATAACACCCATATTTTATAACGCTTTTCATATGCTTCATTCCTGTTTACCTCTTTGCAAATATTTAAGAAATACCAAATGCATCCCCAACTGCACCTGATCCGGCTCGTAACTGTACTGCCTACAGTGCCATTTCTAAACTATCGGTCTATCCTACACGAAAAGTGTATTCTTCACTCGAAAGTGTCCATCTACTTATCTATCTATATATTGCCAGGCACCCAAATCCCGTAAGGGGTGGCCACAAACAAATCGCGTCCATGTCGCCCTGTTCCCCGCCATTTCACTACTCTCCCCTAGCTCGCAATCCCCCTTCTCATATACCTCTCCTTTCCATTTCTCCATCTTATCCTGGGCTTCCCCTTCAGTATCCCACACTCCATATCACATATATTCTCCTCGTTAGCCTCTCGCTCTCCATCCTCTCGACATGGTCAAACCACCTTAATGTAATTTTCCTAATGTTTTCTGTCACAGCCACATCCACACCACAACGCTCCTTCACATACTTATTTGTATGTCTTTCTCTTCACGTAACTTCACTTACGTCTGTCAGATAACTCATTCCCATTGCCCTCACTCTTCACTTTTTTCCTTTCAACAAGATCCAAGCTTCACTTCCATGGGTTAGAAATGGTATCACAGTACTATCATGAAACGACTTTTTTACTTCCATGCTCACTTTTCTACACTTCTTATCACTGCTTTCAAAGAGCCAGCAACCTTTCTTTCTTGTTATACTATTTCAAGCATTTTATCCTCCAAACTTCCATCCTTACGCAACACTCTACCCAAGTACTTAAATGCACTCACCTTTTCCATTTCTTCGTCTTCCAACCTCACTGTACATTCAGTGACTTCATTTCTCTGAAAGACCATACGCTTACTCTTCCCTACATTACCTTCAGAATCGGTTGCTTAAACACTCTCCCAGACTCATTCAGCCAGCCTTGCAGTCCTCTTCATCTTCACTTAGCAATACAGTATTATCTGCAAACAACAGTACAGAAAGTTTCCAAACCCTGCCCTCACTCATTAGGGTAGATCCAACATCCACTGTGCTGCCTTGCATCTCTTTTTTATAACCCCACATGATATATCCCTGATTCAATCCAACATTCAGTTAGAAAAATTCAATCAGTTCACTATCCACACACACTGCAACCTTAGCACCCTCATACATACTCTTCACGGCATTCAACAACTTCCCAATTACTCCATATATTCTTAATATTTTCCACATTCCTTCTCTATCCACTTTGTCATATATTTTCTCCAAATCTATGAAAGATGCATACAACTTCTATCACTTCTCTAGAAACTTTTCTACTTAAGACCTAAGGATGAATATCAAATTTATCCAACCTCTTCCCTTCCTAAAACCTTCCTGTTCTTCTCCAACTAATTTATCTGTGAATTCCCTAACTCTGTCAGTAAGTATCCCACCATATACTTTCCCTATTAAACAAAGAAGACAAATAACCCTATAATTACCACACACTTCTCTTTCCGCTTTTCCTTCGTGCAGGGGAATAATTATACCTGACTTCCAATCCTCCAGGACTCTACCTTCCTCCCAGGCCAGTCTGCACCTCTTCTGAATCCATTCTACTAATATCTCTGTCCCATGCTTCAGTATTTCATTTCACATTCCATTAATTCCTCGGGTTTTCCCTATTTTTACTTTAATGCTTCCAGTACTTCCGTCCTCATGATCTCTTCGTCCCCTCTCATCTCCCTGATTCTCCTAGCCATTCTCCAGAAACTTATACTCGTATTTCTGTTAGTCTATAGGCTATATTTAACAGTTATTTAAAGCGTTCTCTCCACCTGCTCACTTTTTCTTCCTATTCGACTCTCAATCTACGATTTTTATCTTTCACTACCCGACTAACTTCTTTAATATCCTGTCTAACCTACTTTACCTCCTTCCAGAAGATTTTTTTTTTTTACATTCCTTCCACTTTACACTCAAATTCCTTCCTAATTCCTCATCCACTCTTCTTATTCTTTCTAATTAATCATTACACCTCTCTCTTTCTCTCTACATGTAACTCTCTCTTCAGTCTATCAGTTTCCCCCGTGACCCTGCTTTCCATGCACTCACTATAAGCTTTCTTCCTTTGCACCACAGCTTGTCTCACGTATCACTCCACCATGCTGTTCGTTCCACCCCTCTCCGTCTTCTCTTCGTCGCATACCACCTCACATGCTTCACAGAACATCCTGCACACACCTTCCACCTGCCCCATCTGCTCGAAATCATATTTGTCCAATCGCTCTTACACTTGTCTCATAATAATATTATGAGAAAAGGCAGAATATATTATGTATTATATTCTGCCTTTTCTCCATCCTCTTGCAACCTTTCTACCTTCCTTCTGTGGACTACTTTCCCATGTCCTTCCCTTCTTCTATTCGTCCATTGCACTTTGACCTTGACTTTCACCACCACCAGGTGGTGATCAGAAAGTTCACTCCCCAACCTCTGTATGTTCTTGCATCTGTTACATACCTTCTCATTCTGTCATCCACACACATAATTAATCGTTGCTTTCCGTTCATTCAGTTCACCACCCACCCACGTCATCACTCACCACGTATACCTGTGGGTCATTTCGTCCCTAAAGAGGGTGGTGGCTATCATCAACCCCCTTCCCCTACAATCGTCCACTAGAACACTGCCATTCTCATCCACTTCTGCAGGCACATCCAACTCACACACACACACACATACACGCACACACACACACACACACACACACACACACACACACACACACACACACACACACACACACACACACACACACACAAGTCAGGCATATTATTCAGAAATGTAAATCAAATTAGAGTTAATGAAAAAGCACATGAAGTCTGGTGATTCATATGAATAATCTTCCTCTGCAAGTACTAGCTTTGGATTATCATTACTCTACTGCAGCCTCACTTGACAATGCGAGAGATTAAAAACGAAACAGGTTCTCACGTATATGCCACTCTAGGTGTACTGTGAGCTGATGTTATAGGTACATAATATAATTTGCAGCAGGTAAGTTAAAATACAGCTATACTGTTAAGCAGTAAGATCACCATTAAAATTACACTGACCATACATATTGCAATTTTGATTCCAAATAAGGGGGCTGAGCATATGGAATAATATTTGTTTTTATGAACTGAAGCATATAATTTAGGTAATGCACAATGTCTCAAAATAAAGTATCCTGATTTTTTCTTTGCATTTTGAAACAGGGATTAAATTCTAAAAAATGCTCTCTAGTAACTGACACCTGGTGGTTTAGTGGGTTATGGTTCTCCAACTGAATGTGATCAAACAGGGTTTGCATCCAGTGGTGGTTTGGGTTTACATATAACAAGATGCCTCTGAAGGGCAAACAAGTGGTCACCAGAATCTTAAATTTTGGTACTACATAGCCTAACTCCAGGCCTCAGTGCTTATTGATTGGCATTAAAGGATTGCATGATCTTGAGTAACCTCCTGTGTTATATGGCTATATGCTTACTATTTCATTTAATAAAACAATGATGGAAGTTTATGAAATACGCTGAGGATTTATATGTCCTTAAAAAAAAAGAAGAGCGACAGGGCTGACTGTGAAGCTATATCAATCACCTGGGTGCTAGAGAGAGACTACTTCACACAGTGCCAAGGCTGATATACATACCCGGGTATACAAACAACCCTCAACTCCCTTTCTATCCTCAAAAAGGATGGCGGTGGAGTGCAGGAGAAGGGTAGCTTCAACCTGCAGTCCACCAGGTTCACGTACAGATAAGCCTGGGGTCACAACAATCAGAGGAACAGCATGGGTAACCATCCTTTTTTTTTTTTTTAAGGCATTATGCACTTCCAGACAATATTTCTGACTACAACAAGTAGTATTTGAGCCTGCCTCACAATAAGTATATAGAGCAATCCAGAAACTTGCAAAATGGATATAGGGCAACTCCTTGGAGGTTATTGAGTCCTTAGTGCTGGTCACAGGTCAGCTTGTACAGAAGACGTGATGTCCAGAAGCCAGCCGAGGCAGTGTGTGCGGCTGTGTTGGTCCTCTCACAATACACAACCCATCATCTGAAAAGAGAAATCGTGTGTATGATTTATTTATCTAAAAGAATGGGGGTGGGGAGGAGAGCAAAGAAATGGGTATATGAGTACAACAGGCTGGGCTACAATAGTTCCAATAGTTCAGATAATTTATGCTGTGGGAGACCAAGTAAAAAATAAAATAAATAAAAAACTCTGGGGGATAAATGGGTATACAAGAGGTTGGGCTACAATAGTTCAGATCATTTGTTCTGTGGGCGACCAACCTACGTTCCTGGTAATGTCTAGTGGGATAGAAAAACCTCCAGCCATCTATTGAATAAAAACATCAGCACATTACCACCCTTGAATGTGCAGTACTAGTGTTGTGATAAGGAGAGGAAGAATGGGATGGTTTGGGTGTGATGAAAGGATGGAGGTTGAAAATTGGGTGTGGAAGGTGAGAAGTGTGAAGAGGATGGTGTACTGTACGAGAAAGGTAACTTCAACCTGTAGTCCACCAGGTTCAGGTCCTACAACAAGAAGAAGCACATTTGCCAGTTTCTCTCAGTGTACAGGAGAAAAGCTGTCGCTAAAGGGCAAATTGTGATACAGGCTTCCCTTGCTCAATATGGTTGATGTTACTGAAGTTTAAAGTTGCCAATTTTTTGCACCCTTTTTCAGCCAAACATACCCATTGTTTATAATAATCTATCTATCTATCCATCTACTGGCAGACGCCTTAATTCCCTAAGGGGTGGCCACAAACAAACCTCTTCCATGCCACCCTGTCCCCCACCATTTCACTGTTCTGCTCACACCCCCCATCTCTCATTTACCTCTCCACTCCATCCCTCCATCTCATCCTTGGCCTCCCCTTCCCTTTCCCCACCTTCCACCTCACTCACATACTCTTCTCGTCAGTCTCTCACTCTCCATCCTTTCTAAATGGCCAAACCACTTCAGTGTGTTTCTCCTAACGCTTCCTATCACATCCATATACACACCACAATGCTCCTTCGCATCCTCATTCGTCAGCCCTCAATGTGACTCCACAGGCTCCTCTCAAATAACTCATTTCCACTGCTCTCACTCTTGACTTCTGTCCCTTCAACAAGGTCCAAGCTTCACTTCCTTATGTAAGAGTTGGTATCACAATACTGTCATGTATTTTTTTTTTTTTCAATTCCATGCTCACTTCCCTGTTTCTTATCACTGCTTTTAAGGAACCAGCAACCTTTCTTCCCTGTTGTACTCTTTCAAGCACTTCACCCTCTAAACTTCCATCTTTACTCATCACGTAAACGCACTGACATTTTCCATTTCCTCATCAACCATCTTCACTGTACATTCAGTGACTTCACTTCTCCCGCAGACCAAAACTTTACTCTTCCCTACATTCACCTTTACAGTCCTTTTCGTACACACTCTCCCAAACTCATCCACCAAGTCTTGCAGCTTCCCTTTTTCTTCACTTAACAATACAGTATCATCCGCAAACAACAGTACAAGGAGATTCCAAACACTGCTCTCATTATGGCCACTCCAACATTTAGTGCCCTAATTTGCATCTCTTTCATAACCCCATTCATATACAGATTGAAAAACCATAGAGACACGACACATCCCTGTTTCAATCCAACCTTCAAGTAGAAAAATTCAATGAGTTCACTATCCACACACACTGCAGCCTTAACAACTTCTCATCATACTCATTACATTCTTAATACTTTCCACAATGTTTGTGTGTCCACTCTGTCATATTATGCTTCAACAAAATCTATGAAGGCCGCATACAACTTTCCCTTCTCTAGAAACTTTTCCGCTAAAGATCTAAGAATGAATATCCGATCAACACATCCTCTTCCCCTTCATAAAACCTCTCTGTTCTTCTCCACGAAATTCCTGTTATTTCCCTAACTCTGTCAATAAAAATTATACCATATAATTTTCCTGTTACACTAGGAAAACAAATGCCCCTATGATTACGCATACTTATTTTTCCCCTTTTCCTTCATACAAGCGAATAATTATACCTGACATGCAATCCTCCGGGACTCTACCTTCCTCCCAGGCCAATCTGCACATCTTCCACATCCATTCTACTACTATCTCCTCCCCATGACTCAACATTTCACCACACACTCCATCAATTTCTGGGGCTTTCTCCATTTTGACTTTTTTTCATTGCTTCCACAACTTCCATCACACTGATTTCTTCCTCTCTTCTCACCTCCCTCCTTCTCCCAGCCATTCAGCAGCCACTTATACTCGCATTACTTTCATTCCTTGTGTTCAACAATTCCTTAACGTGTTCTCTCCATTTGTTCACTTTTTCTCCCTTCTCTTCTAGTGATCTACTATTTTTATCTTTCACTCCCCGACTAATTTCTTTGCCACCCTGTCTAACTCTCTTTATTGCTTTCTAGAACATTTTCTTACATTCCCTCTACTTTACACTCAAATTCTTTTCCAAATTCCTCATCCAGTCTGTTCTTACTCTCTCTTACTAGTCTTTTCACCTCTCTCTTCTTCTCTACATATAACTCTCTCTTCCGTTTCTCAACTTCTACGCCCGTTTCTCATCTACTCACTATATGCTTTCTTTGTTTGTGCCACAGCCTGTCTCACCTCTTCATTTCACAAACGCGGTTCCTTGCACCCCCTTTCGTCTTCTTTTCATCCCACACACCACCTCACATGCTGCACAGATTTCTTCTGTGAATATCTTGCACACACCTTCCAAGTCCCCTATCTGCTCCAATCCATATTTACCCAATCGCTCCTCCACTTCTCTCTTATATTCGGCCTTTTTCTCATCCTATCGTAACCTTTCCACCCCCCTTGCATATACTACTTCCTTCTGTCCTTCCCTTCTTCTCTTTGCCCATTTCACTTGGACCATGATTCTCACCATCACCAAGTTTGGTCAAAAAGTCCACTTCCCCAATCTCTATATGCTCTTGCATCCATTACACACCTTCGCATCCTGTCATCCACACATACATGATCATTCATTGCCTTCTATTCATTTAGTTCACCACCCATCCTTCTCGTCACTCGCCATATACCCTTCTTATCACTCGTATACCTATGGATCATGCTGTGCCTGAAGAGGGTATTGGTTATCACCACCCCTCTCCCGGCACAAATGTCCACTAAAGCACTGGCATTCACATCTATCTCAGCAGTCACACCCCATTCACCAACTACTCCATCCACCTTCACATTCCCTACTTTAATATTCATATCGCCAACCAGAAACACTCTCTCATTCCTTACAATCTTTTCCTTACACGCTTCCACATTTGTTCAGAACTCTACTCTCACTCTGCTTGCACAATATTGCATTGGCACATACATGCACACAATCACCCACATTTGTATTCCAACTTTCAATCTTACCCACACAATCCTTGAGTCAACTGATACATACTCTCTTATATTCTCTTTCCATCTGTTATTCACAACAATACACACTCTTTCTTTTGCCCTCTCATTCTCACCTACAACTGCACATATACCCCATCCATACTCCCAATTCTTACACTCTCAGCTCGTCATTTAGTTTCAGTTAATCCTCATACATCCACTTTGGCACCCTCAAGCACCTGGACAATCTCTCTTTCATCTCATCATTTCCACTCCTTACATTCCACGTCGCCATCCATACCATGTCCTTCATATGGTCCTTAGTCATTATCTTTTAGTTAGTCATGGTCCGAGGCTTCTTGTTCGTAATTTCAGTTAGTTGTTTTCGGTGGAGGGGCACTAACCCTCAGCCAACCCACATGCTGTCACGTACGGAACAAATGTTAGTTGATTATAAGGTTACCACCCAGCGTTGTAAATGATTTCCTTGTTTACAGGAAATCATTTGGCTTGCCACTCATTGTAGCTCTACCCTAAAAACAAGGTACCACTATACTAAGTGGGTGGATGATGGGCACCCCTCACCTACCACAAATAATAAAGTAAATGTAAATAATGTAAAATTATATATATATATATATATATATATATATATATATATATATATATATATATATATATATATATATATATATATATATATATATATATAATCTATCTCTCATCTCTTCAGCCGTTTGAGTGTCCACTGCAGGACCGGCCTATCCCTACCGAAGTGGGGACGATACAGCCAATGTATCTCTACCGAGTGGCTTAGGCTGTCTGGTAGTTGCATGTAGGGTGAGAAGTGCTTGTAAGTGTAATTGTATTGTTGGAGTGGCTTTGGATGTGTGTGTAGGCTGTGAACCAAGTGTAATCGGCCCGCGCAAGCCGACTGAGTGCAGGCATACTATACAGTATGCGATACTTGTTCAACCACAGCACCCCTTGTGTCCGCCAAATCCGTATGTGGCCTGAAGAAGGCTCCTAAAGTTTATTACCCTGGCGGGGCTATAACCCTCGTTCTTCAGTGAACGAACAAGCACACTTTACCACTGTACCACAGAGGCTTCTTACTGTGTGTATATATATATATATATATATATATATATATATATATATATATATATATATATATATATATATATATAATATTTGTTAGTGGTTGTAATGGTAATGAGTAATGAACTAAATACAAATATGTGAATAAGGTGTGTGTACTTAAATTTTTATATGGATAAAGTGGTGTTTGTTACTATGTTTAAGCTCTGGGAAAAATAAGTAAAAAGTATATTCACTTATTAAAGTCGTAGAATGATGTCACTCTAGATCACTTCAGGGTCATGGTGAAAGATCAGAGTTCTTTGACGTGAGAAAATGTTTTCACCAATATCAGCACCGCACAACTTCTACTTCTCACTTTGGTAGTCGTGGAGAATAAATGAGTAACGATGAGAAATGTTGAATAACGATGAGTGAGGTGAGTGGTGAGTGAGGGCTCTGGTATTTGCTGCCGTCGTCTGACCAGTTCACTCCTGCGTCAGCGTGGTTGTGATGGAGATGGAGGGTAGGTTGGAGAGAAGGTTGGGGTTAGGTAGGGGTTGTTGTGGTTGTGGGTTGTGAATCTTCTAGCTCTTCGTTTGCTTGTTTTTTCCTCACTCGTAACTCGTTCTTCTTACTGTTTACTCGGTTATGGTTACATGATCGTAGAATTGTAGTTTCTTGCTGTACAGAATGGTGCGAACTTGTAGCTGAATTTGGTTACGTTGCACCTGCCTGAAGGTTGCTTGCAGAATCGTAATATCTTGCTGTGATTGTAGCATTGCTTCTTATCAGTCTTGATAATGTATACTTGTAGAATCGTTGGTTCGTTGACTTGTTGATTTGTAGGCTTATAGGCTTGTAGACTTGTAGGCGGGGTTCGTACGTTTGCAGCCACCAAAATAATATATTGATCTTATGAAAGATTATACTGCATAGTAGTCGTAGCCGAGCCGTAGTGGACGGTTGATTTTGTAGGAGATAACCTCAGTTCACTTGTAGTCGGTGACAGAAGATAAAGATGAGTACTGGTGTTTGATTGTAGTTTATTTCTTCAGAGAGAATATCTCGAAATTTTATACTAACTGTGTCTCACAAGAGTGTATGGAGGTGAGAGCTGTTTTATGCTTGCTAACTCTCTCGTAGCCCACTCTCTCTCTCTCTCTCTCTCTCTCTCTCTCTCTCTCTCTCTCTCTCTCAAATTCAAATTGGTTTATTTACCAAAGTAGTTACATGTAAAATATATATACACAGTAATTTTGCATGGCTGGACCCGTTAAATGTGATCATTTATGACGGGCCACTTGTAAGTAATTTATTTAAAATATAGCCTTAGAACTCGTCATATCTGTTACAAGATTATTACAAGATTATTCAGGCATTTCTGTATAAAGAAATATTTATATACATAATTGATATATATATATATATATATATATATATATATATATATATATATATATATATATATATATATATCAATCAATCAGTTCCTGTGGCACCCTCGGGGATGCATAGGGCCTCGATGAACTCACACCACAACATCCTATCTTGTGCTAACTCCTCAAGATCTCCCAACACTCATCTCCAGCTTCCCGTCTCATTGTCCTCACCCACGTCTCTTTTGGCCTTCCTCTACCTCTCCTACCAAGTGCCACCCACCCTGGTGTACCTCGTACTATTCCCTGTCTCCTATACACATGTCCTAGCCACTTCCATCGTGAGAATCTAACATATTCATCGATCGGCTGCACTCCCGTTATTTCTCTAATTCTACTATTTGGTATCCTTTCCCACCACTTAACTCCTAATATTCTTCTAAGTGCTTTATTTTCAAACACCAAGAATTTATTTTCCATAGTCACTGTGCTGTACCAAGACTCGTGTCCATAAATTAAGATACTCCTAACCATTACCTTATAAAGTTTGATTTTTGTATGCACAGAAAAATTGTTATTATTCCAAATATTTTTAAGCATTCCCATTGCCTGATTAGCCTTCTTTAACCTTTCCTCGAATTCAAAGTTCAAAGAACCATCCTTGGCTAAATAAGTACCTAAAGATTTAAACCTATCAACTTGCTTTACAACCATACCTCCAATTACACATTCCTGCGCATTTTCCATATTCATATTGATTATTTCAATTTTTCCACAATTAATAACCAAACCCACCTTGCGACCTTCACTCACCAAACAGTCCAACACTCTCTGCATCTCTTCTGGCCCATCACAAATCAAAACTATATCATCTGCATATTCTAAATCCAAAAGTTTCCTGTTCTCTCCCCAAAGTATACCTGCACCGGTTTCTGTTCCAACGCGTTTCATAATGTAATCAATGACCAATATAAATAGTAAAGGCGATAGAACACCACCTTGAATTGCTCCGGACTTGACTTCAAACGAATCACTCAGACAACCATCAACCATCACTTTACAAAATGTGTCCTCATGCATGTTCATAATGACCCTCACAAACTCCTCTGGTATTCCATAATGTCTCATGATCTTCCCCATAGTCTCTCTCGAAACACTATCAAAAGCTTTTTCAAAATCAACAAAACAAAGACTTAACGGTACTCTCATTTCATTAACTTGCTGCATCAAATGCCTAACTATAAAGATCTGATCATTGCAACCACGTCCCTTTCTAAAACCAGCCTGTTCATCCCTCAGAATACCCTCAACCACCGGCTCCAACCTATTTAACAACACTCTACTGAAAACTTTCAAAGCTATCGGTGACAAAGAGATTCCCCTCCAATTACCACATTCACTCAGGTCTCCCTTCTTCGGAACTTTAACAATTACACCATTCTTCCAAACTGATGGTAGTAACCCCGTCACCCATATCTTATTGAATAGCTTGGTCAAGATCATTATTAATCTATCCCCCTCCACTTTAAACATTTCCGGAAATAAACCATCCTCCCCTGGTGCCTTATTATTCTTTAACTGTTTTACTGCTTTCTCCACTTCTGCAAGCCTCAACTCTCCTGTTTCTATATTTAAATCTTCCTGAGCAGACCGTATATCCTCTTCTGGTGGTATTGGTCTATTAAGAACTGTCTCAAAATGCTCTTTCCATCTATTTTTAATATCTCCATCTTTGGTCAATAAATTTCCTTCCCTGTCTCTAATTGGTATTTCCTTGCGTTTACCTGCATTACCACTCAGTTCTCTAATCGATTCATATGCTATTCTTTGACTCTGTCCATCATTTTTGTTTATTAGGATTTCAGTCTCTGCAACCTTTTCATCCACACATCTTCTTTTATCTCTCCTAGCTAACCTTCTTACTTCTGAATTCAAACTCCAGTACGCAGCTCTTGCTAATTCAATCTCTCGTTCATCAACGCATTGCATCTCACTCCTCAATTTAGCCTCACCTCTCTTTTTTATCATATCCCACGTTTCCTCTGATATCCATTTCTTTCTCCTGAATCTATGTCTCCTTCCAATCGTACATTCAGCAGTCTCATGCAAAACTTTGTTCACATCCTCCCACATCTCATCTACACTTCTCTCCCCCTCTTCCAACGTTTCCAACACCAAAAACCTATTTCTGCATTCTAATCTGAATTCCTCCTTTTCTTCTCCTTCCCTTCTAAGCTTAACAATATCGTATCAACCAACACCAGATTTTTCCTTCTTCTGATTTTTAAGTTTAAACCTTATTTTTGCAATGCTGAGTTGATGGTCACTACCAATATCCGCTCCCTGTTTAACATGAACATCTAGCAGAGAACTTCTATGTCTCCTACTGATAGCGATGTGATCAATCTGATTTTTATATTTTCTACATGGCGACACCCAAGTTGTCTTGTGTATATTGCAATGCTGAAAGAGTGTGCCCCCGATGACTAAGTCATTTGCTAGACAGAAGCTTCCAAACCTCACTCCGTTTTCACTCATCCTACTACCAACTCCCATCTTACCCATACATGCCTCAAATCCCTCATTTGAACAGCCCATTACTGCATTAAAGTCTCCAACGCAGATCAAAACATCTATATATATATATATAGGTATATATATATATATATGAATATATATATATATAGATAGATATATATATATATATATATATATATATATATATATATATATATATATATATATATATATATTGTTACAGAACAGAGAAAGATAACGTACACTTTAAGTGAGAATACGAAGAGTCACTACTGTCCCGTAAAGTTCCAGGTTCAAAACAAAAGAGTTAGGTAAAATTACAAGTTAAAGTTTAATGCACAAACTAACAACAAAACATTCAGAACTCATAAGGATAATGTAATGGCAAATAAACAGGTTAAATATATGGTTAACTGCAATAGCCTCTATTAACACGAAATTAGCAAGAGTAAATTTATCTAAGTCAGCCCTGATAAAATGAGATACCAGATAATACTCAGTGAATGCCAGATAAATAATTACAGATACAAACTATTATCAAAAATGACTGACAAAGAACCCTACATAAATTACAAACTTCACTAGGCCTACAAATTAAACTTATGCTATACAGTACAAGAACAAAATGCAACAACGGTTATACTCAAATTACACACAGCTGCTAGATGGTTGGAGACTTCTTGAGCACTCACAATAATAATATCTGTACAGGGGAGGACAGAGATGTGAACAAAGTGAGGAGCAGATCTAAGTGGCAATGATGCAGAGACTGAGCTCATTATATAGGGGCCAGCAGAGCCTCATACAACTTGTAAGCAGGACGCGCAAATGAAGCCATGGGGACAAAGAGCTGATAATCCCGCTCTAAACAACAGAGAGAACGACTTACTCTACTATAACGGTAGAAGGGGGGAACTGAGGCAGAACACGCTCGTGATCAAACATGCAGCATACTGAGCGTTAAAATTACACAAAGGATGATGAAATCATAGGCTATGTAACACCTCCCCACAAAGAAAAAAGAAATTTACAAAGGAAATTTCTTATTACTCTAAAACAATCAGTACATGGCATTACAGAACATGCAAATGTCTTTCCTAGTGTTACAAAACATGAGATCTCCCTAGCACGTTCAGTCATAAGTACTTGCCAGTATCCCTTTAACAAATCAAACTTACTTATGTACCTAGCCTTTCCGATCTTGTCTATGCAATCTTCCACACGAGGGAGAGGGTAAGTGTCTGTTTTGGTTATCTGATTAACACGTCTGTAGTCGATGCAAAACCTCTGTGACCCACCTGGCTTAGGGACCAGAGTGACAGGAGAACTCCACTCGCTCTGACAGGGCTCAATCATCTTGTGGTCCAACAGGTAGCCAAGCTCCTTCTGGATGAGAGGAACTTTCACTGGGTTCACACGGTAAGGAGGCAATATAATTGGCTTTGCGTCTCCAACATCGACATCATGCATCAACACAGTGGTTCTTCCTGGAGTAGCACGGAACACTTGCGGGTACTCCTGCAGTAATGCCGAAAACTCCTGCCTTTCCTTAGGAGGTAGATGAGAAAGCTTAGTCTGGAGATCATTCATGATATCAGGATTCTTCCCCAAACTATCACTCAGGCTCATGCTGCATGGGAGAACTTCACTTGCAGACTCGGGTGGAACAGCTACAGTGCAGACTGGATTATTTTTGTCCCGCTTGTGATATAACTTTAGCATGTTGATGTGACATAGTTGCTTGCTCTTTCTACGATCTGGTGTGGCGATGACATAGCTGACATCACTGAGTTTCTTCTCCACGAAATAAGGACCACTAAACTTGGCTTGAAGAGGTTGCCCATGCACTGGTAGCAGAATCAAAACCTGATCTCCTGGCTGAAAGTGGTGTAACCTGGACTTCTTATCATACCAAGTCTTCATCTTCTCCTGAGCAGCTCCTAAATTCTCTCTCGCCAGCTGTAAAGCAGTGGACAGCCGTTCTTTGAAATTCATCACATACTCCAGCAGGTTGACGTCATCTTCCTCCGACAGCCAGCATTCCTTGAGTAGCTTAAGGGGTCCTCTTACTTCATGGCCAAACAGTAGTTCAAAAGGTGAGAAGCCCAGTGATTCATTTGGAGATTCTCTTGCAGCAAACACAACGAATGGAAGACCTTTATCCCAGTCTTTCTGATGTTCCAAACAGTATTTCTTGAGCATCGATTTGAGTGTTTGATGATATCTCTCCAACGCTCCTTGGGTCTGGGGATGGTAAGCTGAAGATGTGATCTGGGTGATGCCCAACTCTTTCAGAGACTGCTTGAAAACGTTTGACATGAAATTACTTCCCCGGTCTGACTGTACCTCCTTAGGCAGACCAAACTTTGTGAAGAACCCTAGCATTTCCTTAACCACGTTCTTTGCTGAGATGTTTCTAAGTGGAATGGCTTCAGGATAACGAGTAGCCATATCAATCATGGTCGACACATAAGAAAATCCTGAAGAAGTCTTAGGAAGAGGGCCCACAATATCCACCAACACACGGGTGAAAGGCGCCTCAAAAGGAGGAATAGGAACTAGAGGTGCAACCTTTTCGGTCTGATTACACTTCCCCACAACTTGACAGGTGTGACAAGACTTACAATACCAGGAAACATCCCTGAAGATACCTGGCCAGTAGAAGTGATTCAAAATGCGTGCCACAGTCTTCCTCACTCCAAGGTGTCCTGCCAAACTGGAATCATGAGCCACTCGAATGATATCCTGCCTACAAACACGAGGGATGACAACTTGATGTACAACCTCCCATTCACAGTCGGCTGATGCAGTTGGGGGTCTCCACTTCCTCATAAGTACTCCTGACTTTACATAATAACAAGTAGAAGCACCGGCTGACTCTCCTTCACTGTAAGCAGAGTTAGCTAGACCTTTCAACTCAGGGTCAGCAACCTGCAACTCAACCAACTCTTGACGAGACAAATTATCAACACTACGGGGTACTGCCTCATCTGGTGAGTGGTCCAAATTAGCAAGAAAAGTGTCAGCTAGGATAACATCATCATCATCATAACGGAACCATTAACAAAACCAGACTCTAAATTCACTCTGCACAGAGGTACAGAGAAGTAATTATTCCCTACACCTTGTAAGATTACAGTTTCATCAGAGGAATTAAAATTAGAGCCTAGAACACTGGTCAGCATAAGGGATTGGCAAGCACCTGTATCACGATATATTTTAACTGATTTCCTGTCATTACTGTCCAGAGGACTGACAAAACCATCAGACAGGAAATTAGCACATGAACTCTTGAGAGTGTCACCCACGTTACTGCTCAAAAGAGGAGCTCCATCATGAGAATTTAAGTTACCCCTCAAAGCAGGTTCAGTTAACTCAGTTAAAGAATTCTGGGAACTCTCAAGAGTGGACACTAGACCAATTGACTGAATATTTAAAGACTCCTTTTTGTTCACATCACGCTGTCTCCTGAAACATCTCTCCGTAGTATGACCAAGCTTACTACAATAAGTACATTTACTTTTCTGAAATCTAGAGGTGAAGCTGGTATTTACTTCCTGAGAAACATCATCTTTATTCTCCTTCCTGTTACCTGTACTCTGAGTAGAGGCAACGTACTTACTCTCAGCTTTCCCTTTTTCTCTAGAATATCTCTTGTGAGTGAGAACATATTCATCAGCTAAAACTGCAGCATCAGACAAATTATCTATTCTTTTCTCATCAAGATATAGGCTTACATCTTTACTAATACACCTTTTGAAATCCTCCAGCAAAATCATCTGCTTAAATTTGTCAAAATCAGAATCCACATTCTTAGAATTTAACCACTGCTCTAACAGATCTTCTTTGATTTTTGCATACTCAACATGGGATTGCTTATCTTGCTTGTAAGTTGTCCTAAATTTTACTCTATAAGCTTCAGGAACAAGCTCATAGGCCTTAAGAATCAAGCTCTTAACTACATCATAATTATCAGATTGATCCTGAGGCAAAGATGCATAAGTTACTTGAGCTTTACCGGTGAGAACAGTTTGAAGGAGTACTGGCCAATACTCCTTAGGCCAATTAAAACCTGTAGCTACCCTCTCAAACAACTGAAAATACTTTGTTAAATCAGATTCATTAAAAGGAGGGACAAGTTTAACATTTTTAGCCACATCAAAATCATCAGAGCTAGATGATCCAGTTCCACCTTGTTTCATGCGATACTCATGGTCTGCCTGAATCCTAGCAAGTTAAATTTGTGCCTGAGCCTGTACCTGTGCCTCTTGAATACGAGCATTTGCCTCCTTAACATCAGCCTCCTTAGCACGTGCTTGAAATTCAGCTTCCTTCACACGAGCCTCCTGCAGGGCTAGCTGTAACTTAGCTAATTCAATCTGCGTTTCCTCATTTGGAGGAGTTACATTAAACAAGCTTTCATTAATCATTGCAACAATTTGATCTTTAGACTGATGAGAGCGAACAACAAATCCCAATTGTTGAGCAACAATCTTAAGTTCATTCTTTGTTCTGTTTTCTATATCACGCACTGTTTGCACATTTGACAAAAAGTCCTTGGCTTCATCAAGTGTAGTAATAGTAGACATAATGAATATATCACAGTCACAAAATATCAAACAATATCCTTATGATAATATCCTGAATATCCTAATATGAGGTCGCCAAATTTATGTTACGGAACAGAGAAAGATAACGTACACTTTAAGTGAGAATACGAAGAGTCACTACTGTCCCGTAAAGTTCCAGGTTCAAAACAAAAGAGTTAGGTAAAATTACAAGTTAAAGTTTAATGCACAAACTAACAACAAAACATTCAGAACTCATAAGGATAATGTAATGGCAAATAAACAGGTTAAATATATGGTTAACTGCAATAGCCTCTATTAACACGAAATTAGCAAGAGTAAATTTATCTAAGTCAGCCCTGATAAAATGAGATACCAGATAATACTCAGTGAATGCCAGATAAATAATTACAGATACAAACTATTATCAAAAATGACTGACAAAGAACCCTACATAAATTACAAACTTCACTAGGCCTACAAATTAAACTTATGCTATACAGTACAAGAACAAAATGCAACAACGGTTATACTCAAATTACACACAGCTGCTAGATGGTTGGAGACTTCTTGAGCACTCACAATAATAATATCTGTACAGGGGAGGACAGAGATGTGAACAAAGTGAGGAGCAGATCTAAGTGGCAATGATGCAGAGACTGAGCTCATTATATAGGGGCCAGCAGAGCCTGATACAACTTGTAAGCAGGACGCGCAAATGAAGCCATGGGGACAAAGAGCTGATAATCCCGCTCTAAGCAACAGAGAGAACGACTTACTCTACTATAACGGTAGAAGGGGGGAACTGAGGCAGAACACGCTCGTGATCAAACATGCAGCATACTGAGCGTTAAAATTACACAAAGGATGATGAAATCATAGGCTATGTAACAATATATATATATATATATATATATATATATATATATATATATATATATATATATATATATATATATATATATATATATATATATATATATATACATTAATTACATAAGACACCACCAAACACCACTCAAAACCAAACACCACTCATAACCAAACACCACCCATAGCAAGAACACCACCCATAACCAAACAAAAACCCATAAGCAAACAAAAACCCATAACCAAAACACCCATAACCGAACACCACCCATGACCAACCACCCATAGCCAAACACCACCCATAGCCAAACACCACCCATAGCCAAACACCTTCCATAACCAAACACCTTCCATAACCAAACACCTTCCATAACCAAACACCTTCCACTACCAACACCTTCCATTACCAACACCTTCCATAACCAAACACCTTCCATTACCAACACCTTCCATAACCAAACACCGTCCATAACCAAACACCGTCCATAACCAAACACCGTCCATAACCAAACACCGTCCATAACCAAACACCGTCCATAACCAAACACCGTCCATAACCAAACACCGTCCATAACCAAACACCGTCCATAACCAAACACCGTCCATAACCAAACACCGTCCATAACCAAACACCACCCATAACCAAACACCACCCATAACCAAACACCACCCATAACCAAACACCACCCATAACCAAACACCACCCATAACCAAACACCACCCATAACCAAACACCACCCATAACCAAACACCACCCATAACCAAACACCGTCCATAACCAAACACCACCCATAACCAAACACCGTCCATAACCAAACACCACCCATAACCAAACACCACCCATAACCAAACACCACCCATAACCAAACACCACCCATAACCAAACATCGTCCATAACCAAACACCACCCATAACCAAACACCGTCCATAACCAAACACCACCCATAACCAAACACCGTCCATAACCAAACACCGTCCATAACCAAACACCACCCATAACCAAACACCGTCCATAACCAAACACCGTCCATAACCAAACACCACCCATAACCAAACACCGTCCATAACCAAACATCGTCCATAACCAAACACCGTCCATAACCAAACACCGTCCATAACCAAACACCGTCCATAACCAAACACCGTCCATAACCAAACACCGTCCATAACCAAACACCACCCATAACCAAACACCGTCCATAACCAAACACCACCCATAACCAAACACCGTCCATAACCAAACATCGTCCATAACCAAACACCGTCCATTACCAAACACCGTCCATAACCAAACATCGTCCATAACCAAACACCGTCCATAACCAAACACCGTCCATAACCAAACACCACCCATAACCAAACACCACCCATTTCAGACATATCAAAACGCACACAACCATGCACAACACAACCAAAGAACACCTATTATTTGATATTACTATATATGCACACAAAATTGGGCAAGGTTATATATCGACCTGTTGTTACAAAGAAGTATCTCAAAGCACCCCCACACACACACTCCGATACACTGGCAGGTACAGACACCATCATAGGCACGGTCATATACATATATACATACGGTCACCTCCACATACACGCAGAGTACTGTACTTTTAGGAATGCTACTATACTTTACACAAAACAATACCATGCATAATACATAATATGTATACTCAGATAAACCATTGGACATACTAATATAATCGAGTCTGCATGTACATCTGCTCTGTATTCAGTATAAATGTATTAATTATTTCTTTGCATTAATTTTGAATGTGTCTTTATTAGTAATATATTGAAGGTTGCCAGGAAGTTCATTATATTCTGTACATCCATAATAGGCTACAAATTTCTTCTGTGCTTCTAGACTGGGTAATGCTGGTCTCAGGTTGTGTCTGTTTCTACTGTTTGTGTTATGTACATCAAATGCTGTTGTTAATTGAAAAAGATTATGTTTGTGAAGCTGGTCATGAATAAATTTCAAACACTCAGGTTCATATATATACCAGGAATCTTAAGAATATTATAGGTTTTAAATATTGGAGTAGCGTATTCATAATTACTGACGACCTATGGTTCGTATGATTCTTCTTTGTAGTAGCACTAACGAATTAATTGTAGTTTTATTAGCCATTCCCCAGACAACATTACAGTATTGTAAATATGGGTAAAACAACGTATAGTACAGTATCAGTAGTGTGTCTATAGTTAACAAATAGTTTATTTTGTGTCATATTCCCAGTAATTTAGCCATTCTTGCTCTCTCCTCTACAGTCTCCTAATTCCTTCTGGCTTCTCCTCCTCCTTCTTTCCTTGTATAAGAACTTCCATCATGTGGGCTACACTGTCGTCAAATGTTCTAGAAGCCTCTGTGTGTGTGTGTGTGTGTGTGTGTGTGTGTGTGTGTGTGTGTGTGTGGTAGCATCAGGCGTCATGAGGCATATCGTGCTGTGTGTGACATACCAGCTGACACAGAGTGTGAACGTCACATCCTCTGGCCCCTACTGTAGGTTTGACTGGCTTAACATCTAGACTACATATGTATGCTACTAACTATTATGTATTGTATTAAGATATTTTAAAGTCCTGACAAAGGGGGGAGACGGAGAGTTGTCATGAGAGGGTTGGGGAACGGATGGTTGGGGAAGTGGTGGAAAGAAGGAGGAGAGTGGATGGAGAGGTAGGAGAGAGGGACGTCCTATATGTGCAGTGACCGGGAGAGAGGGAGGTAGAGGTAGGGAGGGGGAGGGGAGGAGGTGTCAGAGAGACGAGGATGTATGGGGGAATGGAGTGGGTAATGGAGTACAGACAGAGGAAGCTTGTGTGAAAGGGTGGTGCTGGGACACAGGTGGAGGGAAAAGGCTGGGTGGTGAGACAGGAGGGAGCGCAGGCACAAGGATAACAGCAAAGGTTGCAGTTTCATGGGAGGTGGTCTGTGGGAGCTGTGGGGTAGGCAGAGAAGGAATATTAAGGTCACAGAGTACATACAAAAGGAGACTGCGTAGTTCCTCGTACTGTTGTTGCAAGAGTTACAGTTGATGGTCTGATGGGTGGGACAGGGGGAAAAGGAGGAGGGATGAGCAGCTTCTTGCAGGGCATGGGGAGGGGCAGAGGTTGAGGGGGAGGGAGGAGGTGGGCATGATGTACAACCAGCAGCAGGAGGGTGTATCGGATGATGATCAGGAGCAGAGGTGGCAGTGGGGGCAGGAGCAGGGGCATGGCGGGCTGAGTAACGACTTGGACAGTCCAGGTGCCAAGCAGTGACACCCACACGCCCACACCGGGGGCACTGGAACTACGGTGAGTGTAGGAGACGAGGGTGGGCAGCCATGGGGTCAGTGGGGGCTAGTAGCATGGGTGGTAGGGCAGTTCCAGGAACTCAGGTGAGTGGGGGTCAGGTGCATTGGGACTGGGAGAGTGAACGGTGGCAGAGTGCCTGACTGGGCAGGTTGTGGTTGAAGGGGGGCCACTATACAGACCATACCGTTCTGCAGACCAGCAGTAGCGTGAGATGTGGCAGGACTCAAAACAATGATAACACAAGGGCTGTGATGGCAGGGCCTCATCGAAGGTACAGGGGAGAAGGAGTAGCTTATAGTGGTATTGGGAGAGGGGCAGCCCTCTCCCTCCCATACAACACTAGCACGGTTGATGGGTTCCCCAAAGAGTTGTACAGGCGACGTGCCCACCTGACACCAGGTATGTGGTATAGGACTGTAACAGAATAGTCAGCTTCCAGGCATTTGGCTAAGTACTCTATCAGCATTTTCTGGAGAATTAGGGCATCATGAAGTATAAATCTGTTGCCCCAAAGTCCCTGAATTGCCAGGGTTTTGATGAGGTCGGGATAATTCCTGTCGATGTAGATGTTAGAAGGTGCAGGAAACATAACATGAACAGCTTCGGAGTCTCAAGTGATGAGGTGGTGGGTGGATGTATGCTGGCTCCAGACACCACTGACAGTAGGTGTGCATGTGGAGCGGAATGTCAGGCGCTCATATTGGTGTGTGGTATGACAGGAGGGAGATGGGGCCAGGAGTATGGGGCACAGGAGGGGTACTGGTGGTGAGGGTAGAGGCAGGGTCATCAGAGCTGGAGGGGTGTGAATTTATTGCAGAAGGTCGTTCTGGGTGGGTAGCACTTGGCACCGGGATGTTGGGGTCGTGACAGCCAGTTCAACATGTTCCCTTGTTGGGAAGTGTGAGGCACTAGCATTATCATCATCATCACCAGAAACACGATCGAGCTTGATGTGTTTACTTTTTCCAGTTTGTCGGATGCAGCAGGATCACCAACTGCTGAGGCTGAAGTGTGGGAGGCGTCAGTGTCTAGCGGGGGGTGTGTGTGATGGTGTACAGCAGTCGAGGGGGCAGCACTGGCTGTAGTAGCAGTTTGTGCTGTGGTACTGGGGGGTCTGGCACCCCACTTTAGTTTGGCTTTGCATTTCCCTATACCCATAACCTGACCTTGTCGGGTATTAATGTTATTAACACTGCACAACAACTTTTTTTTTTTTTTAACTGAACGAAAGTTTGCAATTTGATTAGTTACCCACTAAAACGTTTTATGTGATGATGGGAAAGAGGAAAACGGGTAAAGTACATGGGTAACTTTAGAGAAATTGGACAATTACTCAGTCAATTCTTGCTTTGTCTTTAGTGAATATCGTTGCCCAGAAAGTATTTCCTGGTTTAAATTCTCTTTTTTTTTTTAATTACTCGGTTTGTTTAAACCTAAAGGAACCGAGTCACTCCCACGACACGAGGCGTGGGTGCATGAAATTCGATTGAGAGTTCGGGGTTAACTTCCTTGGTTAATTGTCAAATCAAACCTCCAATCTGACTACGCCAAGCCATCAGCTGAACTGCAATGGGATAGGGAGTCACATAATAAATATATAACATTACTTACAGCTGGTGGACAATGCAGATGAAAGTAAACAACAGATGAAAGAAAAATGCACGCGACATGCACCAAAACAACACTAGAGAGCTGCGGAACTAATCAGAAAACGTAGTAGCCTAAAGTTTCAGATCGTGCAATGGAGAGTTTGAAGAATAGAAAGAACTTAAAAACAAAAACGAACATTATTGAAGAAACTGATATAGGATGGTTGTAGCAAAAAAAAAAAAACACGTTTTTCAACCCTGACAAAGATCCGTAGAACCTTTCAGATAAGTTAATGCCATGTATAGTCAGTTTTGAGGGCACATTTAACTAGTAAACAAGGAGACTCATTCCTACCTCATATCTACAGCAGATTGATTTTCCTATGTTCAAGATATAGTATTTAAGCTTTGGGAGTTGCCTAGTTTCACCAGATTAAAAAACGGATGAAGAAATTTAATAAGGTGGTAGGTGGGGACGCTTACCATCCACTCACTCGATGTAGTGCTGCTTTGGGTGTCTGTCCTTTCCTCTCTTCATTCCTTCTTCTTTTGTCTTTCTTTCCTTTATTCTTTCCTCTTTCTGCTGCCTACGGGTGACTTTACACTACCTCGTCTGCCTTTCTTTCCTTCACTCTATCCTCTTCATCCTGCCTTGAGTGACTCGACACTGAGTGACAAACCAAATGGTTTCCTGTACACCAGGAAACCATTTACTACGCTAGGTGGTAACCATATAACCAAATTATGGCGCCTGGTTGTTTAGTGGGTAACTAAGGCTCTCCAATTGGATTGAGCCGGTGTAGGTTTATATCCAAGGAGTGGTTTGGGTTTATTGCTCACGTAATGCCACTCAGGGATGAGTGACGCTGGTAATTCTTATCTTAAATGTTAGGACCAGCTTGCCTAGCCCCGGGCGTTTACGTTCCTCAAGGGGCGGCACAGGACTGGATGACGGATGGGCAGATGAATAAACGGAGGCTAGGCATAGACAGAATATTAATGTTTGCCCTGTCATATATATATATATATATATATATATATATATATATATATATATATATATATATATATATATATATATATATAGATATATATATATATATATATATATCATCATCATCATCACCATCATCAGCCATAACTAGTCCACTGCTGAACAAAGGCCTCCCCCAACCTTTTCCATGAATTCCTTGACTGAGCCAATCTTTGCCACGTTTTCCCTGCAAATTTCTCTATCTCGTCTCTCCATCTCATGTCTGGCCTTTTTCTGCTACGCTTACATTCTCTTTGGTGTCCAGTCCGTCAGCCTCTTACTCCATCGGTTATCTCTTATTCTTGCTATAAGGCTTGCCCACCTCCATTTCTGTTCTTTTATAACTTCTATGATGTCTTTGACTTTAGTCTGC
This sequence comes from Coenobita brevimanus, assembly GCF_032717465.1. NCBI lineage: Eukaryota > Metazoa > Arthropoda > Malacostraca > Decapoda > Coenobitidae > Coenobita > Coenobita brevimanus. Next base: position 18,194,389 of record NC_136997.1, on the reverse strand, counting down.
TCTCTCACTCAAGTTCATCTTTTCCTATCTCATAAAGATACTCCCAACATTGTCCTTTCCATTGCTCTCTGAGAACGGATTAATTTATTTTCCATTGATTTTGTTAGTTTCCAGATCTCACAAGCATACGTCATAGCGGGAATTATACATTCGTTATATACTTTTCGTTTTATACAAACTGGCAAGCTACTTTTCATAATGTGTCTATGTTTACCGAAAGCTTTCCATCCAATTGTAATGCGTCATTTTATTTCGCTATCATGATCTTTCGTTAATTTTAGTATTTGTCCCAGGTAGTTGTACTCCTTAACTTCTTCAAGAATTTCGTCGCTTATTCTGATAACGATCTTTGATGTTTGTGGATTAAAAATTACTTTAGTTTTACTTCGGTTCATCTTCAGTCCTACTTTCAGACTTTCTCTGTTCAGATCATTTAACATTTCTTGCAATGCCTCCGCTGTTTCTGAGATTAGGACAATGTCATCTGCAAATCTTAAATGGTTTAGCATTTCTCCATCAATGTTCATTCCTTTGTTTTCCCAGTCAAGCTTTCTGAAAATACTTTCTAGGCATGCTGTAAATAATTTTGGTGAAATTGTATCTCTCTGACGCACGCTCTTCCCAGTCGTAATTTTTTCTGAGTCCTCATGTAATTTAACTGTAGCAGTTCCCTCTTAATATATGTTTTCTAGCAGGTTTACAATGTTCTCATTCACTCCTTGTTCTCGCAATGAATTTATAATTGCTATGGGCTCCACTGAGTCGAAAGCCTTTTCGTAATCAACAAAACCTAGGCAAAGTGGTTTATTATATTCTATAGTTTTCTCAATTAGCTGGTTCATTGTATGTAGATGATCAATGGTCGAATACTCGCTTCGGAATCCTGCCTGTTCTCGAGGTTGGGGTTCCTCCAAAATTGTTGTTATTCTGTTCGTAAGGATTTTAGTGAAGAGTTTGTAAATGACTGATAATAAGCTAATGGGTCGATAGTTACTAAGATCTTTTGAGTCACCTTTTTTGTAGAGTAAAATAGCTATTGCATTACATCATGTTTTGGGAATTTTCTTTTGTTCTATACAGTGGGTAAACAAGTGAGCAAGCCTATTTTGTACTTCTACTCCGGCATCCAACAGTAAATCTGTTACTATTCCATCTTCTCCCGGAGCCTTCCCTCTTTTCATATTTTTAAGACAAATATTTACTTCGTTTGGTGTTACCTCACGTATTTCACTTGTCTCAACTGAAAAGTTAGCTATTGGTACTACTGTCTTTGATGCATACAGTTCTTTGTAAAATTCTTCAACTCTCTTCACCATCTTATCTCTGCATTTAATGATTTCACCGTTTTTTTTCTTTCAGTGATGTTATTTGTTGCTTTCCTAGTGCCATTTTACTTCGGACCTGTTTCAGACTTTTTCCATTTTTGATGGTTTCTTTGATCTGATTCATGTTTCTCTTTCATTTTTCTTCTCTCTGTCTTTTGTTGATAAGCTTATTTAATTCTGCTCGTTCTATTTCGTCATTCTTTGTCTTTACTTTTATTTCTTTTCGTTTTTTCGTAAGCTCAAGTGTCTTGTCTGAATACTTCTTGGCATTGGTTGTATTAGGTTTTCCTACTACCTCTGCTGATTCTCTTAGCACTTTTGTTAGTCTGTCATTCAGTTCATCGATGTCACATTCAACGTTACTCAGAGCCTGAAATCTGTTCCTTATTTCCAACTGAAAGGCTCCTTTGTTTTCATTTACTGTTATTGGGCGTGTCTTTTTATCTTTAATCATCTTTTTTATCATTTCTGAAGTTGAATCTGGCTGTGCAACCCACCATTCTATGATCACTACCTATATTTACTTTGTTGATAACTGTGACATTTGTGATCGTGTTATTCTTATCTGCTATAATGAAGTCGATTTCATTTTTTGTTTATCCATTTGGGCTTCTCCAGGTCCACTTTCTTCCTGTTCTTTTGTGGAAGAATGTGTTCATTATTCTCATGTTAAACATTTCAGCAAAATTTACCAGCATTTCTCCTCTTTCATTCCTTTCTCCCACTCCAAATTTTCCCATAATTGCTTCTCCATTTTTTGACTTCCCAACTTTTGCATTGAAGTCTCCCATGAGTACAGTATATGTTATATTTTCTTCTTCCATAATCTGGGAGATGTTTAGAATGTTTCTATTTCTTCATCTGGGCTTTGAGAAGTTGGTGCATATACTTGTATGACTTTCATGGTATATTTTTTTCATAGTTTAATGACAACAAATGCTGCTCTGTCAGAAACACTGCTGAATTTAACAATGTTGCCTGCAAGATTTCTTTTAATTACAAATCCTACACCACTAACTCTTTCATTTTCCTTTCCTTGGTAGTAAAATATGTGTTTGCTGGCTTCGAGCTGAATTAGTTTTTCTTTTTTTCTGCGGATCTCACTCAAACCTACATATCCCAACTAATGCTTTCCAGCTCAGTCATCAGGTTATCAAGTTTGTAATCATCTGCGAGGCTTCTTACATTGTATGCATAGATCTTCATCGATTTCATTTTCTTTAACATCCAAGAGTCTAATTTTCCAACACAGTGCCTACTCACTTTTGATGGCACACTGCCCGTAAGCACAGGAGGCAGTGCGGTTGGACCTTTAGTAGACGATGATCCAACAGAAACGCCCGTCAAATCATTTGCAACATAACTCATGTTTGGTTGGGAGGATTGTGGCAAATAATCTCACCTCCCTGCCACATAGTTTCTGGTGAGATATAATTTCTCTGCCACCTTATTCGTTATATTCGGTGGAGCCCTATATATCTATAGGGGGTCCCATGGTCCGCGCCGTCTAAGACGGTACCTTGTATATCTACAAGGCCTTCCCCTATCCGCCACCCGGGGATGCGTCAGGTAGCAGTGGGACCTGCCCCTGGATATATATATATATATATATATATATATATATAGATAGATAGATAGATAGATAGACAGATAGATAGATAGATAGATAGATATACAGATATATAAAGATAGATCGATAGATAGATAGATAATCATTGTATGCATAGCACAGGCACGGTGCTAGTCACGAAGAAGTGCTGTAGAAAGCATGAAGAGTTATAATATTTACTCAGCCTTTTACTTACGGGAAATAGGATGCCAAGGGGAAGTTTCCAGAGTAAATCGCTAAGAGAAATGCATCACGAAATTTCAACAGCTAATTCGAATAGGACCATAAAATTTGAGATTGAGAGAGTAAGAAAAAAAAATGTGTGAGCGAAATGAGTTTACTTTCAGCTCAAAGTAACTGACCTGTGAAAGAGAGAGAGAGAGAGAGAGAGAGAGAGAGAGAGAGAGAGACTAGTAATATGGGATAAAATATTAGCTTCATTATTTTGGAACCCCTGATGTATAAATGAATTATTAATTACTTGGAGAGAGAGAGAGAGAGAGAGAGAGAGAGAATGAGAGTTACGGGTAGGCCTCAGTTGTAGAATAGCATATGCTTCGTCGGTAGCGCGTAAGGTAGAGGTAATTCATCGTAGTTTGTGTGTGTGTGTGTGTGTGAGAGAGAGAGAGAGAGAGAGAGGGTTGATGATACAGTAATCACGTGATCCCTGCCAAGGGCATGGTAAATATAGGCTGTTTTTCCAGGATAATGCCCCCTTCCTTACCTCAATCACCGCGGGTGGTGGGTGGGTTGCTCTTACCACCAGCTGTTCATCTTCTGGCAATTTTACCTCACCACCACGTGCCTTTATGTGGTCATATATATATGTATATTGCAGGATGCGCGCCAACATGTCCAAGACGATGATATGTGTCTCATTCAGTTCTGTAAGAATCAAAATTTCAGCCAAATCGTCGTTTGACGCCCCGTACCTACGGAAGCATGGTCGCTCTCCACGGGTTAAAAAGTATAGACAAACCTTCCCTCAGTGCCTCGCCCCACTGTATATTGTTTTTCTTCCTCCACCTGTCACGACCACTTAGCTAAAATGAATATTAATCTCATTTCTTTTCGTAGGTAAGATGTTGAGGAGAACGTGGACAGCCCTGCTGGTGAATGCGGCATTTGCCTCATCTCTTGGGCATGGGGAAGGAGATGAGGCCTTCCAGTTGGGGACAATGGTGAAGCTCATTCAGTCTTGTAATTGATTATATAGTAGTCGTAGTCGAGCTGTAGGTAATAGTGAGTAGATATGTGAGGAAACAGCTTCAGTTCACTTGTAGTCGATGACAGGAGAAGTTGAAGATGGATGCTGGGGTTTTATCATAGTTTTATTGTCTTCAGAGGGAAAGCTCAAGTTGAACTCTGGTTGTATTACACAAGAGCGTGTACATGCTAGCTAACTTCTCACTAGAGCCCTCTTCTCGTTCTCTCCCTCTCGACAACCTCTTTCCCCCATCACTCTCTTCATTCTCCCATCTAATTCCTCCTTTCTTGTACAGGAGAGCTTGTGTCACGTGTAGTGTACATGTGGGATTATTCTAGAAGCCTGTGTGTGTGTGTGTGTGTGTGTGTGTTTGTGTGGTCACGAGGCACTGCTTGTGGGCTGTTGTGCTCTATGAGACATTCTAGAGAGGTGCTACGTCATTTCCTTTCCCACACGTAGCTTGATTTCACCCTTCAGACTGCACATTTATGTTCCTATCCAGTATGCAAAGTATTATGATAATTTAGAGTGCTAACATCGCTCGGTCATGCAAGTTGGCGAACCTACGACAACAGGTACCAGTTACACAATGTAATCTATTAATACATAATATTGATTACAGTATTGTATAGACATGCTATTCATGACAATATTGTACTGACCTAATAATATTCTGGAAACAAAATACATCGTAAACATATTGTATACATAACTGTGCAAAAACACTACAGCAAAATTGATTACAGAATATTGAATAACATTTTGTAAAATGTGTATGTATAACAGACATACACATATATGTGAAGCAGTGCAATGCCAAGATTATAGTAATATATTTGCAATTCAATTACATGAGATATGATGACATTGTTGTAAGAATTGGATACTTGTATATCATGGAATATTAATTCATGTGTCATCTTATAATTTTCTTTACACACACACACACACACACACACACACATATATATATATATATATATATATATATATATACATATATATATATATATATATATATATATATATATATATATATATATATATATATATATATATATATATATATATATATATGTATTGTATATATATATATATATATATATATATATATATATATATATATATATATACATATATATGTATTGTATATATATATATATATATATATATATATATATATATATATAAATCCCTCCAATATCCGGACGCCCATTTTCCGGACATCCGCAATAAGAGGACATTTTCGTCCCGGGATCCAATATTCCCAAAATGGGCCAAAAACCGTAAAAAACTCTTTAAAAATCCAACTTTTTCCCGCCCGTAATTTGAAGTTGGCGCGCACGGCGCAGGCGAGCTGTGTTTTGGTGTGTTGTTCCGCCGATGTCCGCTAGAGCGCCCCTGCATCCTCCCCACTTACTGCCCGTCTCTTGTTGTGTGTGCACGCTCGTCGTCATGGCTGCCCACGTGCTCACTTTTGTGGTGGTGCCTTACCTGCTGTAGGCTCTTCTGCTGCTCTCGTGCCTCTCTTTCGTGTGTGTGATGATGGCCCCGCCGCCTGAGAAGAGGAAGAGAGTGGTTTTGACTCTGGAGAAGAAGAAGAGGGAGATATTGGACAAGGTGGATGCGGGATGGTCTACCTCACGTATCCTCCGTGAAATCAACCCAGCCTGGTCTACTTTGTTTGATATCAAGAGATCCCGCGACAAATTCATGCAGTACACGGCTGACTTTTTGTCAAAAAGCAAACACAACATGGAGAGGGAGGTGATGTATACTCCCAATTATGCAGAAGTCGACCGCTCTACGTTGATTTGGTATCGACAGCAACGTGCTGCTGGTGTGATGGTGCGTGCCACAGAGCTGAAGGCTGCTGCTGAGAAGTTCACAATGCTTCACAACGCCCTAGACTTCAAGGCATCCAAAGGTTGGCTCTTTGTGTTCAAGTTACAACATTGCCTTACCAACCGTAAGTCTCATGGCAAAGCTTTGGACACCAACGAGAATGGAGTTGATGAGTTTCGGCACAAGATGAAGGACTTGATCGACAGGGAGGGCCTAACTCTCGGTCAAGTCTACAATGCTGATGAAACTGGCTTATTCTATCGCTCTTTGCCTACGAACACTCCAGCCGAGGAGACGGAGAAATGTGTACCTGGCCGCAAGCTCTGCAAAGAATGGGTATCTGCTTTGTGTTGTGCCAATGCTAACGGCATGCACCGGCTCAAGCCCGTTATTGTTGGCCATGCAAAGCAGCCTCGGTGTCTTCGTGGGGTGGTGGATTTCCTTCCTGTCATCTGCTACCATTCCTTGAAGGCATGGTTCACAGCCCAGATCTTCAAAGACTGGTTCCACTGCCATTTCGTCAAGGAGGTCATCCATTACCTGACGGAGAAACTTGGAATCCCACACGACCAGGTAAAGGCCCTCCTTCTCCTCAACAATGCACCTGCCCACCCATGCGACAAGGAGTTGGTGGCTGAGAATGGGCGCATTAGGTGCATGTTTCTGCTACCTAATACTACTGCTCTCATCCAACCAATGGACCAAGGAGTGATCGTGGCAACGAAGAGGCTGTACCGGCGGAAGTTCCTGGACGAGGTGATGATTGTCTTTGAGGACAAGGACGAGCGCAGGGAGGGACGGGACAAGCGAGGCCAGCAGACTTTGGAAAACATTCGCCGCTACAACATCAAGTCTGCCATCTACAACTGGCTCAGTGCATGGAAGGAAATCCCTGTCAAGACTCTAGAAAATGGTTGGTCTCGTCTGCTTCTCGGAACGGATGTGGAGCATGATTTCCTAGGTTTTGACGTGGATGACTTCCATGCATGTCTATGTGCGCATGGCAACGATGTAGATGTGGACTAAGTACGTGAGTAGTTGGATGACGATGAGGGCGATCCTGGGTATCAGACCATGTCTGATATCGAGATCGCATCTTCAGTTGCAGGTGTCAGTACCCAGCTTGAAGATTCCGATGAGGACAGTGATGATGATGCCGACTCCTCTCAGCGTGACACTACTCCAGCCATCCCCAAGCTGAGCGCACTCCGGGAAAATCTAAAGTTCGTTCTGGACTATCTGGAGCTCCTGGACTGCGACAGTGAGATGGGGCCCTTGGGACTTGTGGAGGAAGTGCCCGCTTTCAGGCAACACATCATTAATCGTCAAAATCGTCGTTCCTTGCATCAATCAACAATTGACAGCTTTTTCAGGCCCGTGACCCCCGCTGTCCCCAGCCCTGACTCCACTCCATTGCCTCCCCAAGACAGGTCCTCATGCTCCGAGCCACAGCCCAGCACATCAGGCACGGTGGAGTCACCACTCGATGTGAGTTTGCACCTCTCTTCAGAGTCATCTGCAGTGGGTATGTCATCACCACGACCCAGCGACGCATCCCTAGGTCACCTGCATGTGCTATTCTCAGACTCTGACAGTGATTAGATGCCAAGAACTTCTCCACTAGACCACACGGGAATTTACAGTGTTGTGCAGTGAATAAAAGAACTCCTTACTCTCAGAGTCTGAGAGGAGGCGGGTTATTCATCGAGATGGCCAGGGACTTCCTGTAAGTACCCAGAATGTTTCATATTGTACTGTACTGTTTTTTTCCATACTTACCTCTAACACTTGATTTCACTCTTTTATGTCCCTTATTGGTGTGAATAGTGCCTTAGGTGCTATGCATGTGCAGTAGGGAAGTGTTTTTCTGAGTTAGGCTAGGTTAGGGTCCATAACTACCAGTCCAGGAGCCAGGGACTTGTAAGTACCCAGAATGTTTAACATTGTATAAACCTACCTAAAAAAACTCATTTTATGGTTCTTTTGCATTTATTTCAGTCTTTTATGTCTCTTATTGTTGTGATTTGGGTCTTATATAGGTGCTATGCATGTCCAGAGGGAGTTGTATAGGTGTTTTTCTGAGTTAGGGTCCATAAGTACAAGTTCAGGAGGTTGGGACCCAATATCCAGACGGGATCACTATCCGGATATGCCGTTGGGTCTATTACATCACATACTGGAGGGACTACTATATATATATATATATATATATATATATATATATATATATATATATATATAAAGGTCCAACTGCACTGCCTCCTGTGCTTATGGGCAGTGTGCCATCGAAAGTGAGTAGGCACTGTGTTGGAAAATTAGACTCTTGGATGTTAAAGAAAATGAAATCGATGAAGATCTATGCATACAATGTAAGAAGCCTCGCAGAAGATTACAAACTTGATAACCTGATGACTGAACTGGAAAACATTAGTTGGGATATTGTAGGTTTGAGTGAGATCCGCAGAAAAGAAGAAAAACTAATTCAGCTCGAAGACAGCAAACATATTTTACTACGAAGGAGAGGAAAATGAAGGAGTTAGTGGTGTAGGATTTGTAATTAACAGAAATCTTGCAGGCAACATTGTTAAAATCAGCAGCGTATCTGACAGGGCAGCATTTGTTGTCATTAGACTATGAACAAAATATACCATGAAAGTCATACAAGTATATGCACCAACTTCTCAAAGCCCAGATGAAGAAATAGAAACATTCTAAACATCTCCCAGATTATGGAAGAAGAAAATATAACATATACTGTACTCATGGGAGACTTCAATGCAAAAGTTGGGAAGTCGAAAAATGGAGAAGCAATTATGGGAAAATTTGGAGTGGGAGAAAGGAATGAAAGAGGAGAAATGCTGGTAAATTTTGCTGAAATGTTTAACATGAGAATAATGAACACATTCTTCCACAAAAGAACAGGAAGAAAGTGGACCTGGAGAAGCCCAAATGGATAAACAAAAAATGAAATCGACTTCATAATAGCAGATAAGAATAACACGATCACAAATGTCACAGTTATCAACAAAGTAAATATAGGTGGTGATCATAGAATGGTGGGTTGCACAGCCAGATTCAACTTCAGAAATGATAAAAAAGATGATTAAAGATAAAAAGACACGCCCAATAACAGTAAATGAAAACAAAGCAGCCTTTCAGTTGGAAATAAGGAACAGATTTCAGGCTCTGAGTAACGTTGAATGTGACATCGATGAACTGAATGACAGACTAACAAAAGTGCTAAGAGAATCAGCAGAGGTAGTAGGAAAACCTAATACAACCAAAGCCAAGAAGTATTCAGACAAGACATTCGAGCTTATGAAAAAACGAAAGGAAATGAAAGTAAAGACAAAGAAAGACGAAATAGAACGAGTAGAATTAAATAAGTTATCAACAAAAGACAGAGAAGAAAAATGAAAGAGAAACATGGATCAGCATCAAAAATGGAAAAAGTCTGAAACAGGTCCGAAGTAAAATGACACTAGGAAAGCAACAAATGACATTATTGAAAGAAAAAAATAGTGAAATCATTAAATGCAGAGATAAGATGGTGAAGAGAGTTGTTGAGTTTTACAAAGAACTGTATGCATCAAAGACAGTAGTACTAATAGCTAACTTCTCAGTTGACACAAGTGAAATACCTGAGGTAACACCAGACGAAATAAATATCTGTCTTAAAAATATTGAACAGAGGAAAGGCTCCGGGAGAAAATGGAATAGTAACAGATTTACTGTTGGATGCCGGAGTAGAAGTATAAAATAGGCTTGCTCACTTGTTTACCCACTGTATAGAACAGAAGAAAATTCCCAAAACATGATGTAATGCAATAGCTATTTTACTCTACAAAAAAGGTGACTCAAAAGATCTTAGTAACTATCGACCCATTAGCTTATTATCAGTCATTTACAAACTCTTCACTAAAATCCTTACGAACAGAATAACAACAATTTTGGAGGAACCCCAACCTCGAGAACAGGCAGGATTCCGAAGCGAGTATTCGACCATTGATCATCTACATACAATGAACCAGCTAATTGAGAAAACTATAGAATATAATAAACCACTTTGCCTAGGTTTTGTTGATTACGAAAAGGCTTTCGACTCAGTGGAGCCCATAGCAATTATAAATTCATTGCGAGAACAAGGAGTGAATGAGAACATTGTAAACCTGCTAGAAAACATATATAAAGAGGGAACTGCTACAGTTAAATTACATAAGGACTCAGAAAAATTTAAGATTGAGAAGGCGTGCGTCAGGGAGATACAATTTCACCAAAATTAATTACAGCATGCTCTAGAAAGTATTTTCAGAAATCTAGACTGGGAAAACAAAGGAGTGAACATTGATGGAGAAAAGCTAAACCGTTTAAGATTTGCAGATGACATTGTCCTAATCTCAGAAACAGCGGAGGCATTGCAAGAAATGTTAAATGATCTGAACAGAGAAAGTCTGAAAGTAGGACTGAAGATGAACCGAAGTAAAACGAAAGTAATGTTTAATCCACAAACACCAAAGATCGTTATCAGAATAAGCGACGAAATTCTTGAAGAAGTTAAGGAGTACAACTACTTGGGACAAATACTAAAATTAACGAAAGATCATGATAGCGAAATAAAATGACGCATTACAATTGGATGGAAAGCTTTCGGTAAACATAGAGACGTTATGAAAGGTAGCTTGCCAGTTTGTATAAAACGAAAAGTATATAACGAATGTATAATTCCAGCTATGACGTATGGTTGTGAATCCTGGAAACTAACAAAATCAATGGAAAATAAATTAATCCGTTCTCAGAGAGCAATGGAAAGGACAATGTTGGGAATATCTTTAAGAGACAGGAAAAGATCAACTTGAGTGAGACAGCAGACTAAAGTCAAAGATATTATAGAAGTTATAAAAGAACAGAAATGGAGGTGGGCAAGCCTTATAGCAAGAATAAGAGATAACCGATGGAGTAAGAGGCTGACGGACTGGACACCAAGAGAATGTAAGCGTAGCAGAAAAAGGCCAGACATGAGATGGAGAGACGAGATAGAGAAATTTGCAGGGATAGCGTGGCAAAGATTGGCTCAGTCAAGGAATTCATGGAAAAGGTTGGGGGAGGCCTTTGTTCAGCAGTGGACTAGTTATGGCTGATGATGGTGATGATATACATATATATTATGGCTGATGATGGTGATGATATATATATATATATATATATATATATATATATATATATATATATATATATATATATATATCGATAGATAGATAGATAGATATATATATTCTGTCTATGCCTAGCCTCCGTTTATTCATCTATCCATCCGTCATCCAGTCCTGTGCCGCCCCTTGAGGAACGTAGAAGCCCGGGGCTAGGCAAGCTGGTCCTAAAATTTAAGATGTGAATTACCAGCGTCACTCATCCCTGAGTGGCATTACGTGAGCAATAAACCCAAACCACTCCTTGGATATAAACCTACACCGGCTCAGTCCAATTGGATCGCCTTAATTACCCACTAAACAACCAGGCCCCACAATTTGATTATATGGTTACCACCTAGCGTAGTAAATGGTTTCCTGGTGTACAGGAAACCATTTGGTTTGTCACTCAGTGTAGAGTCGCTCATAGGCAGGATGAAGAGGAATGAGTGAAGGAAAGAAAGACAGACGAGGGAGTGTAAAGTCACCCGTAGCCAGCAGAAAGAGGAAAGAATAAAGGAAACAGACAGAAGAAGAAGAAGGAATGAAGAGAGGAAAGGACAGACACCCAAAGCAGCACTACATCGAGTGAATGGATGGTGAGCGCCCCCACCTACCACCTTATTTCTTTATCCGTTTATTAATCTGCTGAATATAGGCAACTCCCAAACCTTAACTACTATATCTTGAACATATGAAATTCGATCAGCTGTACTGTAGATATGAGGTAGGAATGAGTCTCCTTGCTTACTAGTTAAATGTGCCCTCAAAACTGACTATACATGGCATTAACTTATCTGAAAGGTTCTACGGATCTTTGTCAGGGTTGAAAAACGTTTTTTTATTTTTTTTATTTTTTTTATTTTTTATTTTTTGCTACAACCATCCTTTACAAGTTTCTTCAGTAATGTTCCTTTTTGTTTTTAAGTTCTTTCTATTCTTCAAAATCTCCTTTGCACTATCTGAAAGTTCAAGCTACTACGTTTTCTGATCAGTTCCTCAACTCTTTAGTGTTGTTTTGGTGCATCTCGCGTGCATTTTTCTTTCATCTGTCGTTTACTTTCGCGTAGTCAGACTGGAGGTTTGATTTGATAATTAACCAAGGAAGTTAACCCCAATCTCTCAATCGAATTTCATGCACCCACGACTTCTACTGTATACACGTGTCGTGGGAGAGACTCGGTTCCTTTGGATTAAAACAAACCGAGTAATTTAACAAAAAGAGAGAATTTAAACCAGGGAATACGTTCTGGGCAACGATATTCACTAAAGACAAAGCATGAATGGACTGACTAATTGTCCAATTTCTCTAAAGTTACCCATGTACTTTACCCGTTTTCCTCTTTCCCATCATCACATAAAACGTTTTAGTGGGTAACTAATCAAATTGCAAACTTTCGTTCAGTTTAAAAAAAAAAAAAGTTGTTGTGCAGTGTTAATAACATTAATACCCGACAAGGTCAGGTTATGGGTATAGGGAAATGCAAAGCCAAACTAAAGTGGGGTGCCAGACCCCCCAGTACCACAGCACAAACTGCTACTACAGCCAGTGCTGCCCCCTCGACTGCTGTACACCATCGCACACACTCCACGCTAGACACTGACGCCCCCCACACTTCAGCCTCAGCAGTTGGTGATCCTGCTGCATCCAACAAACTGGAAAAAGTAAACACATCAAGCTCGATCGTGTTTCTGGTGATGATGATGATAATGCTAGTGCCTCATGCTTCCCAACAAGGGAACATGCTGAACTGGCTGTCACGACCCCAACATCCCGGTGCCAAGTGCTACCCACCCAGAACGACCTTCTGCAATAAATTCACACCCCTCCAGCTCTGATGACCCTGCCTCTACCCTCACCACCAGTACCCCTCCTGTGCCCCATACTCCTGGCCCCATCTCCCTCCTGTCATACCACGACACCAATATGCGCGCCTGACCTTCCGCTCCACATGCACACCTACTGTCAGTGGTGTCTGGAGCCAGCATACATCCACCCACCACCTCATCACTTGAGACTCCGAAGCTGTTCACATTATGTTTCCTGCACCTTCTAACATCTACATCGACAGGAATTATCCCGACCTCATCAAAACCCTGGCAATTCAGGGACTTTGGGGCAACAGATTTATACTTCATAATGCCCTAATTCTCCAGAAAATGCTGATAGAGTACTTAGCCAAATGCCTGGAAGCTGACTATTCTCTTACAGTCCTATACCACATACCTGGTGTCAGGCGGGCACGTCGCCTGTACAACTCTTTGGGCGAACTCATCAACCGTGCCAGTGTTGTATCGGAGGGAGAGGGCTCCCCCTCTCCCAATACCACTATAAGCTACTCCTTCTCTCCTGTACCTTCGATGAGGCCGTGCCATCACAGCCCTTGTGTTATCATTGTTTTGATATATATATATATATATATATATATATATATATATATATATATATATATATATATATATATATATATATATATATATATATATATATATATATATATATATATATATATATGGAACCTCTGTGGTACAGTGATAAAGTATGCATTTTCGTACACTGAAGAACGAGGGTTTGTGCCCCACCAGGGTAATAAACTTTGGTAGCGTTCTACTGGCCATGTTCTACATTGGCGGACTTAAGGTGCTGTGGTTGAACCAGTGTCGCACACTATAAAAAGGTATGCTTGCACCCAGCCGACTTGCGCAGGCCGATTACACTTGGTTCACAGACTACACACACATCCAAAGCCACTACAACACTACAATTACATTTACAAGCACTTCCCACTCTACATACAATCTCAACCAGACAGCCTAGGCCACTTGGTAGAGATACATTGGCTGTATCGTCCCGACTTTGGTCGGAATAGGCCGGCCCTGCAGTGGATACTCAAACGGCTGATGATATATATATATATATATATATATATATATATATATATATAGAGAGAGAGAGAGAGAGAGAGAGAGAGAGAGAGAGAGAGAGAGAGATCTATATCTATATATCTATATCTATCTATCTATCTATCTATATTTATATATATATATTTATATCTATATATCTATATATATATCTATATATCTATATATATCTCTATCTATCTATATGTATATCTATCAATCTATCTATTCATATATCTATATCTAATCTATATCTATCTATCTATACATACATATATATATATATATATATATATATATATATATATATATATATATATATATATATATATATACAGTGAGTGAGAGAGAGAGCGAAGGTTTCTAATTGTGGCTTCTCAGTAAGAGTAGGTAACTACTTATTATGAATATTAGTATTATTAGGCTTGATCATACAAATGGTGAGGCTTATTGTATTAGTCTGTATTAATATAAATGGTGAAGCTTTTTGTTTTCATTATTATTATTTTTCATTCCACTTTTTTTTTCTTCCATCATGATGATATTATACACGAATGTACTCTAGGGTAACCCAAGTCCTTGTGCCAAATATGAATGACCTTGACTTAATTCTGACAGTGATATACTCATTATTCTAAAAATTGCTTATTTGAAATTGATATATCTCAGGAACTAATTGAGATACAGCCATTTAGTTGGAAATCGTATGATAAAAATGTTTGCTAAGTAATTTTAGCTTGATATTTTGCCATTTAGCTTATGGAAAGTACGGAATTCAAATGTGCTCAGTTTTTATCTTTGCAACACTTTTTAAAGACAATCACATAAGCTTTAAAGCTCAAAATTTCCATACACTGTATATAGCTTTGGTCCCTCTATTATCTGAAATGAATATGATTACAGTTCACCACATATTTAGCCAGATATTGAGAGAAACATAAAAATCACATTCACGTTCTTTGATACTTTTGTCTTCATATATTGTTGGTATACAAGAAGTTACCTCTTACCTTGTTTACTTGTGTTAAATAATAATGACCTTGATTTGATGAATCCACTCCACCAACCAGCTACCCTCTTTGAGCCCCCTCAATTGCCAAGATTCACTCTGGCAGGCCCTTATTTAACCCGGTCCTCCCAAGGGAGGTAAATCTAAACAACGACCTCGACTTTTTAATCCGCTGACTCTCGTTGTTGTATATATGGTCCACAAATTTTGTCACTGTGACTCCTGTTGACGTATATAAACGTGCAGCAATTGTAAGGTCTCTAATTTGCAAAATTTTCATATTTTGTGCATGATTTTGGTATGTACACACGGGACGCCTTCCTCTACAAGATGCCAGGCAGGGTCAATGCCTTACCACACATGACCTACCCCCCCACACACCATTGTCTCGGCAATTCACCTGTTACCAGTAAACTGGCCAGTAAAGACATGTCATGCCACGGTACATAATTCAAGGCCAGAATGATTCCCCACTCGATGACAATGTGGAGGACAAAGTTTACTTAGCATTACAAGAAGAAACAGTCAGAAATGATGATCAGGTAATGTCGCCAAAAAAGGTCAGGTATGTTGATGTGTTTGGTGAGTGAAACAATGCTTCAATTGCCTATATTACTGTGTGAAACCAATATACTCTCGTACTACATATAAATTCGTACCAAATACATATATAAATACCGTTTATGAGAGGTGCGGAATGGTTACCCTCCAATGGAACTTGTTTTCTTTGGAGCCAGCCTGATAGAAAACACAGTAAGGTAATGGGTACTGCTAGCTGTATCGAGTATTTTAAACCTCAGGTGAGCGATTTCTCTATGAATTTTCGATGTTTCTCACCAAAAACGGAGGTTTGAGCCAAAAAAAATGTTTTCCAAAATTGGTCTGGATTGGGGGGGAGTCAGTGGTGGAAAATCAGTCGGGACGGGGCAGGTTAACAATGTGGCCTGGATCTCATTAGAATCTGTAGTGCAAGAAACAGTCACCTGAAGGGCTGATTTCGAGTCTGAAAATATGACAAATGAGTCATGCCTAAAATTGAGAGCATGGTCGATTGCTCTGTCAATTGAAAAAAAGTTTGGAGGTAAACACAGATGTATTAGTCAGCAACCGATACCTGAGGGAACATTCATTTGACCACACACTAGCACCCGCACATTCACTCGACCTGGAGCCTTGGGAGTACAAATGGTGGGACCTCAAGTGATGAACAATGATGTTACAGAGCAAGTTGCGGACCTCCGCCTCCGGTCCCTTGGTCTTTGTTGCTAGGAGCCACAACACATCAACATGAAAGCTGGGTGGCTAGCAAGGCAATATATTTTTAATCATCAACTTGTCACAGTCACTGAGGTCCACACCAAAGCTCCTGAGTCAGTAAGTGGAGGTGTACGGCAAGTGGCAAATGTACACCCTGCAGATGATGGTATTGACTCAGGGGCCTACAGGCCACGTTGCCGATATTACATTTCCTAAGTGTCCATACCCTGTAGCAGAATACCAGGTAGTCTCAGCAAAAAACTGAGGGGAAGGACATACATTCACCTCCACTTCAATGCGAGCTACACGGGTACAGCAGGTGGCTCCAAGACACAATCACAAACATTTATTCTGCAATACATCCAACCTCCTCAGTGTTGCATCAGATGCCGAGTCATACACCCGTGTGCCATAGTCTAGCTTCGATCGAAAAAGGGACCTATGCACCATTAATAAAGATTTTCTGTTGGCACCTCATGTAGTACCCACTTGGTACTTGAGGACATTTATCAGTTTACTGCAACAAGCAAGCATATTATTAACATGA
Source organism: Coenobita brevimanus (assembly GCF_032717465.1). Classification (NCBI taxonomy): domain Eukaryota; kingdom Metazoa; phylum Arthropoda; class Malacostraca; order Decapoda; family Coenobitidae; genus Coenobita; species Coenobita brevimanus. The sequence continues at coordinate 18,177,503 of NC_136997.1, read as the reverse complement.
ATTTTAAAGTTCAAATGCCGATTAAAATGTAGGCCCAAAAACTTTACAGAATTTTGAAAAGGTACCGCCTGATTATCCAAAGTCAAGGACAAATTAGGTACATTACATTTAGTGAAAACTACAGTGGCAAACTTAGAAATGGAAAACTTAAATCCCCACTGCAAGGCCCATTGATGGACATAGTCAAGGGCTGCTTGAATCCCCCCACCCGAAAATTGTGCATTACGGGAAGAGTGCAATGTTGTACAAGCCTCAACGAAAGCGAATATTTAAGATTCCTCTGGATGGGAGTTGATGACAGAATATCATCAATCATAATACTAAATAAGGTGAAACTAAGAACACTTCCCTGAGGTACCCAGTTTTCCTGGATAATTATATTCGATGTTATGTTACGGGGCAATTTGACAGAAAAAGTTTCATCCCTTAACCCATTAACCGTGGGGCATCACTTTCGTGATGCTTGGGAGCAAGGAATCATACTTCAGGGTGTCATTTTTGTGATTCTGTGTTATTCTGAATTCACCTGGGCTTTCAAGTGGTGGCTTGTATCATCTATCAGTACTGCCAATGTCCAACACTAGTCAGCACTCCTAATCTCATCTGTACTCCCATCCATTGTTGACAATTTAGCCATTTCTCCCTGTTCTTGACTCCCCTCCCTACCTCCCCTCCATTACCCTCTCCTCTCGCCTGCCCGGCCGTGCTACGCTAAGTAAATCTTCCCTGGAATTTTCCACTGATTTCATCCATTGAAATAAGCCCTATGCCCTATTTTTATACCAAATAATTTATACAAGAAATAAATAAGGTAAATGATAGTTCTATACACTTGGAATTGGCTAATTATCACCTGACAACACCTCACGTGCACTCATTTGCTAATTTTCGCTGTTTATTTCCCCTCGAAATATGCTGTATAATCTATTCTCATAATAAAAATATATATATAAGAAAGGAAAGGAGAAGCCTAAGTGATATTTACATTCACTTGGAACTACCTAATTTATTGTGTATTGTCTAGATTTCCTGCCAATCATTTCACAGCATATATATTAGCAGCTGTCACCCCGCTGCCTTTGGCAGCATTGCACTCCCCCTAGGCAGGCCACCAAACTGTATTCAGCTTACTGTCGTCTTTCAAGGTGAAAGTACGTCGGATTCGGGCCTGTCCAATTCCGCCACTTTTTAGCCTCATGCAAAGGGTCCTGTGACCTCTACCCCCTACTAAACCTCGTGTGGAAAGAGGTAAAGGGCTAAGTGACTGCTGTGGAAAGTGAACTGGCTAATTTGTCAATGAAAATGATAGACAGTGACTACGATCTATCTGGTGAGTAAAACAGTGCAAGTGGAAATGTAAATAATGTGTAAATAATGTGTAAACAGCAATTGAAAGCAATGAATGTAAATATAAATGAACAATGGATAATAGTTTTATAAGTTACTGCAAGGGACTGCATAACACAGTGTAAATAAAATAGAAATGTAAATAATGTAAATAAAATAGAGAATGTAAATAGAAATTCAAATGAGTAGTAATATAAGAATACGAGTATATATACTAGGAGTAATGAAAGTGGAAGTTTCACTCTAGCATGCATGAATACTATGAGTTCTGAAAGTGAAAGTGAAAGTGACAGATTCACTCTCAACGCTGGCATACAGGACGAGAAAGTGAATGCTACGTATTTTACTGAAAGAGAAATTGAATACCTACAGTGACAATAAACTACTATTACTGAAGGAAACCTATGGATAAAGACTGTAGATATATATATAAGTGTTATATAGTAATAGAAATATAAACTGACTGTTTTTATGGATAATAAATGACAACACCGGCGGCGAACGATCGCAAGTGGGAAGGTCATACGCGCTCGTAATTTTCATTGCTTTCAAAGTGTTTTAGTTTTTTGGAGTATGGATTCCAAACTTTTTGAGAATCATAGAATAATGTTTCTAGTGATAATATCAGGCTGTGGTAATCATATTACGGGTTATCGGGAAGTGTAAAGTGGACACTTCGTTACCCAACTTCAGAGGTCTCCACAAGTCCTACGGTACTCGACGAAGCCTCAACAAACATCCCAGGAGAAAGCTGAAGGTATGTGCCATAGGCATATGAAATTATAAAATTCTAGGACTAATAACTGATTTTTGGCAAATATTTTTAGAGAGTCTGTTGGAGCGCGAATATCCCCGTGAGACATGCAAGTCAGGCAAAAACAACCCTGCGGTTTAGGGGTTAAGATATTGGATATAAAAATGGACAATTTACCTTTAAAACCATAAGGAAAGACTGTGTCGTCACGTCATGTCATAGGATTTATGGATGTCCAAGAATACCCTTATCATGAATTCATTATTGGCAAATGCTTCTGCAGTAGAGTTTTCCAAATTCATTAAATGATCTAGTGAACTTCTGTGTTTATGGAAGCTACATTGTTGATCATTTAACAAATTCTTCAACTCTAAAACAATAAGAAGCCTATTGTTTACCATTCATTCCATGACCTTACGTAGACAAGAAGCCAACACAATAGGATGGAATGAATTGGGATTCTTAAGACGACCAGCCTCTTTGGGTATCGGTATGACGTGCACAAAGTGCCATGAGTCTGGGGACATTCGCGATGCCGAAAGCTCATTGTACAATGCTAAGAGCTTAATCAGGTTGTCCTCATTAAGATGCTGGATCATACCGTACGTGATGGCACTCTTCCCGTAAAGCACAATTTTCGGCTGGGCGGATTGAAGTAGCCCCTGATTCCGTTCACTAATGGGCCTTGCAGTGGGGATTTAAGTTTTCTGTTCCTATATATGCCGCTGAAATTTTCACTAATCGTAACGTACCTAATTTGTGCTTGACTTTGGATAATCAGGCAGTACCTTTTCGAAATTCTGTAAAGTTTTTGAGAACACATTTTGGTCACAGATTGAATTTTAAACTTCATGTTAATAATTTGTTTGCTCGTTTTGTGAAACCGTTAAATGTCCTTAAGAACCTAGCGGGTACTACATGGGGTATTGACAGTAAATCATTATTAATAATGTATAAGTCCCTTATTAAATCCAAGCTAGACTATGGCGCACAGGTGTATGGTTCGGCATCCAATGCAACACTGAGGAGGTTGGATGTGCTGCAGGATAAATGACTGCGAATGTGTCTTGGAGCAGTCACGTGTATAGTCAGCCAAAAAAGTCGTGTCTTCGTTCCGAACCCGGTAAATATTCGAACAGATAAGTCGAAGCAGCAAGAATATCTTCAGTCTGGCAACTGTGTCAGACCAGACGGTGGTGGGGGTGGGTGGTTTGGGGTGGAGGTGGGGTAGTGCAGGATGTGTGTGCTGTTATGTTTTATATGCCACGTATTACTGTCGGGTAGGCACTGCTGGGAATAACATACTGGGTAATAGGATTATAGTCAACTTTTATTACTGTTATGTCACTAAATGTCTACATAGGCATCATCATGAGTTTACATGTACCCGGTAAACAAAATATACTGTAGTTTTACATACATGGGTTTTCATGACTAATTCATCTTTGATATTTGAAGTACTTCAGAGGACGGAATAACGGTGGAATACCTTCCATAACGAGTATTTGGAATTTAATGAAACCTCTTGATTATGATAATATAGAACAGCGATTATTAGTGATCACATGAATCTCCCTTCTATTTCCTGTCGCCAGTGTAGATAAATGAGTGATTGTGATGGTATGACTATATGCTGGTGGGTGTATAACTTGGTTTCATCACCATGCGTAACACTGTGGCTAGGTTTCCCTCACCCCATTACCACAACAATAACTACTTGTGGAAAAAAATGTTTTTCACGTTACTGCTGTGAAGGCACCGTATGCCTCTGTCCCACACCACCCATGGTATGTAATTTACCCTGTCATGTTCAGAAGGTAAACCTACAGTAAAAACACAGCTGTCTGTCCTTCATTCCGAAGCCACGTGGCTAATTGCTACCCTGCGGAGCTGCTGTGTTAACGCTTGTTTGGCTACACGTTCTAGGTACTGTTTCAGGTTGACGATACATTTCACCATTAACAGGCACTAAATCAGGTGTAATATCACATTTAGCACCTTTACTCTGCGGTGTATTGCTAGACTACACTGCCAACAATAACTACAGCACACACATCCTGCATTACCCCACCTCCACCCCTATATCACTCACCCCCACCACCGTCTGGTCTGACACACTTGCCAGACTTGTGACGCAATCCCTGCTGCTTCGACTTATCTGTTCGAATATTTACGGGGTTCGGAACGAAGACACGACTTTTTTGGCTGACTATACCCGTATAGCTCGTATGGATGTGAAGGCAAATGTGCCTACCCTCCGTATTTGCCGAGGCAACCTGGCATTGTCCTATGGCCTATGGACACTTAAGAAAAGTGATATCAGCAACGTGGCCTGTACCCCCCTGCGCCAATGCCACCATCTTATGCAGGAGGTCCCTCGGCCACTTGCCGTTCGCCTCCACTTCCTGACTCAGGAACTTGATGTGGACCTCATTGACCGTGGCAAGTTGGTGTCAACAATTATAGCGCCTTGGGAGCCACCCAGCTTTACTGTGGATGTTTCCTGGCTACTAGCACCAAAGACCAAGGCGGCGGAGGAGGAGGTCCACCACTTGTATTGTAACATCATCGTTCGTCACTTAGAGTCCCACCGATTGTACACTAATTGCTCCAAGTTGAGTGAATGTGTGGGTGCTAGTGTATGGTCGGCTGAACGTTCCCTCAGGTATCATATGGCGACTCACACGTCTGTGTTTACCTCCGAACTTTTTGCTATTGACAAAGCCATGGACTTTGCTCTCAGTTCTAGTCATAACTAATATGTCATATTTTCAGACTCGAAGTCAGCCCCTCAGGCAATTGCTTCTTGCACTACGGTTTCTAATGAGATCCAGGGCATCACTGTTAATAAATTGCTTTCATGTAACAAGTCCTTCACTCAGATCTGGATGCCTGGTCATTGTCTTATTTATGGCAATGAGCAGGCTGACATACTTGCAAAATCGGCTTTAGAGCTATAGGAGACTTGTGACGTTCCTCGTGATCTACGGTCGAGTCTCTCTCTCGGAAAGAAATCAATAAATCTTCTATGGCAAGGTCAGTGGACCAGACTAAATATTCCAACATGTAGACCGCACATGGGGGCCTGGGTTACTGCCCACCGTGCCAGTTGCCTGGAAGAAAAAGTGTTGGCATGGCTGCGGTTAAACAGCACTGTTTTGACTGACATGAAACCATATATGGAAAGACGATTCCCACCACACTATGACATCGGTGATGCGATGTTATCTATTAGTCATATCACCCTGCGCTATCGGCGATTTATTCTTGAACGTGCTTAACTTATAAATTACTGTGGCGCAGCAGACGTCCCCTTTACCCTTTCCACTATCCTGGGTGATGAGGATATTGTTATGACTGATAAACTGATGACTTTCTTGAGAGGGACAGAATTGATCAGAGTGATATGACTTATTTACTGTTTGGTTATGGTTTTTATCGAATGTAAATATGTATATATTGTACTATTAATTAAGACTGACAGTTGACTTATTTGAAATAGTTCCTTCTTCCACTGATCTATTTCTAATATTGATGTCCCCAACATTGAACTCCGTTCCTCGCCTGATAGTCACCGGCTGATGAGTGCACATGTGCAATATATAAATGTATTAAACATTTTCAATCAATGGTGGTATGTTGGGTGAGGTACATTACTTTTTGTGCAGATGTAAAGACATTCCTTCATTTAGTATAAGTTATCTTAATTAGGGTCGACAGATGACGTACATGGAACAGTTACTGACTCCTCTGGTTCACTTCCATTTACTAATGTCCCCTATAGTAGTTTGAGCCTCGACTGACAGTCAGTAGGTGATGATTGCAGGTATGTAATGTACTCATAAAAAGGCATTATACCTGCAGCCGATGATGTTCTCTTGGTCGGGGTATTTTCACCATTAGTGTAGGTTTAGCTATTTGTATATTTAGGCTTTAACATTGGTTAGCAATTTGTATGTTAGGTTATTAGTTTTAGGATTTCTAGATTAGATAATTTTTTCCGATACATAATATCATTCAAGACACATTAAAAAGAAAGTAAATAAAAATAAATATAAATTAACATAAATAAAAAAATAAAAAATAAAAACAATCTATATATATATATATATATATATATATATATATATATATATATATATATATATATATATATATATATATATATATATATATATATATATATGTTTGTATGACGGTGTATGAGCATATAAGCTTGTGTATATATATATATATATATATATATATATATATTTGCCTTAATCACCAGTGGCTTCGGCCCAAATGGTGGATTGGCAAAAAAAAAAGAAAAAGAAAACAAGAAAACAAAAAGGAATGGGTCAGTCTGGGAGAACGGGTCGTTGGCTTCAGTCACCACCTTATTCAGCTGTGAGGGAACATAATGTTCAGTGTGATACTCGTCTTAAAGATGAATATTTTAACATACATGACAGCTGCTCCAGTGACAGTGCAGTAAGCTTAGATTTCTTATATATCAAATTGCACAAGCCCCAACTTAACAGTACTATATCATCCCACCTCCTAAACATAGCTTTATTCTCTTATCTTTTTTATGCTGAAAGAAAGAACCAAAGGCCAGGAGCCTGCAAACCGTTCCTTCCAAGAAAAAAAAAAAAAACAATACAAAAGGCAGCCAAATTCACTGCTGTATTTTTAAAGCACTTCGATATTTACATGTACGTAATGTTAATAATTTTATCATTTCGGACCACTGATGATGACATTAGGGGAATGTCGAAAAGTCTGGTAATAAAATCCATTATGTTCGTCACGACAGTGTTTACTCTTCCGGCTTTAGTATCTTAGTATGTATTATACAATGAACCTTGTCCGTAATGCGATATCTGGGGAGTATAAGCCCCCCAGTGATTCTTAAGGGGGTCAGTTTCTCTCCCAAAAATAAAAATAACCAGAAATATAAGAACATCTGAATATTTTCCAGGTGAGATCGAATGGTCACTGGGAAGGTCTTCCCTTACGAGTACATAAAATTTTCCAACCATGATTTTTTTAGGGTAGTTAACTCTCTTTAGCAAATTAAAAATCCTTAGAGTTAAAGGTGGACATGTTGTGTAACGATCTCTCGTTCATACAAAGATCTCACATCCGCACTGCGATATTTGGGGAGCATGACCCCCTCCCCCCCAGTGATGCTTGAAGGGGTCAAATCCCATGGCAAAAATAAAAGCGATCGGAAGCAGGGGAAAGTGGGCACATGGATTTTAATGAGTCCGCCATACATATCGCTGGATTGCATATGCAGTTTCCATGTTTTCTCTGAATGCTTGGGAAGAAACTACACATCTAGTTTTATTATTATCATTGTTGTTATTATTATTATTATTATTATTATTGTTGTTGTTGTTGTTGTTGTTGTTGTTGTTGTTGTTGTTGTTGTTGTTGTTGCTGTTGTTGTTGTTACTATTATTATTTATTCTCGGTACCAAGAGACGACTTCAGTCAACTCAGGAGAAACATTTCAAGTTGGGTGCGTTAGATACAACATTCGTTAATCGCTTCACTAACTGAGATTCCTCCTCGAACTTGATTAAAATGAAAAAAAAGGTCATCGTGCTACATGAGTTAAAAAGAGAACGAGAATTTCTGAACCTGGGGCCCGGCCAGGTTCAGAAATACGAGTTCCCTGAGATACGACAGGGAACTCGTATTTACTACGAGTTCCCTGCCGTATCTCAGATTGGTTTTTGAAGGATGGTCAAGGACATAAATTTTCCCTGCCTTGTATTCTTTTCATGTCTCCAGTTCTCCCTGTAAAAACAAATTACAGTTATGACAGTGACTCGATCGTAGTGTTTGAGTATCCCACCAATGCCTCATATCCCCGCACATTACAGAGACCGATTGAAAGGATGGAAGAGAAAGCTTTACAAACAGTGTCTTTCCGATTAAGTTAATGTGTATGATCACCTCGCAATAAGTAACCAGTAATGTACGTTAACTCTCTAATAGTCACAACTCTCATGTTCTGTTCCAAGTAAGGCCAGAAGAGTTTATTTCGCTGAGTCACAGGAACCTGAGTGTTTTTTTCAATAGCTCCCTCGCAATCACCTCACCACTAGTACTAAATATGGGCCATCACCAGAGGATTTTGTTTAGTTCAAGGTTGGTCATGGCAGCCATAGTGCTAATATATTAATGACTGATTATAAGGGAAGGCACATCAGACCTCACCCAACCTCATTCAGTTCGAGAAATTATCTGCAGAAACTTCCGTGTTTAAAATGTCAGCTGAGTTATTGTTAAGAGCATTACCTACAACAAACACACTGACCTTATGGTTCTCTTTGTTATGCATAGAAAGTTGTTAATACCTTGTGGCTCATGACTTACCATTATTTTAATACTCTTGCTACCACCAGCCCATATATATATATATATATATATATATATATATATATATATATATATATATATATATATATATATATATATATATATATATTATATAAATAACAGAACGGAGGAAGGAAAAACAAATGAGTAAAAAAAAAAAACAATCCATACACCAGATTACTGGCGTCTTCCGTTCATAAAATATCTGTAACAGTTAGACTTGAACAGCTGTGGGTTGAAATTTGGAGGGAAACAAATCTGAGGAAGCGAGTTCCATAGAGATGCAGTTCGGGGAATGAAAGAATTCTGATGGGCAGAAGTTCTGCAATATGGCTGAGTGACATTCCAGTCATGAGCGCTATCAGATGCCCATGTAGCACGAGGGAAGGCATGGAGAGGTGGCATCATGGACGCAACTTCGTCTGAGCATTTGCCCAAAAAATATCTGTAAAATAATGCAAGGGAAGCAACATTCCTTCTCACTTGCAGGGGAGGCAGTTTGTATGTAATGACAGGGTTGTTAATGATTCTAACAGCTTTGTTCTGAATTTTGTCTAGTTGTCTTAATGCAACCTCCCCACAACCATTCCACAAGGGTGAGCAATATTCAAGCTGAGAGCGCATATGACCCTTATAAATTATAGCTAACTGCTCATCGGCAAAGAAGTTACGGACTCTGTACAATAATCCCTTCAGTTCGAAAACGTTAATATTTCTGCTACCACCAGACGGTTTGAGTTCATTTAGGCAAGACCTCTAATAGTGAAGGGAATAATGAGGGTCATATTAGCTCCTGTCCCAATTTGAAAAATTTCTCGAAAGCAACATAATATTATCCTGGAAATGTAAAAATAAAATGCATAATTAGTCATGGAAGGCTGGTGTTTAAATCTGTCTACACTATGCCATCTTTCTTGCATTCCTGCTGCAGCCAGATGATGATGATGATTTTTTTTAATTATCAGTAATGCCTTCGTTATTCCCTCACCATAATGACTTTAATTTCATTTCGTGATTCTGCCTTGGTAAACTTTTTTTTTTTCTTAGTTCCGTCGTAGAGGAGAAAATGATGTATAAAGTTTTGTAATTTATGAAGACATCCCATTTTCATTATATGAATGTTGCATATTATCCCACACTCACACTCACAAATATTCAATGCTGCTGAATTTATCGCTCTTCATTGCTGCACCGTCACAGAGGCGGTCAGATACAGTGCTTGTTGCTGTGTTACAACCTCATTCACTCACTGAGTTGTAAACTTTCTTTATAAAATAAGTCCAGGTCTCAGGGGAAGTGTATTAGGAAACGAAATTTTACACAATGGGAGACCTCGTCCCCCCACCCCCCAGCCAGGTTTCAGGCAGGGTAGAATTCCCAAGGGTCATTCCCCCTAGGGAGAGGGAGGACATCCAGCTGTCCCACCTAAAACCGGCTGACACGGCCAGTTTTATACCTAGGAACAGGAATTTTTGCAGAGTGACAGAGTTTTACTCGCAATGATTATGATGGGGTCCCTGAAGCCCTTCCCCAGTAGGAGCGGGGGGGAAGGAGAAGCCCCTTGGTGGTCTCCGCGAAAGTCGTAATGTATGGCCAAGGATTAAAAAAAAAAAAAAAAAATCGCATATTGATAGATGTTTATTTACGCCACGTTGTGGGAAATGTAGACCCACCAAGGTCGCGCCTCATGGGGTAGGGGAAGGCCCCCTGGGGTCCTGGCAAAGCCGTTAAGCATGGCCATGGTTTGTAACCTAGATACATGATTTATTTTTTTATTTTTTTCAAATTGGTCGACGTTCACACAGACCACTTTTTAGGCAGGTTGGGACCCCGAATACCACCCGTCACGGGAGGGACTGCCCCTCGGGGGAAAGAAGTCATAGTTTATTCGTAGGCAGACGAAATTTGTCAAGTAGTAAACCGTGAACCGGATCTGAGTTTACAGAAGGTGGGACCCCCGGGGATCATCCCCATTACAATACTGCAGGGGTGGGTGCGACTATCAAGGCATCCTTTGTCTTATTCTGGTCAATTTCCTCCCAATCATGAAGGTTACGAACAAAAAGAACACCAGACGCGAAAGACCTTATTCAGCAACGACCTCTCTCCCCATGATACACCATCCCTCATGGCAGAATCTTGTTCCATATTTCCCCATCTCGTTCTTGGTCTCCCTCTCCGTCTCTACCTTTCCACTTCACTCATATACAGTCCTCTAGTTCGTCCACCGTAATTTGGCTTAGTCTTTTTGTTGCCTATTTCTCACAGCTCAGTGACAGAATTTGTCAATACTACACTTGTGCATCCAATCCATAGCCCTTCTTCGTGATTAGCATCATATTCATTTGATTATCTTATTAAAGCTTCACATGCTAGATGGTGCAATGGCAATTTTAGGCCAAGCTCAAGTGGATGGAGTATAGTTAATATCTTAATATCTATTGTCTCCGATAGACACATCATCAATTTATATATATGCAAAGATAGATAGATAGATAGATAGATAGATACACAGACATAGATATAGAAATATAAATATATATGTACATGTTTAAAGAGAGAGAGATACTACATATATATATATATATATATATATATATATATATATATATATATATATATATATATATATATATATTGTGTGTGTGTGTGTGTGTGTGTGTGTGTGTGTGTGTGTGCACACGCTATTGGTCTTCCGTTTTTCAGACATAGCCATAAAAATGCATGTTTGCTTTCGTAAAGTTTAGCGCCATATCGTGTTGAGATTTAGTCGTTTGATGTAGCCATTAAGGTCTAAGATCAAGGAATGGTTTCGGTTTTGTGTGCACATATTGACGTTAATGGGCGAGCAACCCGGCTTCTCTCCAAGATATTTCGACTGAGTAACCTTGTCGCGTTCTCTGTGTCCCCGACTGAACATTGGAGGATTCGATGACATGTTGGTGGACGTAATGTTCAACCGAGAAAGGTGGTTTGCAGTCTTCATTCGGATTCTTTTACTTGTCCTACATGACACACAATCTCTCAGACTCCTGCAACTCACTCTCAGATTAATGAAATCATCTGTAATTACCTGGATTCCAAAACTTGAGTTGTTCCCACCATGAGTGAGTTAAAATGCTTGACATATTGTAAAGCTAGTAATGGATACCTATATACTGAATATGCCACGATAAGGGAGAGAGGTAGGTAAATAAGGCCGAAGCCATTATAAAAATTTATGCTCCTTTAACCCATACTCTGTTAGATATATCGTGTGGCATTGCTTGAACCGAAAACTAGATCTTTTTTATGCCGACCATGTAGGGGGTAACAGTGTAAGAATTAACACTCCCAGGCTCCTATACTCACCAATCTTATATAAACGTCCAGTTTTAGTCGAAAGGAAAAATCAGACTTGGTACACCAGGAGTGTGAATATGATAATACAAAATAATTTATGCCTTTAGCACATTCAGTCCCGTGACACAATACTCTGCTGTATTTTGAACCTCTATATGATTTTACTGTACTTAGGACAGATCGCTGATAGTGAGGAGTTAGTGAAGGCTAAATCTAACTCTCCATTTCGAAATGTCTCTCCCAAGTTGAATAAAACAGACTATAAGTAGCAAGAATAAGCACAAGATGCCCTCGGAACCAAGGAATAAAGACCATAATATACACACTCTCACATACCAACTCTAAATACATGTCAGACGCCTTAATCCCGTAAGGGATGGCCACGAAGAAATCGTCTCCACGTCATCCTGTCATCTGCCATTTGGTTAGCCTTCCTCCAACTCACAGATCTCTTGTTCATATATCTCTCCACTTCATCCCTCCAACTCATCTTTGGTTCGCTCCACCTCCTCTTTCCTTCGACCTCACTCACATACACCTCTAGCCAGTTTTTCATTCTCCATCCTCTCCATATGACCAAACTTGACCAATATTTGACCATAATAATTATACTAACAGTTATGAGGTATGATGAGCAGAGATTTTTTGAAATGATGGCGATAGATACAGCCTTGACCAACTCATTCAGTGCAAAAGCTAGATAAAACTGCTGACTGAAAACGTCTGAAAATATCAAGAATAAATTGAAATATACGTCATCCGAGTGAAAGGGCTAATAGACTACCATTTTGTAGAACGGATAACAGACAATCAGTTACGATAACAGCCTGGCAATCCAGAGATGAAGTATGCGAACGATAGGTAGAGGACTAACTGGAAGGTTGGTATGCTCAAAAGAGAAGTAACTGGGCAGTAACTAATAAGTGAAAATGAAACAATCTGGGAAGTATGAGTGAAAAACATCGGCTGGCGAGGTGGGTTCGATCCCCACACACTTAAGAGTGCTTTACGGTACGATGCTCATCGATATGCCATCTTGTCAACCATCGTGACAGGAAAAGCTTAAATTCATTACCATCCACAATGCAGTAGGTCGGTGTGTGTGGTTCGGACAGGAAAAACGTCATACTCATGTGACGGCCACACATCTTTTAGACCCACAGTGGGGAGGTGGGTTCGAGCCCCACACCGGTGAGGTTGCTTAGCGATGTAATGTTATTACAACCTGTTGGTAATATACTCAGTATTGGCTGACGTTCAGACAAATAAGACAAACGTTCATCATGTATGTACAATTTGGAATCTGTAAATATTTCAAACGATTTCTTATTCAACATAGAAAAGATGTGCAACAAGGAAGGGGTCAGTGAAGGTTATATTTAATCCCCACAGTTCGAAAAGTCTCTCCAGTTCTGAATAAAATCTTTTGAAGTTACCAAAAACATGTCATCGGATTCAAGAGATTAAGAAGGTGGTACCTGTCCCTGCCCACGAGACCTCCAGAGTAAGCCAACGATGTGGGTATTTTTATACAAGGATTTGGAGATGTCGTAACAGGCATTCCTTACCTATTTATTCAATACATTATACCTCAGTATTTACTTGTATTATTCTATGGAAACTAAGTTGATAATAAAGCGATTGTGTAAACTTCTTTTTCTTCTACTCCCATCTTTTGTACGGAGTCAGTGTGTCTGACCAGACTTCGCCATACCAACCAGTCCGAGGATATCCTGGTTTGTTTTGCTAACTAGCTAATTTCGTTTTGGCAGGTTAATGCGTAATATGCCAGATAAATCGCTAAAAAGGTGGTACTACTAAGGCTCCTAAGCCTCATATTATATAATTATAATACTTTCCATGAGGTTTCCTGAGAAGCCTTTGTATACAAGTGTATGGAGAATAAAGGATTCAACTTGAATGCAATATTCTTAAAATAGCCTCATACCGAATAAGTCAGTAGGAATAAACATCAAACATATTTTATTCCCTTATGTAATGTTTTAATGCTGCAGAATTTATGTTTGGAAGTATTTCATCTGACCTAAAAATAAAACTCCAACGAACAATATAGCATGAGATGGATGGATTTAGTACAGATAATAACATTATTAAGAGCACAAATAAAAAAGGGGCGAGGTGTACATTCTGTGTTTTTTCTAAGATATGGATCGAAAGCGTGCAATTAAAATCCTTGGAACGTAAATTTGGAGTGCTTCAAAAAGAATGAAAAAAAAAAAAAAAATGTTAGATGTCAGAGAGAGAGAGAGAGAGAGAGAGAGAGAGAGAGAGAGAGAGAGACAGACAGACAGACAGACAGACAGACAGAAACAAACAGAGATCCTAGATAAAAGAACCAACCAAATTAGACAATATATTAACTACAAAAAAATAAGTATAAATGGATGAGGGCAGGCCATGCCCCTCGTAAACCATATAACACATACACATCAGAGTAAATGACTGCCAGCCCAGAGACAGACTGAGAGGAATGAGCAGACGGGACAGAGAGCTGTATTTTAGAGTTTCACTAGGATTGGATGGAACCAGCTAACAGCAAAAAATGTAAGACAGATGGGAGAGGCCTTCGACTTGGCATGGACTGTCTCAGAGTGTTATGTTTGTTGATGATGATGATGCGAACTGGCCAGAATAGCAACGTTCAGATATAACTTGTACGTATATGTATATACATGCCTGAAAAATTTGGAACTTGTCGGTACATCACATAGACAGGACTAATAAATGAACACAGTATATAAAAGTGTCCACACTGACTTGAAAGCCACAAGGTATCCTAGGTTGTAGTACTATTTCATTTCAGTAACGGAACACTGAAGTCTTGATCCTGCTGAGGGTTTTCCATTTTGTTTTCTGGGAAGAAATGTATAATCCTGAGGGTTGTCAACGAAACACGCTACTGTAGATGGCGGTTCTTTATTAACTTCGCTGTATCTCCACACATACTGGTTGACACCAGGGATAGTGGACTTGTTGCAGATCAGGGTAAGGCTTGAAAAGCACTTAAAACCACACAATGGCCATGTTGGACCCAGTTATAAAAGTAGAATCCTATACCAGAACTTGGCTGAAGTCCACACTTAGACTTGCATTCCTGAGAGTGTTGAATTTCCAAGTAAATTACCAAGGTGAAACTGGTATACTTAAATTTGAAATAATAAATAATTAAATAAATAAAAATCCTCGGACTTTTTCAAAGTGATTTAATAGAGCTGTCCTTTAACCACTCTAACCTCCCGTCTTTAGTGACACTGCTCAGGATAAGAACTCATCACCGTATTCCATGACTGCAAAATATATTTCAGTACCAGAATGACGTACAAGACGGCATATGTTCAGGCTGGCAAGATAATGGCACAGCTATTCTGTACCTTTTACCATATTTCACAACTTCAAAACATTACTAATACAGGTATAGTAATATCAAAATTCTTTTGTTGAGTAGAAGTAAATGTATTAATCCATAGTGAGGAGAGGGTTAAAAAAAATCCCACCTGAAGGACGGAGTGTCACCATTAAGAGAGAGAAAAAAAAAAAGCCTTTGTCTCCTCGGGGAAGCGCGCTGGTTTTCTCTCGAGGAATCCTGATGATAAACTTGCAAAACTGAATATTATTTGTTTTAGTTATGTGGATAAACATCACAATATATATAAGGACACATTGGTAATATTCTTAGCCTCAAGCGTCATTTTTTTCATCATCATCATCTAATCAACTGACAAAAATACTAAAACCGTATAGAACAAATAAGACCATGGCAAAGATGTACAAAAATATGAGATATTTTCTATAAAGAGCAAAACTATTATAAGTGTTTATTTACAACCAGTAGCCTACATACTGTGATGATTTACAACAGAAGAAAATAATGACATTTAATCAAGGACCAATTTTAGTCTACCATAGAAACAACCAAACACTAGTTTTCTTTCAATACTGCGACGGGATATTCGCTCTCTGTGGCTAACTTATGACCAACAATTATAAAGAAAAGAGGGAGACATGGTCTAACTTCTGCATGTAATGGGCATCTTTAATTCTTTGATAACGACAGGCTATGTTTGCAGTATATTCCGGCTGTCAGATTGGTAGCAGCGGCAGCAACAACAGTAGTAGTAGTAGTAGTAGCAGTAGTAGTAGTAGCAGTAGTAATAGTAGCAGTAGTACAGCAGTGGTTGCGACCCCAGGCTCACCTGAAGTTCTGAACGTGAACCCAGTGGATTGCAGGCTGAAGTTGCCCTCTTCTTGCAAACCACCATCTTCTTTAGGTGGACTGGAAGGTAATTTGACTAAATGGGCAGCGAAGTCACCCAATTTCATGGATGTCACCACTTAAATGCCTCCCTCACCAGCATCGTTAGGTAGATAATAATCCAAAACAAAGCTGTCCCTATGAGTCAGTTTATAGGCTAGGATGGGTTAGGTCACGTTTGCTAGTAGGTTATTTTGTTTTACTTTCTGGATTCTTGTTTACAAATCGGCTCTGAGACGATATCGATGTTATATATATATATATATATATATATATATATATATATATATATATATATATATATATATATATATATTGCTTTTAGTAAGTGGTAGTCATCAATATAAATGACTTCTAAGGCATTTCCTTCGCAAATTGTTCTTAGATGGTTAATAAACTTGGGGAGGGGTCTACGTGTCGCTTAGGATAGAAAACAATGTTAAAATCGAACGAACCCCCCCCCCCCACATACACGTAGAAAGTAACGGAGATAGGAATGAAAGTTAAAATGAGTGTGTGGATTGTAAGGGTTCGCCATTTTTACACTCCTGCTAGACAAAACTGATAGAGTGTAAAAGTTGGGTTAGTTTCTGTACTTATTTTAGACAAACCTGGGTGATACTTAAACTAACCTATCCTTTCCTAACAACCTAACTCATGATGGAGGGGAGTGTTGTTTTGGGGATATAATTACCTCATTCTGCGAATTGGAGAGGGTCGCTTTCATGTGGTGGTACCAGTATAGCCGTGCAGCCCCACGGCTTGGTTATGCAGAAGTCCCACAAGTCTCTTCCTATCCTCCGAAACGAGGATGGTGTGCTATACGAGTGTATGAATAGCGCGCCAATAATATTTTGTATTTTAGTTAAGCAATAATGCTGATGTGAAAAAGAAAAGCAGATTAATTACCTTGCATTAATATTATTATTATTATTATTATTATTATTATTTTTATTGATATTATTATTGTACCCCCAGGGGGTAGGGGGGGTTTTCAAGAATACTCCCCCAGTATCCCTGCTTGTCGTAAAAGGTGACTAAAAGGGTTGGCGGAGGGTTAGTGCCCCTCCCCCGAAAACAACTAAAAAAACAACCAAGAAGCCTCGGACAAGGACTGACCAAACGATGACGACCCAGGACCGGACAAAGGACTTGGTAATGGGTACATGGAATGTAAGAGGAGCGAATGATGAGGTGAAGGAGAGAGAGATTGTCCAGGTGCTTGAGGGTGCGAAAGTGGATGTATGTGGAATAACTGGAACAAAATGGAGGGGAGAAAGTGTGAGAGAATGGGAGTATGGATGGGGTATATGTGCAGGAGCAGGTGAGAATGAGAGGGCAAAGGAAGGAGTGTGTATAGTTGTGAGTAAAAGATGGAAGAAGAGCATAAGACAGTATGGATCAGTTGGGTCAAGGATTGTGTGGGTAAAGTTGAAATTTGGAATACAAATGTGGGCGATTGTGTGTGTGTATGCGCCAACGCAAGATTGTGCTAGAAGAGTGAGAGAAGAGTTCTGGACAAATGTAGAAGTGTGCATGGAAAAGTTTGGAAGGAATGAGAGAGTGCTTTTGATCGGTGATATGAATGGTAAAGTTGGGAATGTGAAGGATGGAACAGTTGGTGAGTGGGGTGTGCCTACTGAGATAGATGAGAATGGGATTGCGTTAGTGGACATTTGTGCTGGGAGGGGGTTGGTGATAGCCAATACCCTCTTCAGGAATAAAATGATCCACAGATAAACATGGCGAGTGATGAGAAGGGTGGGTGGTGAACTGAATGAAAGGAAGGCAATGATTGATTATGTGTGTGTGGATGAAAGGATGCGAAGATGTGTAATGGATGCAAGAACTTATAGAGGTTGGGGGAGTGGACTTTCTGACCACTACTTGGTGGTGGCCAGAATTAGGATTCAAGTAAGATGGAAGAATAGAAGAAGGGAAAGACGACAGGAAGGAGTAGTTGCAAGGAGAGTGGAAAGGTTACAAGAGGATGAGAAAAAGGCAGAGAATAAGAGAGAAGTGGAGGAACGATTGGGCAAATATGAAATGGAGCAGATGGGAGACATAGAAGGTGTGTGTAGGATATTTACAGAAGAAATATGTGCAGCATGTGATGTGGTGTGTGGAAGGAAGAGAAGACGGAGGGGGGTGCAAAGAACAGCGTGGTGGACTGAAGAGGTGAGACAGGCTGTGGCACATAAGAAGAAAGCATACATTGAATGGATGAGAAATAGGGGCGTGGAAGAAGTTGAGAGGCGGAAGAGAGAGTTATATGTAGAAAAAAAGAGAGGTGAAAAGATTAGTAAGAGAGAGTAAGAAGAGAGTGGATGAGGAATTTGGAACGAATTTGAGTGTAAAGTGGAGGGACTGTAAGAAAATGTTCTGGAAAGAGGTGAAAAGAGTAAGACAGGGTGGAAGTGAAGTTAGCAGGGGAGTGAAAGATAAAAATGGTAGATTACTAGTAGAGAAGGGAGAAAAAGTGAGCAGATGGAGAGAACACTTTAAGGAGTTGTTGAACATAGAGGATGGAAGTAATGCGAGTATAAGTGGCTGCGGAATGGCTGGGAGAAGGAGGGAGGTTAGAAGACAGGAAGAAATCAGTAGGATAGAAGTTGTGGAAGCAATGAAGAAAGTTGAATTGGGGAAAGTCCCAGGAATTGATGGAGTGTGTGGTGAAATGCTGAAGCATGGGGGAAAGATAGTAGTAGAATGGATGTGGAAGATGTGCAGATTGGCCTGGGAAGAAGGTAGAGTCCCGGAGGATTGGATGTCAGGTATAATTATTCTCTTGTACAAAAGAAAAAGGGAAAAAGAAGTGTGTGGTAATCATCGGGGCATTTGTTTTCTTAGTATAATAGGAAAAGTGTATGGTAGGATACTTATTGACAGAGTTAGAGAAAGAATAGAGAAATTAGTTGGAGAAGAACAGGGAGGCCTTAGGAAGGGAAGAGGTTGTGTAGATCAGATATTCATTCTTAGATCTTTAGTGGAAAAGTTTCCAGAGAAGGAAAAGAAATTGTATGCGGCTTTCATGGATTTGGAGAAAGCATATGACAGGGTGGATAGACAAGGATTGTGGAAAGTGTTAAGAATATATGGAGTAGATGGGAAGTTGTTGAATGCTGTGAAGAGTATGTATGATGGTGCGAAGGCTGCAGTGCGTGTGGATGGTGAACTAAGTGAATTTTTCTCTTTGAAAGTTGGGTTGAAACAGGGATATGTCATGTCTCCATCGTTGTTCAATCTGTACATGGATGGGGTAATAAAAGAGGTACAAGGTAGGATAGTGGATGTTGGAGTGGCCCTGGTGAGAGAGGATATTGTATGGAAACTCCCTGTACTGTTGTTTGCAGATGATACTGTGTTGTTGAGTGAAGACGAAAGGGAGTTGCAAGGCTTAGTGGATGAGTTTGGGAGAGTGTGTAAGAAACGGAATCTAAAGGTGAATGTAGGGAAGAGTAAAGTGATGGTCTTTGAGAGAGGTGAAGTCAGTGAATGTACAGCGAGGTTGGATGGTGAGGAATTGGAAAATGTGAGTATGTTTTAGTACTTGGGTAGTGTGATGAGTAAGGATGGAGGTTTGGAGGGTGAAGTGCTTGAAAGGGTACAGCAGGGAAGAAAGGTTGCTGGGTCTTTGAAAGCAGTGATAAGAAACAGGGAAGTAAGCATGGAAGTGGAAAAGTTACTACATGACAGTATTGTGATACCAACTCTAACGTATGGAAGTGAAGCTTGGACGTTTGTTGGATGGACACAAGTCAAGAGTGAGAGCAGTGGAAATGAGTTATTTAAGAGGAGCCTGTGGAGTCACATGGAGAGACAGGCTGACGAATGAGGATATAAAGGAGCGTTGTGGTGTGGATGTGGATGTGATAGGAAGAGTTATGAGGAACACACTGAGGTGGTTTGGCCATGTGGAGAGGATGGAGGGTGAAAGACTGACGAAGAGAGTGTATGCGAGTGAGGTGGAGGGGGGAAGAGGGAGGGGGAGGCCGAGGATGAGATGGAGGGATGGGGTGGAGAGGTATATGAGAGGGGGGGGGATGAGTTGGGAGCAGGGGAGTGAAATGGCGGGGGACAGGGCGACTTGGAGGCGATTTGTTTGTGGCCACCCCAAACGGGATTGAGGCGTCTGGCAGTTGATAGATAGACTATTATTGTTGTCGTTATGCTAAGCGTTTAAGGGGCGGCTTCCCATCCCTAGAACGCCTACCTGTAGAGTGCAGCTGGGTTCCTTTTCTAGAGCGGAGATTAGAGAAACAAGAGAGAGCCAGGGCATAAAAACACAGGGCAACAACCTTACATGTATATTGACAAATTCAGTGCTGTGGAACAGGTAGACAGTCTTACACAATATCTATTCTATCTATCTATTGTCAGACGCCTCAATCCCGTTCAGGGTGGCCACAAACAAATCGCCTCCACGTCACCCTGTCCCCCGCCATTTCGCTGCCATGCTCCCAACTCACACCCCCTCTCTCATATACCTCTTCACTCCATCCCTGCATCTCCTCCTCGGCCTCCTCCTCCTCCCTCTCCTCCCCTCCACCTCACTCACATACACTCTCTTCGTCAGTTTTTCACCCTCCCTCCTCTCCACATGGCCAAACCACCTCAGTGTATTCCTCCTAACGCTTCCTATCACATGCACATCCACACCACAAGCCTCCTTTATATCCTCATTTGTCAGCCTGTCTCTCCATGGGACTCCACAGGCTCCTCTTAAATAACTCATTTCCACTGCTCTCACTCTTGACTTCTGCCCTTCCAACAACGTCCAAGCTTCACTTCCATACGTTAAAGTTGGTATCACAATACTGTCATGTAGTAACTTTTTCACTTTCATGCTCACTTCCCTATTTCTTATCACTGCTTTCAAGGAACCAGCAATCTTTCTTCCCTGCTGTACCCTTTCGAGCACTTCACCTTCAAACCTCCATCCTTACTCAACACACTACCCAAGTACTTAAATGCATTCACATTTTCAAATTCCTCACCATCCAACCTTGCTGTACATTCACTGACTTCACCCCTCTCAAAGACTATCACTTTACTCTTCCCTACATTCACCTTTAGATTCCGTTTCTTACACATTCTCCCAGACTCATCCACCAAGCCTTGCAGCTCCCCTTCGTCTTCACTCAACAACACAGTATCATCTGCAAACAACAGTACAGGGAGTTTCCAAACACTACCGTCACTCATCAGAGCCACTGCAACATCTACTACCCTACCTTGTACCTCTTTTATTACCCCATCCATGTACAGATTGATCAACCATGGAGACATGACACATCCATGTTTCAACCCAACCTTCAAAGTGAAAAATTCACTCACTTCACCATCCACACGCACTGCAGCCTTAACACCATCATACATACACTTCACAGCATTGAACAACTTCCCATCTTCTCCATATTTTCTTAATAGTTTCCACAATCCTTGTCTATCCATTCTGTCATATGCTTTCTCCAAATCCATGAAAGCCGCATACAATTTCTTTTCCTTCTCTGGAAACTTTTCCACTAAAGATCTAAAAATGAATATCTGATCTACACAACTTCTTCCCTTCCTAAAGCCTCCCTGTTCTTCTCCAACTAATTTCTCTGTTATTCCCTAACTTAGTTAATAAATACAATACACTTTTCCTATTATACTAAGAAGACAAATGCCCCTATGATTACCAGACACTTCTGTTTCCCCTTTTCCTTTGTACAAGGGAATAATCATACCTTACTTCTAATCCTCCGGAACTCTACCTTCCTCCCAGGCCAATCTGCACATCTTCCACATCCATTCTTCTATTATCTCTCCCCTATGCTTGAACATTTCACCACACACTCCATCTATTCCTGGGGCTTTCCCCAATTTAACATTCATCATTGCTTCCACAACTTCTATCCTACTGATTTATTCCTGTCTTCTCACCTCCCTCCTTCTCCCAGCCATTCCGCAGCCACTTATACTCGCATCACTTCCATCCTCTATGCTCAACAATTCCTTAAAGTGTTCTCTCCATCTGCTCACTTTTTCTCCCTTCTCCACTAGTAATCTACCACATTTATCTTTCACCCCCCTGCTAACTGCACTTCTACCCTGTCTTACTCTCTTCATCTCTTTCCAGAACATTTTCTTACAGTCCCTCCACGTTACACTCAAATTCCTTCCAAATTCCTCATCCATTCTCTTCTTACTCTCTCTTACTAATCTGTTTACCTATCTCTTTCTTTCTACATATAACTCTCTATTCCGTCTCTCAACTTCTTCCACACCCCTATTTCTCATCCATTTATTGTATGCTTTCTTCTTTTGTGCCACAGCCTGTCTCACCTCTTCATTTCATCATTCCGTTCCTTGCACCCCCCTCCGTCTTCTCTTCATCCCACACACCACATCATATGCTGCACATATATCTCCTGTGAATATCCTGCACACATCTTCCACGTCCCCCATCTGCTCCAATTCATATTTGCCCAATCGTTCCTCCACTTCTCTCTTATTCTCTGCCTTTTTCTCATCCTCTTGTAACGTTTCCACTCTCCTTGCAACTACTCCTTCTTCCCGTCTTTCCCTTCTCCTATTACTTCATCTTATTTAGGTCTTGATTCTGGCCACCATCAAGGAGTGGTCAGAAAGTCCACTCCCCACACCTCTATAGGCTCTTGCATCCATTATACATCTTCGCATCCTTTCATCCACACACACATAATCAATCATTGCCTTCCTTTAATTCAGTTCACCATCCACCCTTCTCATCACTCGCCATGTATACCTGTGGATCATTTTATGGCTGAAGAGGGTATTGGCTATCACTAACCCCCTCCCAGGACAAATGTCCAGTAATGCACCACCATTCTCATCTATCTCAGCAAGCACACCCCACTCACCAACTATGCCATCCACCTTCACATTCCTTACTTTATCATTCATATCACCGATCAAAAACACTATCTCATTCCTTGCAAACTTTTCCATGCACACTTCCACATTTGTCCAGAACTCTTCTCTCACACTGCTTGCACAATCTTGCATTGGCGCATACACGCACACGATCGCCCACATTTGTATTCCAACTTTCAATCTTACCCACACAATCCTTGACCCAACTGATCCATACTTTCTTATGTTCTTCTTCCATTATTTACTCACAACTATACACACTCCTTCTTTTGCCCTCTCATTCTCACCTACTCCTGCACATATACCCCATCCATACTCCCATTCTCTCACACTTTCTCCTCTCCATTTAGTTTCAGTTACCCCACATACATCAACTTTCGCTCCCTCAAGCACCTGTACAATCTCTCTCTCACCTCATCATTCGCACCTCTTACATTCCATGTTTCAATTACCATGTCCTTTGTCCGGTCCTGGGTCGTCATCTTTTGGTCAATCCTTGTCCGAGGCTTCTTGTTTGTCTTTTTAGTTAGTTGTTTTCTGGGGAGGGGAACTAACCCTCTGCCAATCCTTTTAGTTGCCTTGAACGACAAGCAGGGATATTGGGGGAGTATTCTTGAAACCCCCCCCTACCCCCAGAGGGGTTTACACAATATATTAGGCAAAAATCAATACATAGGCTGGTATTAGTGGTCAAAGTATCACACAGGATTTTAGATGTACAGGAGTCTAAGTTTGGTTCAGGAGGGCAAGGCACTATTTCGCTCTCAGTAGTGAGGAGGCAATTCCATGAGACTCACACTGTTCTGGTACTAAGTTTTAGATTGGGCACGGGGTGGGGGTAGTTACTGACTCTGCACAAAGAGGGGGAGTAGATTCTGACACTATGTTGCAGACACTGCTACAAGGGGTGCGTGTGTCATCCCGGTGATCGTGTACATTGTACTGTCTGTATAGTCACTGTTTGGTATCACTGAGACGCCAGTTCTTGACACTCACTAATATGCATTTTTTCCTTGTCTCACTGTACACTTACATTACTGTACGTTACACTCACTCTCATGCCTCGTGTGCCGACCTCACTGTTCACTTATGTTTCACTGTCTTTATCTCATCTCATCTCATCTCATCAGCCATTTGAGTGTCCACTACAGGACCGGCCTATCCCGACTGAAGTGGGGATGATACAGCTAATGTATCTCTACCAAGTGGCTTAGGCTGTCTGGTAGAGAGTGTATGTAGGGTGAGAAGTGCTTGTTAGTGTAATTGTTGTGTTGAAGTGGCTTTGGATGTGTGTGTAGTCTGTGAACCAAGTGTAATCGGCCTGCACAAGCTGACTGGGTGCAAACATACTTTACAGTATTCGACACGGGTTCAATCACAGCACCCCTTGTGTCCGCCAATGCAGTATGTGGCATGAAGAACGCTCCCAAAGTTTATTACCCTGGCAAGGCGCGAACCCTCGTTCTGTGCACGAAAATGTACACTTTAACAATATACCACAGAGGCTCCTATTCACTGTTATATCACGAGTGGGACAGAGGGAAGGGGAGGTCCAGGTCTCACAACTTTTGGTCTGGGGAAGGTGGAGGCCCTCTGGGAGTCCCTTCGTCCCGCAGCCATGGGACCACTCTCAGGGGCATCATTCTTGGCTGGGGCTCGGGCTATGTTTGGTGAAGGGCCCCTGGGGGCTGGGGACTGGAGTCTGGCCCTCAAGACTAGGACCAAACAGGCGCTGGAGGCACTAACTCAGGTGCCGGGTGGAGAAAGAGCATCGCCTTCATCGGGGAGGGGAGAGGGCCCCCAAGGGGGCCCTGGGGACGTCCTCAGAGACACGTTGGCTGCGGTCTCCTGCCGTCAGGGCTGGGCTGTGGTGTCTTTCCCTGCCGGAGTCCGTCAGGTGGGCGCCCTCTTCCTTCGGACGGAGGGAAGACAACCCCGGGGACAATACAAGGCCTCTCCACCAGTCCTCAGGGCAGTGATCCTCCTCCTGGAGGTTGCCTCGGTCTTGGACAGAAAGGTAACCTGTGCTCCTGCTGGAGGGCAGGACTGAGTGCAGCTCACCTTCTTGCTGTGGAGTTACAGGGGGCGAGGGACTTTGGCATCTCTCCCCTGTGCGGCTACAGACCATCGCTGGGTTCCCTTAGGCAACAGATGGAGGGCGGCTACAGGCCATCCCTTCGCTATCAGTATGGCTACAGGCCGTTGCCGGGGCCCAACTCCCTGGCAGGAACCCAGACGAAGCACGGCTACAGGCCGTCGCCAAAGTCCCGCAAGGAGGACGACGTGCAGGCAAGGAGCAGCTACAGACCATCTCCTGTCTACTGGTGCGGCTACAGGCTGTTGTTGGTGTCTTGCCCTCCAAGACAACTACAGAAGGAGAGGGGACGTACCGGTCTCTCCCCAGTGCGGCTATAGGCCATTGCTGGTTTCAGCAGGGGTTGTTAGCAGCACTTGACGGAGCGGGTACAGCCATCTCCTATTTGGCAGCCCGGCTTCAGGCCATGGCTCTTAAATCAGAGTGGCTACAGGCCGTCTCCTTTGTCTCTGAGTGGCCATAGGCCATCTCAGGTATTGCGTGGCTACAGGCCATCTCAGATACTGCAAAGCTACAGGCCGTCACTGGGGTGCTGCTTGGAACTGCTAAACCAGTTCCACCCAGATCCTGTCGGAGGTCAGCTCGTCCGGGAGGTAGTGTACTTTGACTAAGATGGTGGTGGCGGATGAGTTCCGGGAAATAGGGGCGCGCGGCCCGGGTGAACTTATATCCGTAGTGCCCGGGCACGTTCCGCGCGCCGTCTTCCCCTCCGTGTTCTCCTCCTGGGGGTGTGGTGGCGAGCTGAGCTGCCACAACCGGCATTTTAATTATTATCATTATTATTATTATTATTATTATTATTATTATTATTATTATCACTTTCTAGTAGAAAGGTGGCAGCAGCAATTCTTGATGATGTTTTTGTTGTTGTCACAGGTTTAACTGAAACGTGAACCCGGTGAAGCGCAAGGTGAAAGTGTCTTTCTTGAGTCTACTCTCTTCTTTTCAGGGACAGAGAAGTTATGGGACGTTTGTATAACGGGGCAGTGGAGTCACCCCGTTATATTGCTGACCCCACTTGAAGGCGTCCCTCACCACCACCTAATGAGGACGAAATATGGAAAATCAATCCATGTGAAAAGGCTGTAGAAAAAAATGTTAATTTGACAAGAATGCTGTCCTTGGAGGTATCAGTGACATGAGACGGAGACTGACATGAACGAGGACTGCTGCGCCATAGGAAACAGGTTATCAAGTACATTGTATGCTAAAAAATAAAAAATAAAAAGCTGGATACGGGGGAGTGAGTGTGACGCAGGACCCTGATCTCCTTATCCCCATTTTCAGGTGAGCGATATTATTTTTGAGTTACTGAGAGAGAGAGAGAGAGAGAGAGAGAGAGAGAGAGAGAGAGAGAGAGGTCATTTATTAGCACAAGAAACTAACGCAACCGTAGGGAATTTTACGAGTTAAAAAAATGCAACACATGATTCCCTATTGTTTCTCATTTTAATCTGATAATATCGATGAAATTCTTTGGTTTATGGTAAAATAATATAAAAACTAACCATACATATAGTGAAAGAAACAGATCTTCCCAGTGCCATCTGAAGACAATTTACAACTGGGGAAATACAATGAAAACCCCATTTCCTAATAGCGCGTGTTTCAGATCTTACGTATTTCCCGCTATGTATTCGTTAAGCTACGGGAAGGTAGTTATTTCTCCGTCTGTACGTATGTCTGATAAATTTCTATTATATCATTAATGGCTTATTGTCGACAGTATATAAATATTACACTGAATCCCCCTCTTCTTGATGCTGAATTCACCTCTGCATTAACTTTTAAAATTTAAGATCGTTACTTGGGAACTGCGAACACTCACACACACCTCGTAACCCCCTCTCACTTTACACACAAACACACACACACACACACACACAGGTCACCGAAAACTAAAATAACGTGTCATTACGTTCCAGGAAGAAGATCCAGTGAGTATAGGTCAGGGTGTTTGCTGACTTGAAGGTGTGTACAATAATGCATTACCACATCATAGCATCATTTCCTCCTCCGTCGGATCTTAGCATCGACCAAAACCTCTCCAAATGTCAGAGAGTCGTGGGATATTATTTACTGACTATTATTATTATTATTACTATTGTTGTTGTTGTTGTTATTATTATTATTATTATTATTATTATTATTATTATCTTTATTATTATTATTGTCATGTGAACTATGGCATACCAGCATGGGGAAAATCCTACACATTCATACTGCAAAATCCACTAAAATCCCCTTATGCCATTGATGCTAAACGTATCCGTATTAAGGTTAAAATAAGCAAAATAATTTGCCAAGGAAGAGGTGCTTCGAATGCTCCAACATGGCCTCGTAACATTTACTAGTATTTTATAGGTTAAGTAAAATTTTGGCAGAGGAGAAACGTTACATTTTGCCGTACTCTCAGTGTCATGGGGAGGTTCGTATTACCTCTTCCTTTGCAATTTATTTTGCACTGAACATCTTGGCAGTAGTCTCGTCGGTTGGGGAAGCTCCCTAACACCTTTTCCAAAATGAATTGTTTAGTTTAATACACCTTACTGTCCTCTCTTTGTTATATAAATCATTTCAAAATCGCCATACTCTATATATATATCATAAAAAAATATATTAATTGACCACATCCAAAAATAAATCGCTAAGTGCGCGTCCAGACGTGTGATGGAAGAAGTGCTGGCAGCATGTAAGCAACAGAATAACGAACAAGCTGCAAACATGTTGGGAACAGCAGCGTCCAGAACATGTTGGCAAAATCGTGATGAAGTCTCAGCTGCTTGGTTTGGACACATTTACCCAATCGCCCTCCTGCCAGTGTTTGAAGCTGCACTGAAACATGTGTGCATACCTCTGTCCAAATACTGTTGTCTACTGTACATGTACCAAACATCTTGCCAGCTGTGTTTTCAACATAAGTTGTAGGGCACGTGTGGATACGCCCAAACGAGTAGGTGTCAGGGAGCACCCTTAAGTGGCGACAGTACGAACCTTTATTTAACCACTTAACACACTCTTCTTGCATATTTGTATCGGTTTAAAATCAGTATAATTTGGATCAATAACGTTCAAGAGGATATTGTGGTGTACTGTGCAGAATAAATCGCTAAGGAAGGGACATTACGAACTCTCCAAAGCCACTGAGAAGACGACCCTAAAATTCATTGTTATTAAAAGTATGCAAATGAGAGTATTTTTGTGTATTTACTTTTTCTAGCAATTTTTTCTACCCTATTTATCTCTCCATAGGAAACAAGAGCATTCTTCTTTACATAATCGTGAATAAAGCTGTGGAAGTGTATGGTACGTAGGAGGATTCATTAGGTCACGAAACTAGAGTCGGACATATAAATTGTTACGTCCCCGTCACCACAATCCCCACAGGCTACAACAGCAGTAGCTCAGTACAGGAAGGACGTTGCCCACTGAGTTGTTCTTCCTATGGTCAGACTTAAGATGTACAGTACACAGGATCAACTCAGGCCTCATAAATAAACATTAGCTTCTTAGGTTCACTGACTTTATTATCCAAATATTTACTCTTCATGCTTTCCAAGTTCACTTCACTATTCTCACAAACACTGGAGCTATACTGTAGAAACTTAACTGCAATTACAGTTAATGCTTGACAACATTATTTTTCACAAGTACTGATGATATATAGACTTCAAAAACACTTCACTGTTTGTCAACAATACTTCATTATTTTCACAGGTACCGATGATATACAAACTTCATTGACACTGCACTACACTCACCGACTGACTATCTAGTCTCCTCCCCATCCTTATATTAGCTTCCTATATTCTAGAGTATTCTACATTTTTCAACAGTTCTGGTGTATTCCAGGGAGAGAGAGAGAGAGCATGCTTACAACAGTTACCAACATCCAAAACATCCCAGAGTTTTCTTACATAACATTTTTAAATTATTTAGCATACAAATTAAAATTAAAATATATATTTTAACAATCACATAAATAAAACATTACAGAGAAAGAGAGCCCAAAAATTAACGTTTAACTTACGAAATAACTACGCTCACAAACAGCAGGCAAAGTGGCGACTATGACTCGTACCGGAACTTCTGTAAACATCATGAATCAGTGACAAACTTCGAGACTACCTAACTACCAAATCCCGCTTCTTGGCACTACCTTCTCCCTAGTTCTTTGTTGTCCCGACAAAACAACACAATGAATATAAACATAAACCTTGATCCTAATGAAACATCCAAAATAATCCTTCAGCTTATCAGGTCTTCTTCTATGCTGATTCTGACAACGTCCTTGCCCCTCCACAGTCCACCCTTCCAGGAAAGTCCTCTTCCTGATTCACTTCTTCTCTTGGAAAACTGTCACCATCCTCTTGCACTTCAGCTCCTTGGTCCTCCTCAACATCCTCGGTCGTGGGAGAGCAAAATTCCTAGGAAATGTCCCAGCTGTACTGTCTTGGCCCATGGTACTGCCACAGACGATTCACGTGCACCACCTTTGGACTAGAATTCCTGCCTCCCCGACTCTGATACGTTACATCTGATAGGCAGTCCGGCACAGTTCAAGGCCCATCTCATGGGCTCTGCAGCTGCAGTGATTGTCCCTTCTCTCGCTGACGATTATATAACCAAACTTGGTCTTTGAAGCTCAACTCAGTTGCTTTGGCATCGTACTTGCACTTCATAACCTCTCCTGAAAAGTTGAGGGCTCCTCACACTTGATGATGTACCTCGGCCAGCCATTCCTGAAGATGCTTCGCATAGCTGGAGGTCTCTGTATGCAGCTCTTCAACGGGTGGTCTTCCCAGTAACAAGTCAACAGGTAAGTGTAACTTGTGGCCCAACATCAGCTTTGCAGGGGTGTATCTGGTAGACTCATGATGCAGACTGATATGACATCAACAATGCAGGTAATTTCTGGTCCCATTCTGTCTGTCCCTCTATGCAGTACTTGGCCAGTTCTTTTCCTATGGCCCTTTGTCATTTCTCCACCATCCCATCTGACTGTGGCCTTAAAGGGGTGGTCCTGGTCTTCTTGATCTCCTATAACTTGCAGCACTCACGGAACACAGCAGACTCGATGTTTCTACCCTGGTCTGAATGTAGCTCTTGAGGCATTCCAAAACGACAGAAGAACTAGTCAACCAACAACGAAACAACAGTCGCAGCCTCTTGATCGGGGATGGCATAGGATTTTGGCCACTGTGCGAAGCAGTCCATGGCAACATATATAACCTGTTTCCTCTTTCAGTGAGTGGCAAAGGTCCAGCAATGTCAATCGTGACTCTTTCCATCGGTGCACCCACTTGGTACAGCTGAAGAGGGGTGCAACCATGTTTCTTGAGTCCCTTCTTGGCACAATACACATCGCAGGCCCGACACCACTCTTCAACATCCTGACACATGCCAGTCCAGTAGAACCTCTGTCGCAGCCTGCTTAGTTTTCTTCACTCCCAGGTGCCCACTAGTGATCTACTTATGGGACTCATCCAAGATCTCGGACCTCATCTTCGAAACCATCAGTTCCCAATACTTGCTGAGGCCATCGAGTGTGACTCTCAAGTAGTCCGTTGTTCAAAAGAAGAAGGTCCCACTGACTCCAGTAGCTCTTGGTCACAGGGCTTAACCTGGACACTTCTTCCCAAAATGGTTGCATTATACTGCGCTGCATTGTACTCTAGCACTAGTTGTAAGTTTGCATCATCCATATGCATCCTCTTCAGGTCTTCTTCATCTGACACTGGCCCTGTCACAACAGCATGGTGGCATCTCTTGCTAGAATTCCCATTCCTGCTGCTCTGCTTGCTGTCTGTTCTTGCATTCTCTCGCACACTATTCATCAAAGCTCTCCTGCATATCCTCAGTGGTGATTCTTCTTGGTAAAAACTGGCTGGTTGTTGCCTCTCTTCACCTGCTTTCACTAATTTACCCTCATCCTTCTCATCTGGACACTCATAGCAGAAGTGTCCCATTTCATAACATGTCCAACACCTGTTTGTCGTAATCAGGGATTTCCTTGCTCTGTTCCGTTCTTGCTTCTTCTTCCATTTGTAACAATCCACCTTGTTGTGTCCCAGCTTCCTGCAGAACCAGCAATCTCCTCAGATCTTCTCCTGTTCTCCCTTCCACTTGTTGCAGTCCACTTTCCGATGTCTTGGCTTTTCACAATACCACCAACTTCCTTAAGATTTTTCCACATCACGTACCTGCACCTGTCATGCCTTGAATCCCACACTGCGACCAGCCAGAAAGGTGGACGTACTGGACCTGATGTAGGACTCAAATGCTAGAGCCCTGGCTAGTGGTTCTTGCATGTTTCTGGGTTGTATCTGCATCACTTGCACTTTAAACTCTACACCATCAAGAGCATCAATGAACTGGTCCCTCAGAAGAACAGCCAACAGGTTAGGTGCTGCTCCAGGGTATGCCTTGTATGCCATACTCTCCAGGTCTTGAGCAAGCTGCTGTAGGGACTCGCCTCGAGCCCATACACGGATCGGGAATCTTGCTCTGTAAACCTCAGTCTGGCACATGGTCCCATATCTGCACTCCAGCACTTCTACTAAGGACTGATAACTGTTCCTCTCCTTTCCTGACATCTGGCCCAGAATTTCCATTGCAGCACCCTTAAGGCCAGTATCAAACTGTACGGTTTTCTGTCTATCATCCCAACCATTGTGAACAGCAAGTAACTCAAACTGCGCACAGCAAGCTTCCCACGATACTACACCATCAAATTCCTGATGTTTCTTTTTAATTGTACCCCCCATTATAGCCCTGCACTTCACTGGTTTGGGGCCTGAAAACTGGGGCATCATTATTAAGGCCTGGACTTAAATCTCCTACATACTGATTATTCAGCCTTGTAATGCAACCTTTAGATGCTTGGGATCCATCAAGAGTCACCATATGCTGTCCATATGCTCCCTGCACACTAACCTGAGGCTCAGCAGTGCAATATTTGCCTACAGCCTCAGTTCTCTCACTGACTGTCTTCACATGGTTGACTACATGCTTCAGCTGGTTATCTACATGTTGTCTGCACTCCATCACCATTACCTCACTAATCATCAGCTTGTCATCTACATGCTTCAGCTGGTCGTCTAGAAGCTGTTTGAACTCCATCAAATTATTGCTTACTTCACACTTCTGCTGCCGTACCTCAGCTTATACTTCCTCCTTCAGTCGTTCCTGTTCTTCCTTCATTTCCCCCATGAAAGCAACTATCTGTCCTTGCATCCTCACTTGTAATTCCCTCTGTTTATCCTGTAATGTCTCTTAATGTTTGTTCATATCGTTCTTTTTGTTCGTCACATTGTGCCTGTAGTTGTTCACTCTGTGCTTGGAATTGTTCTTCGATTTCTTAATTTTTTGCCTGTAATTGTCACTTGAGTTCTTTCTGTCCTTTATTCTGTGCCTGTAGTCCCTCATTCTGTGCTTGTATTTGTACACTTTGTGCTTATAATTGTTCTTTGAGATCTATATTTTGTGCCTATAGTTGTCCTTTAAGCTCTTTCTGTCCTTCATTCGGTGCTTGTAATGGCTTCTTGATTGATGCCACACATGCCTCTTCTTGTCGAGCTTGGCCTCTAGTCCGTACACCTTCTGCTTCCATGTCAAATGTTAGACTCACTGGAGCATTTAAATTATCCACACTCCTGACACCAGTCTTACATCCCTCTCCCACACTGCTACAGGCCCCAACAGCAGTACAGGAAGGAGTTGCCTAGTGAGTTGTTCTTCCTATGGTCAGCCTTTAGGTGTGCAGTACACAGGATCAGCTCAGGTGTTGTAAATAAACACTGTCTTCTTAAGTTCACTGTCCTTATTTTCCAAATAATTACACTTAATGCATTCCAACTTTACTTCATTATTCTCAAAAGCACTTGACCTATACAAACTTTACATCCTGCAGTTACATTTCACTCTCTCGCACACGCATAAGTTGTACAGTATAAGTTTTGCTGACACACGATTTTACTCCACTCCTCCCTGCCAGACTGCCTGAGCGCTGCTGAAAACAGTATTCTCGCCTTATTTTCGCCACTCAAACCTCTATATATTGCCATGAAACCTACATATCTTGTTTGCCGATGTTTGTTCTAGCCAATAATAATAAATAAAAAAAATGCAGAGAAATATGAATAAAAGTACATTAGGCCACGGTGAATAAACATTTCCGAACTTCAATTTCACTTCCCAACATCCTAGTTCAAATGCTTTCCATCATACAGAAAAATGTTATTACAAGTTTTGATAGAGGATTTCATCAGCTTTCTAATGGGGAAGTCCGGTTATGATATGATTTGTAGTTTTCGAGAAAATAGCCAAAAACTGAAAGCCATTTTTTGGTAAAACTGATTTTTGTGCAAAGAGCTTTTCCGCAAAAGTTTTCTTGCACATGTTATGTTTTTATTTCATAAACTTGTGTAGAATTTCATGAGCTTTCTCATGGTCCCTGCCGATTTTTGATAGGCCTCATAGTTTCCGAGTAAATGGCGAAAAACTACTGCATACTCATGGCTGTTCTGCACTTTCGTCATGTGTGCACCATAACCTTTATATTCCCACCTACATAACAACGACTTTTCATCAGAGATATTGAAATGATAACAGCAGAAGACATGATAACAGCAGAAGACAACAGGACACCCCCAGGAGGCAACAACAGAGGGGTACATGCAGCGTACAAGGTGTCTGTACCATATGGGCACAAGTCCCGTGTAGCCGCGCGCCCCTACTCCCCGGAACCTACCCGACCCTTACACCTTAGCCCGGGCACACCACCTTCTCGCCAGCCCAGCCTGCATCAGGATTGGGATGGAGTTGAATTTCACTCTCCTTGCAGCCCCACGGAGACGGCCTCAAGCTACTTCGCTACCGAGATGGCCTTCAGCCACTCCACATGTGAGATGGCCTCAAACTGCTCCACTAACAAAATTGCCTCAAGCCGGTCCTTCACTAATGAGATGGCCTCAAGCCGCTCGACTATTAAGACAGCCTCATGTTGCTCTACAAGGACTACCCGCAGAGTCAGTAGTGGTCCTGAGGACAAGACACCGGCGACGGCCTCCAGTTGCGCCCGCAAATGAGAGACAGCCTCTAGCCGCTCTACGTCTCCACGTCGTCCTCCCACGTCCACCTGCCATAGTACCAACCTCCAGCCAGGGAGTCCACCACTGACAGCCTGGTGGCAGGGCCCTGTTGTGTCACTGGGACTCTTCTCCCTGCAGCTAGCCCCTGAGGAGGACCTGCCCCTGACGGACCCTTCCCCGGAACGATGCTGCAGCCCTCTCCTGACGGCAGAGCACCTGGAGCGGACCGCAGCCCAGGGTCCCCGACAGCGCCCCTGGCTCCCCGGGTCAAGAACCACCCCACTCCCGGCTGAGGTGACGTGGATCCTCCACCCAGTGGCTCAGACGGTGTCTGGAGGAGTTGTTTGGCCCCTAACCCACAAGCCAGACCTCTGTCCCCAGGCCCCAGCATCTGGGGCCTTTCATCACGCCAAGGGGGGGGCGACCTCAACCCACCTGGATTTAAAGTGATTCATGTGTGTAACAGTACGAGGATACATAATGAAAGTGCCAACAGTGAAATCATTAAGTGACCGTGATCAGACAGTGACGTAAAGTGCAGTGTGATAGAAGTAAGGCTCCCGTACCTGAAGTAGTGATATTATGATTCAACAAACTCCCCTCCCCCTTGCACTCGTGCCAACCTAGATTCCCCTCTCTCCTCCCCTCCTCTGTGTGCTCCCTGCAACAAAGTCAAGTCAGTGCCCCCTCCCCCAGTGATCATCATGAGGTTGGGCTTATGGACTCTCATGTAACCCGGAGCCAGTGTTCCTGTACTGTAACACCTTATACTGTGAACCGTACTGTGAACTGTAACATCCTATTCTGTGAACTGCACTGTGAACTGTGAACTGTAACACCCTATACTGTGAATTGCACTGTGAACTGTATCATCCTGTACTGTGAACTGTACTGTGAATTGTACCACACTGAATCGTGAACTGTATCTGTCAAGTATCTTGTGAGATACACTCACCCGTGTTTAGCAGCCCCAGAATTGATGAGTCAGTAATATTGTGAGAAATCCTATTGCCTTTTAGACCCTTAGTGAATATACATGTACTGTAAGGCGTTGCCTTGAGTTTTTATGCCCTGTTCCTCTTATATTTGTAGTATTGCCCCAGGGGAAGGCTGTGGCTCAATCGGTAGAGAGGTGGCCTGCAGTCCTAACGGACC
Source organism: Coenobita brevimanus (assembly GCF_032717465.1). Taxonomy (NCBI): domain Eukaryota; kingdom Metazoa; phylum Arthropoda; class Malacostraca; order Decapoda; family Coenobitidae; genus Coenobita; species Coenobita brevimanus. Next base: position 18,142,170 of record NC_136997.1, on the reverse strand, counting down.
TAGGTTCAAATCCCGCTGTGGCAGGGAACAATTTAAGAATTTGAATTTCATAGAAATCACACTTTACTGATCTACCAGAAGACCCGCCGACATGTAAAAATACCCCCGCTAAAACCAATACACCAGTCCTGTATGAGACAGGCCTAGCATGTATTCAATATGGACGGTGGGTGTTAGCGCCGAAGTGGTGACATGTAGAGGTGTACGGTACGTAGGAGGACTACTGGGCCTTGGAAGTAGGCTGTGAAGCCTATCCCCAGAGTCAAACACATTAAAAAAAAAAAAAAAAAAAGGCTTGAAAGAACCCAATACTGTGCCAGGCGTTCTTAGGACGGGAAGCCTTCTTAAAAACACCTAGCATAAAAGATATTACATTATTACATCCTGTACATACGAAGAATTCACTGATCATTATCATGGTTCTTACAGGAAATCGATACGTCCGATAGTTTTCGAGTAAATGGACGACATACCTAGAATACTCCTCCTCGCCCGGAAGAGAGAGAAAAACACTCCTTTTCCCTGCCTCACCCGCACCTACTTATTTTAGCTGGTTAGTTTTTTTTTTAATGATTTTCTTTTTTTACTCAAAGCATACACGTAAAATATCATAAGCTTTTTGATAGTCCTCTTAGAAGCTCGACATGACCATCAGTCTTTTTGCTAGGTAGTGATACTGAAGCTGAACTTTCTTCCATCTCATATGTGTATATGTAAAAAACAACACTTATTTGTGTACAATTATAGAAATATAGAAATAGGTCAATATACAAATCAACAAAATGTGTGTGTGTGTGTGTGTGTGTGTGTGTGTGTGTGTGTGTGTGTGTGTGTGTGTGTGTGGCGTATTTTGTTCTCTCCTCCTTGCATTACCTTTGCCTAACACATGTGATGCACACAATAGATTTATTCATAAACATTCGCAGCACGACATACCTATATATGTGTGGCATAGTTATTGTCTCTGATCCTTGTGCTAGGTTTTCACTAAGTCAGTCAATGCACGCAATATTTCTCAGTGAATACTCGCTGTACTATTTTATTCGTATGTTTCACACTAGACCATACGCAATATGGCACTGTCTGAGATTGGTACAATACTTTTTCACTGAAGTCTGATTATGTGGCATATATGTTGTGTCTGATACTTGCGCTAGGTTTGAGCTAAGTCAGTCAATGCACGCAATATTTCTCGACGAACACTCACTGCACTATTTTATACGTATATTTCACACTGAACCATATGCAGTATAAAACACAATCGCATGATTCCATCCCATCCTCCTCTATTACTCCCTTCCTGACCCTATGACATGCGTGACCGCTTGTTTCCTTAGCGACTATGGCATATCTCTATGGCATACAGAATGCCTGCTATGGTAGGTCAGTTATTTCACTTATCTAGGCACTATATGCTTCACAAAATATAAGTATTGGCTTAACTATAAAGGGAAAATACTCACATCATTTACGGGCAGGGTGAAGCAGAATGGAAACCGTTACAACTAAGTACACTCCGGCCTCTAGGCCTAACGGCTGATAACGGGCCCCAACACTTTACAAACAATATATCTATATTCCATAGACACAATCACTTCACATTATAGTCAAAAATACTTTACAATCACAATATTTCAATAATGGCTTCTGCCTCGGATGAGAGGGGAAAAATGGCGGATTTAGAGGGACGACTGACAGCAGCACTACCCTTCAGCCCGGCTGGTTGTGAGATGCTGAGTTTTTTCTGCTGTGCATTGTCTCATCAGAGCAGTTACAGTGTTGTCATGTGTTTACCTCAGAAGAGGGAGGCATCCACTAGAACACACCAAAATTTGATGCACATCGGCTGAAAAATTTCCTTTTGAAGGTGTTTTTTTCTGCTTAACCCCTAAACCGCGGGCTTGTTTTGCTTTGACTTGTGGCTCCTGCGGGCATATTCACGCTCCAACAGACTCTCTAAAAATATTTGCCAAAAAATCATTTATTAGTCCTAGAATATTTAAAATACATATGCATATGGCACATACCTTCAGCTTTCTCCTGGGATGTTTGCTGAGCCTTCGTCGAGTACCGTAGGACTTGTGGAGACCTCTGAAGTTGGGTAACGAAGTCTCCACTTTACACTTCCCGACAACCCGCAATATACCACAGCCTGATATTACTACTAGAAACACAATTCTATGATTCTCAAATAGTTTGGAATCCAAACTCCAAAAAGAAACACTGTGAAAGAAATGAAAATTACAAGGGCGTATGACCTTCCCACTTGCAATCATTCGCCGCTGGTGTTCTGTCATTTATTATTCATAAAACTCCTCACACTTCATATTTCTATTACTATATAACATTTATATATATCTACAGCCTTTATCCATAAGTTTCCTTCAGTAATAGTAGTTTATTGTCACTGTAGGCATTCAATTTCTTTTTCAGTAAAATACGTAGCATTCACTTTCTCGTCCTGTAATCTAGCATTGAGGGTGAATGTCACTTTCACCTTCACTCTCATAACTCATAGTATTCATACATGCTAGAGTGAAACTTTCACTTTCATTACTCCTAGTATACTGTATATAGTCGTATTCTTATAATACTACTCATTAACATTTCTATTTACATTCTCTATTTTATTTACATTATTTACATTTCTATTTTATTTACACTGTGTTAGGCACTGTCACTTGCAGTAACTTATAAAACTATTTTCCACTGTTCACTTATATTTACGTTCATTGCTTTCACTTGTTGTTTACACATTATTTACACATTATTTACATTTCCACTTGCACTGTTTTACTCACCAGAAAGATCGTAGTCACTCTCTATCATTTGTCAGCCCTTTACCTCTTTCCACATGAGGTTTAGTAGGGGGTAGAGGTCACAGGGCCCTTTTCATGGAGCTAAAAAGCAGCGGAATTTGACAGGCGCGAATCCGACGTACTTTCACCTTGAAAGACGACAGTAAACTGATACTGGTGGCCTACCTCTAGGGGAAGTGCAATAATGCCAACATCAGCCTTGTGACAACTGCTAAGATATAGCTATGAAATGATTGGCAGGAAATCTAGCCAATGCATAATAAATTAGGTAGTTCCAGGTGAATGTAAATATCACTTAGGCTTCTCCCTTCCCTCCTTATATATATTTTTATTAAGAGAATAGATTATACGGCATATTTCAAGGGAAAATAAACAGCGAAAATTAGCGAACGAGTGCACGTGAGGTGTTGTCAGGTGATAATTAGCCAATTCCAGGTGTATGGCACTATCACTTACCTTATTTCTTATTTGTATATATTATTTGGTATAAGAATAGGGCATAGGGCTTATTTCAATGGATGAAATCAGTGGAAAATTCCAGGGAAGATTTACTTAACACAGAATACAGTGTGGTGGCCTGCAATAATTAGGAAGTTCCAGGTGAATGTAAATATCACTTAGGCTTCTCCCTTCCTTTCCTACATATATTTTTATTACGAGAATAGATTATACGGCATATTTCAAGGGGAAATAAATATCGAAAATTAGCAAACGAGTGGACGTGAGTTGTTGTCAGGTGATAATTAGCCAATTCCAGGTGTATGGCACTCTCACTTACCTTATTTCTTTTTTGTATATATTATTTGGTATAAGAATAGGGCATAGGGCTTATTTCAATGGATGAAATCAGTGGAAAATTCCAGGGAAGATTTACTTGGCATAGCATGGCTGGGCAGGCGAGAGGAGAGGGGAATGGAGGGGAGGTAGGGATGGGAGTCAAGAATGGGGAGAAATGGCTAAATTGTCAACAATGGATGGGAGTACAGATGAGATTAGGAGTGCTGACTAGTGTTGAACATTGGCAGTACTGATAGATGATACAAGCCAGCACTTGAAAGCCCGGGCGAATTCAAAATAACACAGAATCACAAAAGTGAAGCCCTGTGGTATGATCCCTTGCTCCCAAGCGTCACGAAAGTGACGCCCCACGGTTAAGTGGTTAACAATGCGATTCGCATCCACATGCGTTCATGTGCCAAACCACAAAGAACACGATTTGTGTCAACGTGCCTCAGAGGGTTAATCCTTGACAACATTTCACTATCTTTCACTAGTACCAGTGATATATAAACTTTCGTTAACACTTCAGTGTTTGCCAATGACACTTCACTATTTTCACCAGTTCTGATGATATACAAATTTCACTGACACTGCACTACACTCAAAATGAACTGAAAACCGACTGACTATCTAGTCTCTTCCCCATCATTATACAAGTGTCCTATATTCCAGTGTATTCTACAGTTTTCAAAAGTTCTGGTGTATTTCAGAGAGAAAGCACGGTTTCAACAGTTACCAACTGGGAGACATCCAAAACATGCCAATTTTCTTACATTACATAACACTGTAAAATATTTAGCATGCAAACTTAAATTAAATTAGATACGTTAACAAGCAATCACATAAAAACTTATCGAGAAAAAGAGCACAAAAATATATGTCTACCTTACGAAATAATTATGCTCACAAACAGCAGGCAAACTGGCAACCCTGGCTCGTACCGGAACTACCATAAACATCGAGAATCAGTGAGAAACTTCGAGACTACCTTACTACCAAATCACACATCTTAACAAAACCATTATCATCACCATCCTACCACCACAAAAAAGTAATTTAAGATAGAATCTTAAAAATAAAAAAGCGATGGAACTATGAACAGGATTTGCAAACAGCGTCGTGATCCAAAACATAACACAGAGCCGAAACATAATGCTGAAGATCTGAATAGGGGGTCGCAGCTGAGCTCTCCAATATCGTGGATATCTGTTCGTACAGCAAAATGGGGACTCAAAGGAAACCTTATGAAGGATGTGGGAAGAAGAGCGTCCCAAAAGAGGCCAAAAAATGTGAAGAATGCATGGAGCAGGATGCAAACATACAGGCCCAGTGCAGGGTCTGCAGAGGACAATGGCCTATGCTGTGATGCCTGTAACGTTTGGTTTCACACAGGCTGTGACAAAGTAAGTGTGGAATTGTACAGAGTACTGCAAATATATGAATGACTGATGTGGTTTTGCAGAAAGTGTAAGCCAGAAGTCGAGAAATGTGTGGAGAAATCTGGGACCCTAGAGAAAGACATGCTTAAACTCAATGATAGAATTAGAGAGCAAGAAGAATGTAGGGTTGAAAAAAAATATATATATATATATTATGGAGGAAATGATGGAAAGGGTATTGGAAAATCTGTCAGAAAGGGAGGAAAAGGAGAAGAAAAAATATAACATCGTAATTTACAGAATGAAACAGGCAGAAAGTTAGAAAACACAGGAAAGAGAACAGGTGGATAATGTTATGTGCCAGGATGTGTTCACCAAATGTCTAGGAGTGGAAGATTATCACATAGAAAACGTTATAAGGCTACAAAAAAGAACAGAAGGAGGGAACAGACTAGTGCTACTGAAGTTAAGTAATGAAAGACAAAATGAACATAATACGGAATGCCAAGAAGTTGAAACATGAGCAAGACACAGGGAAGAAGAAAAGAGGCATTTCAACTGATATAACAAAAAAGGAAAGAGAAGAGAACAAACTGTTAACGGAAGAGCTTAAGAGGAAGAGGGAAAATGGAGAACGAGGGTGGATGATAAAGCAGGGAAAATTAATGAGATTCAGGGAGGAGGGTCAGCACGAATGAAATAAGGAATCTGAGGAAGAAATTTCAGCACTAGGGAGGAGAACAGATGTTCAAGAAACTATAACATTAAAGTTACTTAATATACAAAATCTTACTAAAGTGAAACTAACTGATGTGGATAATTTATTAGAAAATAAAAATGACAATTTTACTCACCGAGACACAGCAGAAAACAGTTACACTTAACAGCAAATAGCATATGTAAGGTGGATAGCATGACAGCAAGTAAATAAAAAATAAATAAATAAATAAATAAAAAGGTGAAGGTCTAATGCTTATGCACAAAAATGTGGATAACACAGAATTAAGTCAAATAAAAACTGTAAATAGTGTTATACTATGTACTAGTCTAAAAAACAAAAATACAAAATATGAGTAATATTTGTGTGTTGTAGCTGATAGACCAAAGAATATTTATCTAAAAACTGAAAATTCTAAAGAACCTTGAAACAGTTGTAGAGGAACCGATTTTCCTTCTAGGAGACGTTAATGAACATGTTGGGATTTTTGGAAGCCAGAACCTACAGTAAATGAAAATGGACAAATCATCATAGATTTAATGGAAAATTTCTACTTAATCATGCTAAATGATAATCCAGAGTGCAATGGGGTCATGACATGGAGCAGAGGAGACCAAAACTGCACAATAGACTATGGACTGGTGAACAAAAGGGCTCATGATAAGTTCATTCGTATGGAAATAGATGAAAAACAAACTATAATTGATGTATCTGATCACAACCTTGTACAAGTTAAGATAAAGGAGCCAAACTCCAGGAAACCAAACTTCAAGAAAGGGAAATGGTAGAAATAAAAGTTTTATAAAACAGATAAAGCCTCAGTGGATTAATACAGAAACCTACTAGAGACAGTGATTCATGAGGAAGAGGTGGCAAATGTGGAACAGTTGGATAAAGCCATTAAAATATGTGCAGACAGAGTATTAAAAAGAACAGTAATAATGAAAGTAGACCAAGAGATAAAGAAAATCAAAGAACCAATGTGGATGAACGAAGAAATTAGGAAATGAATAAAGGAAAGAAAACGACTGAACAGATTGAAGAGGAATGCAAATAACACAATGTGAGAGAGACTGAATAATGAGTACCTGATCCAGAAGAAGAAAGTCCAAAAAATGAATAAGGAAGAAATATGTGTATATGAAATGAAACTGGCAAAAAAGATAAAGGACAGAAGTGACAGGAGTAAGCAAATGTGGAACTACATAGACAAACTGAGGAGGAAAAATAGAAGCAAAGAAAATGAAGTCTGCGTGAATGATATGGAAGGCAATCACCTGCAGGAAACAAAAGCAAAGACTGGAAGAAGCGTACAAAGCAATATATTAGCAACATGAAAACAACATGCAGGAAGTGTGGACATCAGAAGCAAAAAGAGAATACATGAACATTCACAGAAGTTCAGAACCAGCACAAGGTAACATTGCAACTCAAGAAACAGAGTTCCATAACACCTGAGAGAACACTTTGACATGGCTATGGGGATAAGGAAACTAAAAAAAAAAAAAAAAAAAAATGGACCTGGAAAGTATCACAAGAAAAGAGGTGGAAGAGGTACTAAATAACCTAAAGAATAAAAAGACAGCTGGGCTAGGTAATTTAAAACCAAAGTTTTACAAATCTTTGCTGAAAAGTGAGAAGTGTATGGTCGAGACTATAACTAGTGTATATAATGTATTACCAGACGACGTACCTGAAAACTGGAGAATATCGAGAACACAAATGATACCAACGACTAACAAACCCACGGCAAAACAACTCAGATGTATAGCCTTGACTAATTATTCGTACAAAATACTTACAAGCCTGCTAAAGACAAAAATGGAAAGACACCTAGAAAAATAACGATGAAATGCGGGATACTCAGGCGGGCTTCACTAAAGATAAAAGTATCGAAGACAGCTTGCTGATACTTTATAGTATGTGGAAAAGACCTACAGATTGAAAAGACCACTGATTGCAACATCTCTTGATTACAGCAGAGCATATGACTCCATCAAACGAGGAATGCAATTAAAGTCTTTAATGAAATACAAAATTCATCCAAAGATAACTGAAGTCATCAGCAGCGTATATAAAAACGACGAAACTGTAATAAACCTAAATAACAATGTGAAAAGTGAAATTAACATAAAAGTGGCATAAGCAAGGTTGCACAGGCTCTACAACATTGTTCTTGATTATTACATATATAATTCGGTAAACCATGGAAGAAGGAAATACTGGATTCTTGAGTGAAACTTTCGAACTGAATATGTAAGTCTCTGCTGATGATGGCTTAGAATTATTTAAAAATGTGGAGGAGGCAAGGAACAATATCCAGAAATTAATAAAAGTTAGTAGAGAGTGTGGTTTAGAAATTAATAAGGATAAGAGTAACATTATAATATATATATATATGAAAGACCAGCCAGAAGAAACTGAAGGAATCAGAGTTGCAGAGCATTAAGTATTTGCGACTACGGTAACCATAACAAATAAGAAGAACATGTTAGACAAACAAAGGAGATCATGATAGAAAAGGCCGAGAAAATGGCTAACCTAATATATCCAGTAATACAAACATGTTGCAACTAGATAATGATAAGGAAAGTGTACTGGAAGAGCCTGGAACTACCATCAATACTGTATGGCAGCAACATTATTAACCTTACAAAATCAGAAATAAAGAAGCTTCAGACAGTAGAAAATAAAGTGCTTAGACAAAAGTGTGGAACAACTAGATCCTCACCAGTTTGGACCCTTAGAGAAGTGGGAGCCTCATCCATGTTAGCAAGGATAATGGAATGAAAAGTTCAATACGTAAGAAGCATACTGCGAGAAGGAAAAGAAAGTGGAAGAAACAACAGAAACGATCTGTTAAGGGAATTTATATTAGAAATGCCAGAAGAAAAGAGATACAAATGACTTGAGAACATCACCAGATATATGGAAGAAACTGGACTGGAAGAAAAAAGTGCCAAGTAAGAAGAAAGAGGACATAAAAGAACTGATAAGGAAATGGGATACAGCAAAGTGGAATGAAGTTATAATGAGTAAATCAAGCCTTTTTACTTACAAGGAGTGGAAGAGTGTAATAAAAAGTGAAGACGACATGTACGATAATACCCCGGTTTCAGTAACTTTAAAACAGAATCAAACACACTGCCTCAAAAGGACAAGAAAAGATTTCCAAGGGAGTCAACGGCGTGTAAGATGTTTGGTGTAGAGTTGGGGTGCATACACAAACAAAGCAGGTCGCCTGCGTGCTGGTCACCGGCATCGACCTGCCCTGGTTACCTGCGCGGGTAGGTGGTCATGAAGGACGCAGGTAACCAGCTCCGACCCGCGCAGTGAGGGACAAGGACGCGGTCAGTTGTGATCCACCAGGCGTACAGCGAAGATGTCAAGCTCATCGTCTGATGAGTTCATGTTGCTTGACAGTGTTCACACAAAGCTCAAAAGGAAAAAAGAGCGATACGTGAAATAAATTGCAATCTAATCTATTGCTTTTTTATTATAAATAAATAGAAATCAAATTCTTTGCTTATTTCAGCCCACAGTTTATCAACCACATTTCTGTTTGCATGGAGCTTACTTCTTTTCTCCCACAATGGTGCACTCAAATACTTTGGTAATCAGGAGCTCAGCGTCCATCTTGCTTTCCAGTCTGTACGGGTCTACCTACGCGGACTAAGCAGGCAAGAATGGTCGGAGGAATCTGGAAATCGGGTTGAAGCATGCTGTCTGCTCTGACACGCTCGACCTCGCTTCTTCTGTGCACATCTACACTTGTTTATATGGTTTAATTCTTGGCGCAGGTCGGCGCCAATAGCCCGCGCAGATAAACCTGCTTTCTTTGTGCACGCACCCTTAGAGGACATTATTCATTTTCTTTTGTTTTGTCCACACCCGTCGAGGATCAGAGCTAAAGATCGATGGTCGCAACAACCATATGTTGAAAATGAAACAAATAGAATGGGGAATTTCCTGTTAAGCAGTGGTGAAAAATCAAATGAAATTATTCACCAGAAGTGGAAATTCAGAGAGAAAAAGATAAAGAGCTCAGTCGGGAATAGGAAGATGCGCTTAAGGAGGCACCATTGGAAATGCAAAGCCTTTGCACAGTCATTATCATCATCATCATCACAATCTGCCTTCTTTTCCCCAGCATATACTTAACACTTAACGTTTGTCTGTCACTTTCCTGTATGACACATGATATCAAACAACAGAGAAACATACCAAGATTCTCTCAGCTTAGGAACATTAGCCAGAAGAATGTGAGAAGCAGAAGAGGTGAGATATTTCACAAACATCATTATAATAATAATAATAATAATAATAATAATAACCAAATCAATAAATAATAATAAATATAATAATAATAATAATAACAAAAATAATAACAATAATAATAATAATAATAATAATAATGATAACTAGAAAGCACTCTGAGAACGGCACTGCCATTAAAAAGGATCCGGATCCGATCTGTGGATACAGGATCCGGATCCGGATCAGCACGAAAACTTAATTTAATTTTTTCTTGGTCCATGGCCCATCTTTCCACAAGATTTTACTGAAATTCATTGAAAAATTTTAGAGATACAATATTATGCAGGATACTTCGAATCCAGATACGGATCCGCACAAAAATTTAATCAATTCTCCTTAGGCCATGGCCCACCCTTCCACAAAATTTCACAATATCCGTTCATATCTTTTTTAGTAGTTCCGGATCCGGATCCGGATCCTCCCCAAAATTAAATCACATTTTTCTTGTTGCATGGAGCACCTTTCCACAAACTGTCATTGAAATTCATTGAGAACTTTTGGAGCTATTGTGAGGAATACTCCGGATCCAACTCGTATCCGGCCCAAAATTTGTTCCATTGTTCATTCGGCATTGGACCACCTATCTCCAAAATTTCATCAAAATCCGTTCATAACTTTTTGAGCAATCCTGCTAACAGAATGACAGACAGAAAAACATACCACTGCGGGGAAAAACATATCCCACCTTGAAGGAGGTATATTATAATGATAATAATAATAACAGTATTAATAATAATAATAATAATAACTAGAAAACGAAAATTACCATTAGCAATTTCAATGACCCACCACATGACAGGGTCATCTGTTTAGTGCATGTGACACCTTTGCATTAAAAAAAAAATAAAGCATATTTTGAACTTTGACTCTGGCTGCGAGCTTGAGTTTTGGGTCAGCGTCATTCATAATTGGCAGCCATGCATAGCATAGCAAGTTCTATAAATGTACCAAGTTTACTGATTGCATATCAGTTCTATCTTGGGTTTTACCTCCGCCAAGGAGGTTATGTTTTACCTTGCATTGTTTGTTTGCCTCTCTGTTTGACTGTTATCAGGATGGCTCAAAAATTTATGAACGGATTTTGATAAAATTTTGTAGAAGGGTGCCCCATGGTCAAATGAAGAAATGATTAAAGTTTGGACCGGATCCAGAGTATCCCGCCCAATATACGCAAAAGTTCTGAATTAATTTCAATGAAATTATGTGGAAAGGTGGGACATGGATCAGGAAAAAATTCATCAAATTTTCTGGGGGATGTGTATATGGATTCGAATCCTATATTCCCGGATCCGGATACTGGATTACCCAAAAAGTTATGAACGGATTATGATGCAATATTGTGGAAGGGTGGCCATGGGCCAAGGAAGAAATTATTAAGTTTGAGGGTGAATCTTGAACCGGAACTGGATAATCGTGTACAGTACCTCCAAAAGTTCTCAATGAATTTTAATAAAAGTTTGTGGAAAGGCGGGTCATGGACCACGAAAGAATTAATTAAATTTTGCGTTGGATCTGGATTAGGATCCGCATCCTATATCCACGGATCCAGATCCGGATCCTTTTTAATGGAAATTGCATTGTCGGAGGTATGCACTCTCAGAGTAGCTTTCTAGTTTTAATTTGTGCACTCAGTGAGCCCAAACTGCTTTACACTGATCCCTGGGTAATCTCATAAACTACTGGCCAAAATGAGTCCTTAGTCATTTCAGACCTGCTCACTGACCTTGGCTATGTCCCAGAAAATTTTCAAGTTTGTATATTTAACGGTTTCTGAGAATCCGGGAATACACTATTTCGATAGGCTTTTGTTTGTTACTGGAAAACCAGTACTGGGAATTGGATGATACTGGGTCACATGAAGCCGACGGTTGAGGGACTTAGATGGCCTGGTATGATGGCCGTAGCTTTGAAATTGAATGAATACGAGCAATATATGTCTTCGTAAGAAATAATAATAATAATAATAATAATAAGATCAGTAACATTGACAAGAACAATATAACTGACCACTGGTTTGGTGAGTTATAATGAAACACCGAGATCTCTGGCCTGACATACTCCCTGCTTGCGAGATCAGGACAGAAGGGTAAAGCTAACATCCTCAGCCTTATTAACCACTCGTGGGTAAAAGGACGCCTCCCTAGCTCGTGGAAGACGTCCATCATACACCCCATCCCCAAGCCATGCAAGCCTGATGCCAAGCGACCCATATCACTCCTCAGTTGCTTGGCAAAGACAGCTGAAAGGCTGGTCCTTTCTCGTCCCACCTGGAAACTAGGCCTGCTGCACTCGCGGCTCTTTGCCTACCTACCTAGCAGAAGCATCCAACAGTGCCTAACCTCCTTCCTGGAGGAGCTGAAAAACAGTCGTGGAATGGCTGTCTTCCTCGACCTCAAGAAAACATTTCAGCTAGCTGATCCCAATGCCATTCTTGCAGTCCTTGTCAACAAAGTAGTCTGCAGCAGGCTTCTCGCCTAGATCCGCAAATTCTTCATGGATTGTGCAGTCAGAGTCTGCTTTCAGGGACAGCTCTCTCCTTCTTATCTCATGTCAATGGCACCTCTCAGTCTTTTCCTCTTTAACATCCTTGTAGAGAACCTGCTGTTAATTGACCACCAGGGGCATCTCCCTGCTCTGCTACGCCAACGATCTGGTGCTTTTTCTCCCATAGGGACTGCTACAGTCATTCACTAACTGCTCTAACCCACCTCCATGACAGATGCTGCAAACTGGGCCTCAAGATTAATCTTGAGAAGACCAAGTGCCTGCCTTTGGCTTACGTCCCCCTGAATATCTGCTCCACCTAGGGGGACTCCAGCTTGAAATTATTCACAGCCATCAGTATCCTGGGGTGTGGTTTGATAGCTGCATTACTTTCAACATTCACATCCGGTACCTAAGAGAGTGAGCGGCCCTCAGAATCTGTGCACTCAAAGCCCTCTCCCTTCACACTCTGGGCACCTCATATTGTGTCCTCAGGACCTTCTACTAACACGCTATCTGCTCGGTTGTCTACTATAGCGCGATCTGTCTTGTAGGGCTTTCAGGTGTGCAAGTTCGCTCCCTTGAGGTCCTACAAAACTCTGCACTATGTGTGATGTTAGGAGCTGCTCCGTGGACACGTATTGAGAACCTCAGAATGGAGAGTGGCTTAGCCTCATCTAACGCAGAATATGGAGTCGATTGACAGCAGTCACAACACAGCTCTGCAAGCTCAGGCCACAACTTCCTGTCTCTGAGCTGATGCACTGCACCCTTGCAAGGCCCCCCTAACCTCACCCAAGGAAGGACTGGCACACTACACTGGCAGCATAATCCACCATCTTAACATCGCTAATGTCAGGGAAGCCCCGATCTGCCTGACTCAGCCTATTCTCCTTGCCCTTCATGGCTGTCCCCTGTGATCCAGAGTCTTGCCCCACCTGACGACCACCTTAGAGCATCTCTGCCAGCCGTCCTACGTCAGGATGGGCTCCAGAGAATAGCATCGCTCTGGATCCCAGGGACAACTGAGTACCTAACTGAGGGGTCAGTCACTGCTGAGGGAGCAGCAGGTGCTGCATTTTTCAGTGAAGGTTGTGTTTGAGACCTGGAGGCTCTTCTCCAGGTCCACAGTGTGTGAGATGGAGCCGACTTCGTGCTTTGTTTATCCCAGCAAAGCTGCTGACTTTATACGGAAAGTTTTATTCGTTCCTGTGTGGACGGAACGCTGCAGGCTTGTAGCGTTTGGTTCATTATTCTGCGCATTAAAACAAAATTGTAAGAAGACTAGGATATAATCAAAGAGAACGAATCTGAGGATCGCATTCTTGTCTTCTTACAGGGTATGAGGACCTACTGGGCACTACCTCTCTCTTGCCGGTTTATTTCTGCCAAAGGCTGAGAAGCTGCAGGATTTGAGTTGTGTATACCTTCATCGTGTTGTTATTTGCATGATATGGTAGTCTCTTCTTCCTGGTTATATTTATATTAGTCCCTCTAGATGAGTTTGCAAAATATCACGGTGTGTGAATGAGAAAGAAAGCATCTAATCATTCCCTCAGAACACAAAAGGCAACCGCTGATTTATACCCATGACCCTGATTTCACTTCTAGGTAACGAAAAGATTGGGGCAAACAAAACCCTGTCCACAGGTCTCGTGGTGGGCCCGGGAACTTATTTCGGTACCTCTTGCTTGCCAGGCGAGTGTGCCTCCGGTTACATCATCGTATGAAGTGCACTGAACACGTTGCTCTTAGCTATGCAAACACTCGACTGTAATGTGCTGTTATTCACGAAATATCAGCTATTCTTTCATAGATAAAAGTAAAAATTGCAATGAAATAGTATCCTTGGTGTTTGATAGCTTTGCATATATAGAAATTTGAATCACATGACATCGATTGACGCCAACAATTTCACGAAGAATCGCAAGGTCGTATGGTGCACCATCTTTTTGGTTTCCCACCACATCTTAACCGACAGTGACGCTTGCAGTCAGGTACGAAAAAGCTGTATCAGTTATCTGTCTGACCTAAAGTACTCTTCAGTCTACAGAATGCTGGTAACTCGAGCAAATATTTAGCAGTTTAAATTTCAACTAATAGCCTACTTAGCCTGCCATACTTTCCGTAGCTTGTTATATCCGACTAGTGGGTGCCAGTAATATTTAACTTTGAAATAACCATACAAAACGAACGTATCCTGACATTTCGTATATCGTACTTGTGTACAGCATAATCAAATCCCCGTAATTACAGCTCTGAGGACATAGTTTTCTTTCATTCCAGGTATCAGTACGTAGACTATTTATTCCTTTGAAGTTTTCAATGGAATTTCTGTGCCAGGTTTTCTAAAATCCGTGATGCCCCTTCATACAGAATCCAGTCCGAGTTGTTGAGTTGAATGGAAAGCACTTCAAGCCTTCTTGTTTTATTCTTCTTCAAATCTACTACACTCTTTGGCAGGAAGTAAATACTCGGTATGGACTAATCGACCTACTGGAGTTATCGTCTTCCCTTCTCTTCTTAATTCGTGAGCAATTCAGTCTCAAGACTCACCCTGTCATGATTCACAAAGATATCCACCTGGTTTTACTTTTTAAATGAACCAATTAGTCCTCAGGGAGAATGGAATTGAATGTTTAAAGAATAACATTTCGCAGGAACATAGTCAAATTTCACTGAAAGAAATAAACTGTTAAACCCTGCATCGTAGAACAAAATCAATAGCTGCTTCCATAAACAGATAATACAAAAGGTGAAAAAAAAAAAAAAAAAAAAACGATTTAAAATCAATTTGCCATAAAAATGTATAAAAGCCTGTCTCTTCCAAAACATTCAAACGTCACCCGGTTAACTGAAGGTTCCTTCAGACAAGGAAGACAGACAGGGAGCACCAACTGACCATGTGCCTATCGAGAAACCTTTGACGGAGGTCCCCATATTCGGATACTGGACCAGCAAGTGACGGACAGTTTGGAGAAGGAAAAAGCCTGCAGCTTTATGCTCAGCCTGTGTTAGGCTCAGAATCATATTTACAAACTCTCTTAATGAAGCTGTGTCTAAGACTGTTTGTATATACTGTACTGTACATCTGCCTTCATTCATACAGCATCTGAACATTTACAGTCAAAATACAGTGACCATCAGATACCATATAAAGACAAAAATAAAATCTGATATGTTATTAACCGTAACGGAGACCAGTTTCACGCAAAGAGTGGTTAGATCATTCGTATACACGTCCCTTACAGTTGTCTTCTTACCCTCCACCTGACAAAGTCAGAGGAGGGTGTTGTTATCACTGGAATCAGTAGGTGTCTTCCCACTGAGATGGGCGGCAGGGCTGCTGGCCTGGCGTAGAGATTTGTTTTCCAGGCCAGAACTCAGAAAATATTCACTATACCCATGAAATTTCACATGGTTATTTGCCTTATAGTAAACTGGTGCCTTTTGATAGGCAGAATGCTGTGTCTGATTTTTTTTTTTCTTTTTTTCAAATAATGACAAAGTAAAGAAATTTTTTTTTTTTTTTTTTTTTTTTTTTTTTTTAATAATGATCATGGCGGCGCAACTGCCAGGGTCATATGCCGCCGTATAACCAAGAAGTAAAAAACAAAAAACAAAAAACAGAGGATAAGCCACACAATCAAAAAGGAGAAATTCTAAATATCCTTAAGAAGTCCTGCCTTCTTCAGAAAGGAGAGGGTTGCCCCTCCCAGGACACAGGCATCCTCCCCAAGCACGGAGGAAAGATGATACACACCACCATCCGATTGGTGGTCAGAGAGGATCCGACGCCGCAAATCCTCAAGACTAGGACACTCCACCAACAGGTGCCGAACAGTCAAGGGAACCAGACAGTCATCACAGAATGGAGGAGGAGCCCTCTCCATTAAAAAACCGTGAGAGAAACGGGTGTGGCCAATGCGGAGGCGGCACAAAGCAGTCTCCCATTGACGAGGGAAGCCCTGGTAACTGAATGAGCCCACCTTCTGGCAAATCGAGCGCAACTTATTGGCACCCACAGCATCCCAATGCTCCTGCCAACAGCACCAAACCCTGAAGGCAATAAAGGAGCGCATATCTGCAGCAGGCAGACGATGCAGAGGGGACTGTGCAAGAGGGGAACGAACCGCTGCCGCCTTGGCCAGCTGATCAGCTCGTTCATTCCCTGCCACTCCTACATGAGCTGGAACCCAACAGAAATCTACACGACGTCCACGACGCCCTAAGAGGAAAAGCCACCCTAAAATGGATAAAACCAAAGGATGAGAGGGATTAAAAGACTCCATTGCAGAAAGAGCACTTCGTGAGTCACTAAAAACAGTAAAAGCAGTGTGGGGGAGAGTGAAGAGAATCTGAAGGGCAAATAAAATAGCAGTCAGCTCAGCAGTAAAAACAGAAGCAGTCACAGGGAGGCTCCCACCTCGACAGAAGGTGGGAAACACCACACCAAAGCCCACACCCACATCAGACTTAGATCCATCAGTATAAACTGGTATGGAGTCCCCATTAGAAGAGGCATGCTCTAAAAACAGAGAAAATAAAACCTGAGAAGGAAGGGAGGCCTTACTGGATGAGAAGAAACGACAAAATGTCACCCTGGGGAGAAGCCAGTAGCCCACCCTCGGGACACGATGGGGAGTGATCGGCACAGAAGGAACAGAGAAGGTAAACATAATTGACTGCACCCTGAAACCAAAGGGCTTTGGAAAGGATGGCCGAGTGGCAAAAATAGGTGACCGAGAATCTTGAGAGACCTTGACAAAGGGCACAGAGTCTGGGAGACGAGATAAGCGATACCAACATCTCATCAAAAGGGAAGAGCGGAGCAAGTCTAAAGGAAGGACACCAGCATCAGCCAACAAACTCGAAATCGGGGAAGATCAGAATGCCCCAGTGGCGAGACGAACACCAGCATGATGTATGGAATCTAAAATACGAAGCCGGGCTTCTGAGGCAGAGGAATAAACTTCACATCCATAATGAAGTTTGGATAAAATCAGAGACTGATGCAAGAGGAGGAGGGTCTTGCGATCAGCTCCCCAGTATGTGTGCGCTAAAACTTTCAAGAGACCCAATGCTCTGAGACACTCAGCTTTTACATACCTCAAGTGAGGGACCCAAGTCAACCGGCTGTCAAAAATCAGCCCCCAAAACCGGGTTTCCTTTAAACACGAAATACGACGCCCATCTAAAAAAAGGTTTGGGTCAGGGTGGACTCCACGAACGCGGCAAAAATGCATAGCAACGGTCTTCTTGAAGGAAAATCGAAAACCTCGTTCATCAGCCCATCTAGAGACACGGTTGAGAGCCATCTGCATCCTCCTTTCTGCCATTGACATCCGTTAGGCAGTGACAGAGATTGATAAATCGTCAACATAGAGAGAGCCACGAACACCATCAGGGAGCACAGAAATAACGCTGTTAATTGCCAATGCGAAAAGGGTAACACTTAGTATGCTCCCTTGTGGCACACCATCCTCAAGGGGACGTGCAGTAGACAGCTCACTCCCGACTCGGACCCGAATAAAACGATTAGATAAAAACTCCCGGATAAAAGTGGGGAGTTGCCCACGGAGACCAAACTCATAAAGAGATTGCAATATACCATGACGCCAGGAAGTGTCATACGCCTTCTCCAAATCAAAGAACACTGTGATATGATGCTGGTTAGTTGCAAAAGCCTGGCAGATGGAAGATTCTAAAGAAAGGAGAGCATCTGTGGTCGACCGCATCTTCCGAAACCCACACTGGACTGGAGACAAGTAACCACCCTTCTCTAAGTACCACACGAGCCGACTATTCACCATCTTTTCGAGGACCTTACAAAGGCAAGACGTCAGCGAGATAGGGCGATAATTAGTGGCCTGAAAGTGATCCTTACCCGGCTTAGGGATGGGGAGAACCACAGCAACACCCCATGAGGTCGGAAACCCACCATTGCACCAAATTCTGTTATACAGTGACAACAGAAAATTAAGGGCTGCATCAGGCAAGTGGTGTAAGAAGGCATATGGGACATCATCCAAGCCTGGAGACGAGTTGCGACACTGCGACAATGCCATCTGAAGTTCAGAAGCAGAAAAAGCAACATTATATGGCTCCTCCGCAGTAGATGGAAAACTAATGCCCAAAGATTCCAGGTGCTGTCGGCGGCGTGCCGACGGGGATGAGGTGTCCTTCCTAGAGACATTAGCAAAATGAGCTGCAAATATCTCGGCAACAGACGAAGAATGAGCCACCACCACACCTGCATGAGATAAAACAGGAGGAGAGGGAATGGGAAATTTCCCTGAAATCTTCCTCACCCGTTTCCACACTTTTGTGAGAGGAGTCTGTGAAGAAATTGAAGAAACAAATGATGCCCAAGACTTCCTCCTAGCCTCCTTCATAACCCGCCGGGCATGAGCTCGGGCCCTCCTATATGCCGCTAAGTAACCAGGGTCACCTCGGTGACGACGAAGTCGGGAGAAAGCAGCACGTTTAGCCCGAACAGCAGAAGCACACTCATCAGTCCACCAGGGAACTGGACGGCAAGGAAAGTGACCAGCTGTTCTCGGAATACTCTGCAGTGCCGCCGAGTGTAGTAAGTCTGTGAAATACTCAACAGCAGCGTCAGTGCTGACAAAATCCTCCACACATCGGTTCGGGGAACACAGCTCCTCAAAACCCGGCCAGACCGCCCTATCCAAGCGCCAGCGGGGAAGACGACGCCGAGGCACACTCTGTGTCGATCTTAATAAAATAGGGAAGTGGTCACTGCCATGTAAGTCTGGTAACACAGCCCATGTAAAATTCAGGGCTATCCCTGCAGAGCACAGAGACAAATCAATAGAAGTAAAAATACCCGTTTGACTATGGAAGTAAGTAACTTCACCAGAATTTAAAATGTACAGGTCCACATCCTCCACAATGGAGGCTAACATAGTACCTCTAGCATCAGCTGTGGAGCCACCCCACAGGGGATGATGACTGTTCATGTCAGCCAGCAAGAAACAGGGTGAGGGAAGTGCCCGAATAAGATTTTCAAGATCAACCCTCTCAATAGTGGCACTAGGAGGGAGGTACAAGGAGCACACAGTATAACGACGGGGAAGGAAAATCTGGAGAGCAACAGCCTGCAGTGGAGTGTTAAGATTCACAGCAGTGAAAGGTATGTCACTGTGTACTAGAATAGCCACACCCCCACCATGACCCTGTCCAGGAAGAGGATCTGAATAAAAAACCTGGTAACCAGGTGGACTGGGAGGCACAGCATCTCCAACCATTGTCTCTTGTAGGCAAACACACACAGGTGAATACTCAGCCAGAAGCCAACGGAGTTCCTCCCAGTTGGCTCGTAAACCACGGCAGTTCCATTGAATAATATTAGCCATTAAAACTATTGAAAAAAAAAGGGCAGGGGAGAGGGACAAACAGAAAACCATAAAAAAAAATACTAAAAATATTAAAATGGAGGAACTATATACACAAAAGAAAGGGTCACTTAGTGGAAACCACTGAGCGACCCTGGGAGACAATCTTCTTGGGAATGCGAATACGCCCACTAAGGGGCTTGCCACGGGCAGCAGCATGGCTAGAACGAGGGCCTGGGGTCTGCGAAGTGTTGGGAGACTTCACAGACACCCGTCGCTGCCCAGCAGGAGAGGAAGAGCTACTCCGAACCCTGCCCGGGGCCCCCAGTGAACCAAGAGGTCGAGCAGGAGGGATTGGGGTCCTGGCCTCCAAACGTGGAGGGGGCAGGACAGGATCCTCAGAGGTAACCGGAGGAGGAACATCCGATTCCCCGGAGGAAGAGGTGCCAGACTGACCTGACACCCCAGAAGCCCCCAAAGACCCAGAAGCAGGGTCCGATGGCTGTTGCACAGATGGACTAACTACAGAGGATGTCGACTCCACGACCGACACCTTGCTTGGAGGATCTTCAAGACTCAAAGACTCTGAGGAACCACGATGACGTTTAGCAAATGAAGAATGTGCACCATGACTACTAGGGGATACCATAGATGTAGAGGTCGAGTCTTGAACTGTAGCGGCAACCGTCGCAAGTGCGGGAGATTGTTGCACTGGCATGGGATCGACAGATGAAGGCATAGGAGCTGAAACAACAGGAGGAACTCGAGTCTGCTCCTGGACAGGACGATGAGGACGGCTATGACCGGACAAAACTGACGCATAAGACACTCCATTACGGAAAACAGATGACATGGCTCTACTCCTGGCCTCAGGAAAGCTTATTTTATCCCTATTACGGATGAGGAGGATCTCTTTCTCTAAGCAAAACCGGGCACAGTCTTTAGATGAAGCAGGATGTGCCTCGCCACAGTGCAAACAACAAACAGGTTCAGGACAGTCCTGTCCTGCATGAGTGGATGCTCCACAACTGACACACACCACTGGGAGGCCCTGTTGCAAACGACGACAGGCTCGCCCAACATGCCGATACATCTGACAGTGGTAGCAGCGTCGTGGGTTTGGTACAAAGGGTTTGACCCTAAGGGACAACCAAGCCACCTTGATGGATGAAGGGAGAACAGTACAGTCGAACGTCAGCAACAAGGATGGAGTTGGGGTGAGTACACCATCAACCTTCTTCCGAAACCTCTCCACTTTGACAACCCTGTGGACCTGTAGTTCTTCAAGAAGCTTCTCTTCACTGTAGCGAAGTAAGTCTTTGGAGAAAACAACACCTCGACACTGATTGAAAAAAGCATGAGGGACACAAGAAAACAGCGCATCCAGGTCCTTACACTGGGCAGCCAGCCGGGAACCTTCTTCAGGGGATGTAACCTCCACTAGTAGGCTACCATCCCCCTGAGGTGAAATCTTCGGCTCCCTCCCACAGATTGACATAATGCGCCGATGAACCGTAAAAATATCCAAATTCCCAATAGGTTGACCATCCAAAGTACGAATGGTGTAGTACCTTGTAAAATCAACCCTCTCAAAGACACCCGGCAGGACCTCACGGGCATGTCCACAAGATGTTGTTGTCTGTTGCCGGCTCTTCTTCTTTGTAGTGGCCACTGACCGGAAACCACTGGAACCAGGCAGGTATGGTTCCAGGGTGGCAATATGGGACTCACCAGCCAGAGGCACATGAGGCGCACAGGAAGGAGACTCTGCAGGATGGTCAGGGACGGAACCAGGGTCGTCAGCTGCAAAAATATTACAAGCCATAATAAAAAAGAACCACCTTCATTCCCCCACCCCTCCACCCACCATGGAGCCCAACAAGGGGAGGCCATATGCCAGGGAAAGCACCACTGGCGACCCCAGAGGTAGTGGGGAAGTATACGCAGGTAACCACCAAGGGACCCTGACAAGGGTGACTCCAGGACGATGGGAGCCACCAGGTCCCCCAGTGCCCGCTTGACCCTAAAGCCACTAGGTGACTAGCCTGGATGGCTAGCCAGTGACCAGCCGATTGACCTGGTCAGGCCCAACCAGGCCACCCGTCTAGCCGGAATAAGGGACCAAAGAGGTGTATTGCTAGCTGCAGGGCGCACCATGCAGCTTCGCTCAACCACCAGGACTCCCGTCTCCCAGCATTACGGGACGCCATGCACGGCAAACACGTGGGGAGGCAACAGTCCCGCCCTAGATGACAGATGGGCAGGGACTGACATCACCAGTGGGCCTCCTCTACCAGTGATGTAGGGGGTGCTTGGTCCACAAGGCCGACAAATGCCAAACCCTACAAAGGTAGGCTTGCCTCCAAAGTAGGTGGCACTGCCAACCATGCTTCAAGCCCCACCACCACGTCAAGGTGACCCCCTACAGTGGGGAAGTAAAGAAAAAATAATTTTTCCAAAGATTTCAATGCGACCTGCTCAGGGAACTTGGAGGGACCAGGTTATGTGTCCTCAAGGCGCTCTCCATACGCCCACCATTAAAAGAGAAGATTCGGGAGGGGGGTTAGGCTGTTTTGCGCGTCGTTAGTTGTGCAGGGAGGTGGGGGGTATGTGATTGGTCAGATGGAGTGTTGCAACAGCGTAGAGTCGTTTGTTTGTTTCTTTGTTTTTTCTACAGTCCAGTGCCCATAACTGCCCAGACTGTAACAAGTAGCTAATGTTTATGACCCACGAGAGAAAAGGATATCTTAAAAAACCGATAGCAGAAAACAAAAACGCAAAGATATTTCCATACACAGTACTTCAAAATGGTTAATGAACGAAGCATTTATGATTTTCCTGAGAATTTGTGTTACTATATCTATCTATATCTATCTATCTATCCATATATATATATATATATATATATATATATATATATATATTACGTGTCCGACCCTGGGCAAAGGCTCAGGGCCTATTTCTTGGGGGCAGTGACCGATCCCAAGGCCCAGTAGTCCTCCTACACCTCCACATGTCACCATTTCGGCGCTAACACCCACCGTCCATATTGAATACATGCTAGGGCTGTCTCATACAGGACTGGTGCACTGGTATAGGGGGGGGTATTTTTACGACATGCCGGTGGGTCATCTGGTAGATCAGGACAGTCTGCTTTTTTTAAGGAAAATCAAATCCTTAAACTGTTCCCTGCCCCAGCCGGGATTCGATCCTGGGTCCATTAGGACTGCAAGCCGCCTCTCTACCGATATATATATATATATATATATATATATATATATATATATATATATATATATATATATATATATAAAGATGGACAGTGTGAAGAGAGCGCTAGATGCGAGAGGGATGTCTGTTGAGCAAGGAAGAGTGGCTGTGATTGACAGAAATAAATGTAGAGAAATTGTGAATGAATAAGTGATGACACAGCCCTGAGTGGATATTCTCCCGCATTTGGTTTGATCAGCTAGTCAGGTCAGGTGCGGGTAAGGGGATGGGTTTGTTATGATGTGGCAGGGGTAAACCAGTTCTGCTGTCGGGCCCTGCTGCGGATGTCATTGATTGCATTGCGCAGTTGACCCTTGTGCGGTGTGGTGCGGTGAGGATCTGTCCGTTCTCCCCTTTGGGGCTAAGATGCGAATAAATGTGTTTGAATGGATGAGTAAATGGGGAGTGTGTCGTCCTGTCTCGGCTACCTCCCTTTCCTTGGGGGAAGCAGCCTAGGTATATAGATAGATAGGTAAAGAGAGAGAGAAAGGGTGTTAAAGAAGTTAGTCGGGGAGTGAAAGATAAAAATGGTAAAATACTAGTGGAGAAGGGACAAAAAGTGAACAGATGGAGAGAACACTTTATGGAATTGTTGAACATAGAGAATGAAAGTAATACGAGTATGAGCGGATGGGGGATGGCTAGGAGAAGGACGAATGTGAGATGAGAGGAAGAAATTAGTAAGATGGATGTTGTGGAAGCAATGAAGATGGCCACAATGAAGAAAGACCCAGCAACTGATGGAGAGAGTGGTGAAATGCTGAAGCATAGGTAAGAGATAGTAGTAGAATCGGTGTGGAAGATGTGTAGATTGGCCTGGGAGGAAGGAAACTCCCGGAGGATTGGAAATCAGGTACAATTATTCCACAGTACAAAAGAAAAGGGGAAAAAGAGGTGTATGGTAATCATAGGGGCATTTGTCTTCTTAATATAACAGTAAAAGGATATGTTAGGATACTTATTGACAGAGTTAGTTGGAGAAGAACAGGGCCGTTTTAGGAGGGGAACAGGTTATGTAGATTAGATATTCGTTCTTAGGTCTTTAGTAGGAAAGTTTTTAGAAACGGAAATGAATTTCCATGCGACCTTCATGGATTTGGGGAAAGCATATGACAGGGTAGATAGACAATGATTGTGGAAAGAATTAAGAATATATGGAGTAAATGGGAAGTTGTTGAATGCTGTCAAGAGCGTGTATGAGGGTATTAAGGCTGCAGTGCGTCTGGATAGTGAAATGAGTGAATTCTTCTATTTGAAGGTTGGGTTGAAACAAAGATGTGTCATGTCCCGATGGTTGTTCAGTAAGTATATGGATGGGGTAATAGAAGAGATACAATGTAGGGAAATGGATGTTGGAGTTTCCCTAATGAGAGAGGGCAGTGTGTGGAAACTCCCTGTACTGTTGTTTTCAGATGATACTGTGTTATTAAATGAAGACGACGGGGAGCTTCAATGCTTGGTGAATGTGTTTGAGAGAGTGTGTAAGAAACGGAACCTAAAG
>NC_136997.1:18077159-18117444 GCF_032717465.1 Coenobita brevimanus | reverse complement strand
CAGTTCGAAAAGTCTCTCCAGTTCTGAATCAAATCTTTTGAAGTTACCAAAAACATGTCATCGGATTCAAGAGGTTAAGAAGGTGGTACCTGTCCCTGCCCACGAGACCTCCAGAATAAGCCAACGATGTGGGTATTTTTATACAAGGATTTGGAGATGTCGTAACAGCCATTCCTTACCTATTTATTGAATACATTATACCTCAGTATTTACTTGTATTATTCTATGGAAACTAAGTTGATAATAAAGCGATAGTGTAAACTTCTTTTTCTTCTTCTACTCCCATCTTTTGTATGGAGTCAGTGTGTCTGACCAGACTTCGCCATACCAACCAGTCCGAGGATATCCTGGTTTGTTTTGCTAACTAGCTAATTTCGTTTTGGCAGGTTAATGCGTAATATGCCAGATAAATCGCTAAAAAGGTGGTACTACTAAGGCTCCTAAGCCTCATATTATATAATTATAATACTTTCCATGAGGTTTCCTGAGAAGCCTTTGTATACAAGTGTATGGAGAATAAAGGATTCAACTTGAATGCAATATTCTTAAAATAACCTCATACCGAATAAGTCAGTAGGAATAAACATCAAACATATTTTATTCTTCTATGTAATGTTTTAATGCTGCAGAATTTATGTTTGGAAGTATTTCACCTGACCTAAAAATAAAACTCCATCAAACAATATAGCATGAGATGGATGGATTTAGTACAGATAATAACATTATTAAGAGCACAAATAAAAAAGGAGCGAGGTGTACATTCTGTGTTTTTTCTAAGTTATGGATCGAAAGCGTGCAATTAAAATCCTTGGAACGTAAAGTTTGGAGTGCTTCAAAAAGAATGAAAAAAAAAAAAAAATGTTAGATGTCAGAGAGAGAGAGAGAGACAGACAGACAGACAGACAGACAGACAGACAGAAAAACAAACAGAGATCTTAGATAAAAGAACCAACCAAATTAGACAATATATTAACTACAAAAAAATAAGTATAAATGGATGAGGGCAGGCCATGCCCCTCGTAAACCATATAACACATACACATCAGAGTAAATGACTGCCAGCCCAGAGACAGACTGAGAGGAATGAGCAGACGGGACAGAGCTGTATTTTGGAGTTTCACTAGGATTGGATGGAACCAGCTAACAGCAAAAAATGTAAGACAGATGGGAGAGGCCTTCGACTTGGCATGGACTGTCTCAGAGTGTTATGTTTGTTGATGATGATGATGCGAACTGGCCAGAATAGCAACGTTCAGATATAACTTGTACGTATATGTATATACATGCCTGAAAAATTTGGGACTTGTCGGTACATCACATTGACAGGACTAATAAATGAACACAGTATATAAAAGTGTCCACACTGACTTGAAAGCCACAAGGTATCCTAGGTTGTAGTACTATTTCATTTCAGTAACGGAACTCTGAAGTCTTGATCCTGCTGAGGGTTTTCCATTTTGTTTTCTGGGAAGAAATGTATAATCCTGAGGGTTGTCAACGAAACACGCTACTGTAGATGGCGGTTCTTTATTAACTTCGCTGTATCTCCACACATACTGGTTGACACCAGGGATAGTGGACTTGTTGCAGATCAGGGTAAGGCTTGAAAAACACTTAAAACCACACAATGGCCATGTTGGACCCAGTTTTAAAAGTAGAATCCTATACCAGAACTTGGCTGAAGTCCACACTTAGACTTGCATTCCTGAGAGTGTTGAATTTCCAAGTAAATTACCAAGGTGAAACTGGTATACTTAAATTTGAAATAATAAATAATT
This sequence comes from Coenobita brevimanus, assembly GCF_032717465.1. NCBI lineage: Eukaryota > Metazoa > Arthropoda > Malacostraca > Decapoda > Coenobitidae > Coenobita > Coenobita brevimanus. The sequence continues at coordinate 18,115,666 of NC_136997.1, read as the reverse complement.
AAATAAATAAAAATCCTCGGACTTTTTCAAAGTGATTTAATAGAGCTGTCCTTTAACCACTCTAACCTCCCGTCTTTAGTGACACTGCTCAGGATAAGAACTCATCACCGTATTCCATGACTGCAAAATATATTTCAGTACCAGAATGACGTACAAGACGGCATATGTTCAGGCTGGCAAGATAATGGCACAGCTATTCTGTACCTTTTACCATATTTCACAACTTCAAAACATTACTAATACAGGTATAGTAATATCAAAATTCTTTTGTTGAGTAGAAGTAAATGTATTAATCCATAGTGAGGAGAGGGTTAAAAAAAATCCCACCTGAAGGACGGAGTGTCACCATTAAGAGAGAGAAAAAAAAAAAGCCTTTGTCTCCTCGGGGAAGCGCGCTGGTTTTCTCTCGAGGAATCCTGATGATAAACTTGCAAAACTGAATATTATTTGTTTTAGTTATGTGGATAAACATCACAATATATATAAGGACACATTGGTAATATTCTTAGCCTCAAGCGTCATTTTTTTCATCATCATCATCTAATCAACTGACAAAAATACTAAAACCGTATAGAACAAATAAGACCATGGCAAAGATGTACAAAAATATGAGATATTTTCTATAAAGAGCAAAACTATTATATGTGTTTATTTACAACCAGTAGCCTACATACTGTGATGATTTACAACAGAAGATAATAATGACATATAATCAAGGACCAATTTTAGTTTACCATAGAAACAACCAAACACTAGTTTTCTTTCAATACTGCGACGGGATATTCGCTCTCTGTGGCTAACTTATGACCAACAATTATAAAGAAAAGAGGGAGACATGGTCTAACTTCTGCATGTAATGGGCATCTTTAATTCTTTGATAACGACAGGCTATGTTTGCAGTTTATTCCGGCTGTCAGATTGGTAGCAGCAGCAGCGGCAGCAACAACAGTAGTAGTAGTAGTAGTAGCAGTAGTAGTAGTAGTAGTAGTAGTAATAGTAGCAGTAGTACAGCAGTGGTTGCGACCCCAGGCTCACCTGAAGTTCTGAACGTGAACCCAGTGGATTGCAGGCTGAAGTTGCCCTCTTCTTGCAAACCACCATCTTCTTTAGGTGGACTGGAAGGTAGTTTGACTAAATGGGCAGTGAAGTCACCCAATTTCATGGATGTCACCACTTAAATGCCTCCCTCACCAGCATCGTTAGGTAGACAATACTCCAAAACAAAGCTGTCCCTAAGAGTCAGTTTATAGGCTAGGATGGGTTAGGTCACGTTTGCTAGTAGGTTATTTTGTTTTACTTTCTGGATTCTTGTTTACAAATCGGCTCTGAGTCTATATCTTTGTTATATATATATATATATATATATATATATATATATATATATATATATATATATATATATATATATATATATATATATATATATATATATTGCTTTTAGTAAGTGGTAGTCATCAATATAAATGACTTCTAAGGCATTTCCTTCGCAAATTGTTCTTAGATGGTTAATAAACTTGGGGAGGACTCTACGTGTCGCTTAGGATAGAAAACAATGTTAAAATCGAACGACCCCCCCCCCCCACATACACGTAGAAAGTAAAGGAGATAGGTATGAAAGTTAAAATGAGTGTGTGGATTGTAAGGGTTCGCCATTTTTACACTCCTGCTAGACAAAACTGATAGAGTGTAAAAGTTGGGTTAGTTTCTGTACTTATTTTAGACAAACCTGGGTGATACTTAAACTAACCTATCCTTTCCTAACAACCTAACTTATGATGGAGGGGAGTGTTGTTTTGGGGATATAATTACCTCATTCTGCGAATTGGAGAGGGTCGCTTTCATGTGGTGGTACCAGTATAGCCGTGCAGCCCCACGGCTTGGTTATGCAGAAGTCCCACAAGTCTCTTCCTATCCTCCGAAACGAGGATGGTGTGCTTTACGAGTGTATGAATAGCATGCCAATAATATTTTGTATTTTAGTTAAGCAATAATGCTGATGTGAAAAAAAAAAAAAACATTAATTACCTTGCATTAATATTATTATTATTATTATTATTATTATTATTATTATTATTATTTTTATTGATATTATTATTGTACCCCCTGGGGGTAGGGGGGGTTTTCAAGAATACTCCCCCAGTATCCCTGCTTGTCGTAAAAGGCGACTAAAAGGGTTGGCGGAGGGTTAGTGCCCCTCCCCGGAAAACAACTAACAAAAAAAACAACGAAGAAGCCTCGGACAAGGACTGACCAAACGATGACGACCCAGGACCGGACAAAGGACTTGGTAATGGGTATATGGAATGTAAGAGGAGCGAATGATGAGGTGGAAGAGAGAGAGATTGTCCAGATGCTTGAGGGTGCGAAAGTGGATGTATGTGGAATAACTGGAACAAAATGGAGGGGAGAAAGTGTGAGAGAATAGGAGTATGGATGGGGTATATGTGCAGGAGTAGGTGAGAATGAGAAGGCAAAGCAAGGAGTATGTATAGTTGTGAGTAAAAGATGGAAGAAGAGCATAAGACAGTATGGATCAGTTCGGTCAAGGATTGTGTGGGTAAAGTTGAAAGTTGGAATACAAATGTGGGCGATTGTGTGTGTGTGCGCACCAACGCAAGACTGTGCTAGAAGAGTGAGAGAAGAGTTCTGGACAAATGTAGAAGTGTGCATGGAAAAGTTTGGAAGGAATGAGAGAGTGCTTTTGATCGGTGATATGAATGGTAAAGTTGGGAATGTGAAGGTGGATGGAACAGTTGGTGAGTGGGGTGTGCCTGCTGAGATAGATGAGAATGGCAGTGCGTTAGTGGACATTTGTGCTGGGAGGGGGTTGGTGATAGCCAATACCCTCTTCAGGAATAAAATGATCCACAGATATACATGGCGAATGATGAGAAGGGTGGGTGGTGAACTGAATGAAAGGAAGGCAATGATTGATTATGTGTGTGTGGATGAAAGGATGCGAAGATGTGTAATGGATGCAAGAACTTATAGAGGTTGGGGGAGTGGACTTTCTGACCACTACTTGGTGGTGGCCAGAATTAGGATTCAAGTAAGATGGAAGAATAGAAGAAGGGAAAGACGACAGGAAGGAGTAGTTGCAAGGAGAGTGGAAAGGTTACAAGAGGATGAGAAAAAGGCAGAGAATAAGAGAGAAGTGGAGGAACGATTGGGCAAATATGAATTGGAGCATTTGGGAGACATAGAAGGTGTGTGTAGGATATTTACAGAAGAAATATGTGCAGCATGTGATGTGGTGTGTGGAAGGAAGGGAAGACGGAGGGGGGTGCAAGGAACAGCGTGGTGAACTGAAGAGGTGATACAGGCTGTGGCACAAAAGAAGAAAGCATACAATGAATGGATGAGAAATTGGGGCGTGGAAGAAGTTGAGAGGCGGAAGAGAGAGTTATATGTAGAAAAAAGGGAGGTGAAAAGATTAGTAAGAGAGAGTAAGAAGAGAGTGGATAAGGAATTTGGAACGAATTTGAGTGTAAAGTGGAGGGACTGTAAGAAAATGTTCTGGAAAGAGGTGAAAAGAGTAAGACAGGGTGGAAGTGCAGTTAGCAGGGGAGTAAAAGATAAAAATGGTAGATTACTTGTAGAGAAGGGAGAAAAAGTGAGCAGATGGAGAGAACACTTTAAGGAGTTGTTGAACATAGAGCATGGAAGTAATGCGAGTATAAGTGGCTGCGGAATGGCTGGGAGAAGGAGGGAGGTGAGAAGACAGGAAGAAATCAGTAGGATAGAAGTCGTGGAAACAAAGAAGAAAGTTATATTGGGGAAAGTCCCAGGAATTGATGGAGTGTGTGGTGAAATGCTGAAGCATGGGGGAAAGATAGTAGTAGAATGGATGTGGAAGATGTGCAGATTGGCCTGGGAAGAAGGTAGAGTCCCGGAGGATTGGATGTCAGGTATAATTATTCCCTTGTACAAAAGAAAAGGGGAAAAAGAAGTGTGTGGTAATGATCGGGGCATTTGTTTTCTTAGTATAATAGGAAAAGTGTATGGTAGGATACTTATTGACAGAGTTAGAGAAAGAATAGAGAAATTAGTTGGAGAAGAAGAGGGAGGCCTTAGGAAGGGAAGAGGTTGTGTAGATCAGATATTCATTCTTAGATCTTTAGTGAAAAAGTTTCTAGAGAAGGGAAAGAAGTTGTATGCGGCTTTCATGGATTTGGAGAAAGCATATGACAGGGTGGATAGACAAGGATTGTGGAAAGTGTTAAGAATATATGGAGTAGATGGTAAGTTGTTGAATGCTGTGAAGAGTATGTATGATGGTGCGAAGGCTGCAGTGCGTGTGGATGGTGAACTAAGTGAATTTTTCTCTTTGAAAGTTGGGTTGAAACAGGGATGTGTCATGTCTCCATGGTTGTTCAATCTGTACATGGATGGGGTAATAAAAGAGGTACAAGGTAGGATAGTGGATGTTGGAGTGGCCCTGGTGAGAGAGGATAGTGTTTGGAAACTCCCTCTACTGTTGTTTGCAGATGATACTGTGTTGTTGAGTGAAGACGAAAGGGAGCTGCAAGGCTTGGTGGATGAGTTTGGGAGAGTGTGTAAGAAACGGAATCTAAAGGTGAATGTAGGGAAGAGTAAAGTTATGGTCTTTGAGAGAGGTGAAGTCAGTGAATGTACAGCGAGGTTGGGTGGTGAGGAATTGGAAAATGTGAGTATGTTTAAGTACTTGGGTAGTGTGATGAGTAAGGATGGAGGTTTGGAGGGTGAAGTGCTTGAAAGGGTACAGCAGGGAAGAAAGGTTGCTGGTTCTTTGAAAGCAGTGATAAGAAACAGGGAAGTGAGCATGGAAGTGAAAAAGTTACTGCATGACAGTATTGTGATACCAACTCTAACATATGGAAGTGAAGCTTGGACGTTTGTTGGAAGGACACAAGTCAAGAGTGAGAGCAGTGGAAATGAGTTATTTAAGAGGAGCCTGTGGAGTCACATGGAGAGACAGGCTGACGAATGAGGATATAAAGGAGCGTTGTGGTGTGGATGTTTATGTGATAGGAAGCGTTATGACGAACACACCGTGGTGGTTTGGCCATGTGGAGAGGATGGAGGGTGAAAGACTGACGAAGAGAGTGTATCCGAGTGAGGTGGAGGGGGGAAGAGGGAGGGGGATGCCGAGGATGAGATGGAGGGATGGGGTGGAGAGGTATATGAGAGGGGGGAGGATGAGTTGGGAGCAGGGGAGTGAAATGGCAGGGGACTGGGAGACTTGGAGGCGATTTGTTTGTGACCACCCCAAACGGGATTGAGGCGTCTGGCAGTAGATACATAGATTATTATTGTTGTCGTTGTTGTCGTTATGCTAAGCGTTTAAGGGGCGGCTTCCCGTCCCTAGAACGCCTACCTGTAGAGTGCAGCTGGGTTCCCTTTCTAGAGCGGAGATTAGAGAAACAAGAGAGAGCCAGGGCATAAAAACACAGGGCAACAACCTTACACGTATACTGACAAATTCAGTGCTGTGGAACAGGTAGACAGTCTTACACAATATCTATTCTATCTATCTATTGTCAGACGCCTCAATCCCGTTCGGGGTGGCCACAAACAAATCGCCTCCACGTCACCCTGTCCCCCGCCATTTCGCTGCCATGCTCCCAACTCACACCCTCCTCTCTCATATACCTCTTCACTCCATCCCTGCATCTCATCCTCGGCCTCCTCCTCCCTCTCCTCCCCTCCACCTCACTCACATACACTCTCTTCGTCAGTTTTTCACCCTCCCTCCTCTCCACATGGCCAAACCACCTCAGTGTATTCCTCCTAACGCTTCCTATCACATGCACATCCACACCACAAGGCTCCTTTATATCCTCATTTGTCAGCCTGTCTCTCCATGGGACTCCACAGGCTCCTCTTAAATAACTCATTTCCACTGCTTTCACTCTTGACTTCTGCCCTTCCAACAACGTCCAAGCTTCACTTCCATACGTTAGAGTTGGTATCACAATACTGTCATGTAGTAACTTTTTCACTTTCATGCTCACTTCCCTGTTTCTTATCACTGCTTTCAAGGAACCAGCAATCTTTCTTCCCTGGAGTACCCTTTCAAGCACTTCACCTTCAAACCTCCATCCTTACTCAACACATTACCCAAGTACTTAAATGCATTCACATTTTCAAATTCCTCACCATCCAACCTCGCTGTACATTCACTGACTTCACCCCTCTCAAAGACCATCACTTTACTCTTCCCTACATTCACCTTTAGATTCCGTTTCTTACACACTCTCCCAAACTCATTCACCAAGCCTTGCAACTCCCCTTCATCTTCGCTCAACAACACAGTATCATCTGCAAACAACAGTACAGGGAGTTTCCAAACACTACCGTCACTCATCAGGGCCACTCCAACATCTACTACCCTACCTTGTACCTCTTTTATTACCCCATCCATGTACAGATAGATCAACCATGGAGACATGACACATCCCTGTTTCAACCCAACCTTCAAAGAGAAAAATTCACTCACTTCACCATCCACACGCACTGCAGCCTTAACACCATCATACATACTCTTCACAGCATTCAACAACTTCCCATCTTCTCCATATTTTCTTAATAGTTTCCACAATCCTTGTCTATCCACTCTGTCATATGCTTTCTCCAAATCCATGAAAGCCGCATACAATTTCTTTTCCTTCTCTGGAAACTTTTCCTCTTAAGATCTAAAAATGAATATCTGATCTATACAACTTCTTCCCTTCCTAAAGCCTCCCTGTTCTTCTCCAACCAATTTCTCTGTTCTTTCTCTAACTCTGTCAATAAGTATCCTACAATACACTTTTCCTATTATACTAAGAAGACAAATGCCCCTATGATTACAAGACACTTCTTTTTCCCCTTTTCCTTTGTACAAGGGAATAATCATACCTTACTTCCAATCCTCCGGAACTCTACATTCCTTCCAGGCCAATCTGCACATCTTCCACATCCATTCTTCTATTATCTCTCCCCTATGCTTGAACATTTCACCACACACTTCATCAATTCCTGGGGCTTTCCCCAATTTAACATTCTTCATTGCTTCCACAACTTCTATCCTACTGATTTATTCCTGTCTTCTCACCTCCCTCCTTCTCCCAACCATTCCGCAGCCACTTATGCTCGCATCACTTCCATCCTCTATGCTCAACAATTCCTTAAAGTGTTCTCTCCATCTGCTCACTTTTTCTCCCTTCTCCACTAGTAATCTACCACATTTATCTTTCACACCCCTCCTAACTGCACTTCCACCCTGTCTTACTCTCTTCATCTCTTTCCAGAACATTTTCTTACAGTCCCTCCACGTTACACTCAAATTCCTTCCAAATTCCTCATCCACTCTCTTCTTACTCTCTCTTACTAATCTCTTTACCTATCTCTTTCTTTCTACATATAACTCTCTATTCCGTCTCTCAACCTCTTCCACACCCCTATTTCTCATCCATTCATTGTATGCTTTCTTCTTTTGTGCCACAGCCTGTCTCACCTCTTCATTTCATCATGCTGTTCCTTGCACCCCCTCCGTCTTCTCTTCATCCCACACACCACATCATATGCCGCACATATATCTCCTGTGAATATCCTGCACACATCTTCCACGTCCCCCATCTGCTCCAGTTCATATTTGCCCAATCGTTCCTCCACTTCTCTCTTGTATTCTGCCTTTTTCTCATCCTCTTGTAACGTTTCCACTCTCCTTGCAACTACTCCTTCTTCCCGTCCTTCCCTTCTCCTATTACTCCATCTTATTTAGGTCTTGATTCTGGCCACCATCAAGGAGTGGTCAGAAAGTCCACTCCCCACACCTCTATAGGCTCTTGCATCCATTATACATCTTCGCATCCTTTCATCCACACACACATAATCAATCATTGCCTTCCTTTAATTCAGTTCACCACCCACCCTTCTCATCACTCGCCATGTATACCTGTGGATCATTTTATGGCTGAAGAGGGTATTGGCTATCACCAACCCCCTCCCAGCACAAATGTCCAGTAATGCACCACCATTCTCATCTATCTCAGCAAGCACACCCCACTCACCAACTATGCCATCCACCTTCACATTCCCTACTTTATCATTCATATCACCGATCAAAAACACTATCTCATTCCTTGCAAACTTTTCCATGCACACTTCCACATTTGTCCAGAACTCTTCTCTCACACTGCTTGCACAATCTTGCATTGGCGCATACACGCACACAATCGCCCACATTTGTATTCCAACTTTCAATCTTACCCACACAATCCTTGACCCAACTGATCCATACTCTCTTATGTTCTTCTTCCATTATTTACTCACAACTATACACACTCCTTCTTTTGCCCTCTCATTCTCACCTACTCCTGCACATTATACCCCATCCATACTCCCTTTCTCTCACACTTTCTCCTCTTCATTTAGTTTCAGTTACCCCACATACATCAACTTTCGCACCCTCAAGCACCTGTACAATCTCTCTCTCACCTCATCATTCGCACCTCTTACATTCCATGTTTCAATTACCATGTCCTTTGTCCAGTCCTGGGTCGTCATCTTTTGGTCAATCCTTGTCCGAGGCTTCTTGTTTGTCTTTTTAGTTAGGTTTTTTCTGGGGAGGGGCACTAACCCTCTGCCAATCCTTTTAGTTGCCTTGTACGACAAGCAGGGATATTGGGGGAGTATTCTTGAAAACTCCCCCTACCCCCAGGGGGGTATACACAATATATTAGGCAAAAATCAATACATAGGCTGGTATTAGTGGTCAAAGTATCGCACAGGATTTTAGATGTACATGAGTCTAAGTCTGGTTCAGGAGGGCAAGGCACTATTTCACTCTCAGTAGTGAGGAGGCAATTCCATGACACTCACACTGTTCTGGTACTAAGTTTTAGATTGGGCATGGGTTGGGGGTAGTTACTGACTCTGCACAAAGAGGGGGAGTGGATTTTGACACTATGTTACAGACACTTCTACAAGGAGTGCGTGTGTCATCCCGGTGATCGTGTACATTGTACTGTCTGTATAGTCACTGTTTGGTATCACTGAGACGCCAGTTCTTGACACTCACTAATATGCGGGTTTTCCTTGTCTCACTGTACACTTACATTACTGTACGTTACACTCACTCTCATGCCTTGTGTGCCGACCTCACTGTTCACTTATGTTTCACTGTCTTTATCTCATCTCATCTCATCTCAGCCATTTGAGTGTCCACTACAGGACCGGCCTATCCCGACTGAAGTGGGGATGATACAGCTAATGTATCTCTACCAAGTGGCTTAGGCTGTCTGGTAGAGAGTGTATGTAGGATGAGAAGTGCTTGTAAGTGTAATTGTTGTGTTGAAGTGGCTTTGGATGTGTGTGTAGTCTGTGAACCAAGTGTAATCGGCCTGCGCAAGCTGACTGGGTGCAAACATACTTTACAGTATTTGACACTGGTTCAATCACAGCACCCCTTGTGTCCGCCAATGCAGTATGTGGTATAAAGAACGCTCCCAAAGTTTATTAACCTGGCAAGGCGCGAACCCTCGTTCTGTGCACGAAAATGTACACTTTACCAATATACCACAGAGGCTCCTATTCACTGTTATATCACGAGTGGGACAGAGGGAAGGGGAAGTCCAGGTCTCACAACTTTTGGTCTGGGGAAGGCGGAGGCCCACTGGGAGTCCCTTCGTCCCGCAGCCACGGGACCACTCTCAGGGGCATCGTTCTTGGCTGGGGCTCGGGCTATGTTTGGTGAAGGGCCCCTGGGGGCTGGGGACTGGAGTCTGGCCCTCAAGACTAGGACCAAACAGGCGCTGGAGGCACTAACTCAGGTGCCGGGTGGAGAAAGAGCATCGCCTTCGTCGGGGAGGGGAGAGGGCCCCCAAGGGGGTCGTGGGGACGTCCTCAGAGACACGTTGGCTGCGGTCTCCTGCTGTCAGGGCTGGGCTGTGGTGTCTTTCCCTGCCGGAGTCCGTCAGGTGGGCGCCCTCTTCCTCCGGATGGAGGGAGGACAAGCCCGGGGACAATACAAGGCCTCTCCACCAGTCCTCAGGGCAGTGATCGTCCTCCTGGAGGTTGCCTCAGTCTTGGACAGAAAGGAAACCTGTGCTCCTGCTGGAGGGCAGGACTGAGTGCAGCTCACCTTCTTGCTGTGGAGTTACAGGGGGCGAGGGACTTTGGCATCTCTCCCCTGCGCGGCTACAGACTGTCGCTAGGTTCCCTTAGGCAACATATGGAGGGCGGCTACAGGCCATCCCTTCGCTATCAGTGTGGCTACAGGCCGTTGCCAGGGCCCAACTCCCTGGCAGGAACACAGACGAAGCACGGCTACAGGCCGTCGCCAAAGTCCCGCAAGGAGGACGACGTGCAGTCAAGGAGCAGCTACAGACCATCTCCTGTCTACTGGTGCGGCTACAGGCTGTTGTTGGTGTCTTGCCCTCCAAAGCAACTACAGAAGGAGAGGGAACGTACCGGTCTCTCCGCAGTGCGGCTATAGGCCGTTGCTGGTTTCAGCAGGGGTTGTTAGCAGCACTTGACAGAGCGGGTACAGCCGTCTCCTATTTGGCAGCCCAGCCACAGGCCATGGCTCTTAAATCAGAGTGGCTACAGGCCGTCTCCTTTGTCTCTGAGTGGCCATAGGCCATCTCAGGTATTGCGTGGCTACAGGCCATCTCAGATATTGCACTGCTACAGGCCGTCACTGGGGTGCTGCTTGGAACTGCTAAATCAGTTCCACCCAGATCCTGTCAGTGGTCAGCTCGTCCGGGAGGTAGTGTACTTTGACTAAGATGGTGGTGGCGGATGAGTTCCGGGGAATAGGGGCGCGCGGCCCGGGTGAACTTATATCCGTAGTGCCCAGGCACGTTCCGCGCGCCGTCTTGCCCTCCGTGTTCTCCTCCTGGGGGTGTGGTGGCGAGCTGAGCTGCCACAACCGGCATTTTAATTATTATATTTATTATTATTATTATTATTATTATTATTATTATCACTTTCTAGTAGAAAGGTGGCAGCAGCAATTCTTGATGATGTTTTTGTTGTTGTCACAGGTTTAACTGAAACGTGAACCCGGTGAAGCGCAAGGTGAAAGTGTCTTTCTTGAGTCTACTCTCTTCTTTTCAGGGACAGAGAAGTTATGGGACGTTTGTATAACGGGGCAGTGGAGTCACCCCGTTATATTGCTGACCCCACTTGAAGGCGTCCCTCTCCACCACCTAATGAGGACGAAATATGGAAAATCAATCCATGTGAAAAGGCTGTAGAAAAAAAATCTCAATTTGACAAGAATGCTGTCCTTGGAGGTATCAGTGACATGAGAAGGAGACTGACATGAACGAGGACTGCTGTGCCATAGGAAACAGGTTATCAAGTACATTGTATGCTAAAAAAAAAAAATAAAAAGCTGGATACGGGGGAGTGAGTGTGACGCAGGACCCTGATCTCCTTATCCCCATTTTCAGGTGAGCGATATTATTTTTGAGTTACTGAGAGAGAGAGAGAGAGAGAGAGAGAGAGAGAGAGAGAGAGAGAGAGGTCATTTATTAGCACAAGAAACTAACGCAACCGTAGGGAATTTTACGAGTTAAAAAAATGCAACACATGATTCCCTATTGTTTCTCATTTGAATCTGATAATATCGATGAAATTCTTTGGTTTATGGTAAAATAATATAAAAACTAAGCATACGTATAGTGAAAGAAACAGATCTTCCCAGTGCCATCTGAAGACAATTTACAACTGGGGAAATACAATGAAAACCCCATTTCCTAATAGCGCGTGTTTCAGATCTTACGTATTTCCCGCTATGTATTCGTTAAGCTACGGGAAGGTAGTTATTTCTCCATCTGTACGTATGTCTGATAAATTTCTACTATATCATTAATGGCTTATTGTCGACAGTATACAAATATAACACTGAATCCCCCTCTTCTTGATGCTGAATTCACCTCTGCATTAACTTTTAAAATTTAAGATCGTTACTTGGGAACTGTGAACACTTTACACACACACACACACACACACACCTCGTAACCCCCTCTCACTTTACACACCCACACACACACACACACAGGTCACCGAGAACTAAACTAACGTGTCATTAGGTTCCAGGAAGAAGATCCAGTGAGTATAGGTCAGGGTGTTTGCTGACTTGAAGGTGTGTACAATAATGCATTACCACATCATAGCATCATTTCCTCCTCCGTCGGATCTTAGCATCGACCAAAACCTCTCCAAATGTCAGAGAGTCGTGGGATATTATTTACTGACTATTATTATTATTATTATTATTATTATTATTATTATTATTACTATTGTTGTTGTTGTTGTTATTATTATTATTATTATTATTATCTTTATTATTATTATTATTGTCATGTGAACTATGGCATACCAGCATGGGGAAAATCCTACACATTCATACTGCAAAATCCACTAAAATCCCCTTATGCCATTGATCCTAAACGTATCCGTATTAAGGTTAAAATAAGCAAAATAATTTGCCAAGGAAGAGGTGCTTCGAATGCTCCAACATGGCCTCGTAACATTTACTAGTATTTTATAGGTTAAGTAAAATTTTGGCAGAGGAGAAACGTTTCATTTTGCCGTACTCTCAGTGTCATGGGGAGGTTCGTATTACCTCTTCCTTAGCAATTTATTTTGCACTGAACATCTTGGCAGTAGTCTCGTCGGTTGGGGAAGCTCCCTAACACCTTTTCCAAAGTGAATTGTTTAGTTTAATACACCTTACTGTCCTCTCTTTGTTATATAAATCATTTTAAAATCGCCATACTCTATATATATATATATATATATCATAAAAAAATATATTAATTGACCACATCCAAAAATAAATCGCTAAGGGCGCGTCCAGACGTGTGATGGAAGAAGTGCTGGCAGCATGTAAGCAACAGAATAACGAACAAGCTGCAAACATGTTGGGAACAGCAGCGTCCAGAACATGTTGGCAAAATCGTGATGAAGTCTCAGCTGATTGGTTTGGACACATTTACCCAATCGCCCTCCTGACAGTGTTTGAAGCTGCACTGAAATATGTGTGCATACCTCTGTCCAAATACTGTTGTCTACTGTACATGTACCAAACATCTTGCCAGCTGTGTTTTCAACATAAGTTGTAGGGCACGTGTGGATACGCCCAAACGAGTAGGTGTCAGGGAGCACCCTTAAGTGGCGACAGTACGAACCTTTATTTAACCACTTAACACACTCTTCTTGCATATTTGTATCGGTTTAAAATCAGTATAATTTGGATCAATAACGTTCAAGAGGATATTGTGGTGTACTGTGCAGAATAAATCGCTAAGGAAGGGACATTAAGAACTCTCCAAAGCCACTGAGAAGACGACCCTAAAATTCATTGTTATTAAAAGTATGCAAAGGAGAGTATTTTTGTGTATTTACTTTTTCTAGCAATTTTTTCTACCCTATTTATCTCTCCATAGGAAACAAGAGCATTCTTCTTTACATAATCGTGAATAAAGCTGTGGAAGTGTATGGTACGTAGGAGGATTCATTAGGTCACGAAACTAGAGTCGGACATATAAATTGTTACGTCCCCGTCACCACAATCCCCACAGGCTACAACAGCAGTAGTTCAGTACAGGAAGGACGTTGCCCACTGAGTTGTTCTTCCTATGGTCAGACTTAAGATATACAGTACACAGGATCAACTCAGGCCTCATAAATAAACATTAGCTTCTTAGGTTCACTGACTTTATTATCCAAATATTTACTCTTAATGCTTTCCAAGTTCACTTCACTATTCTCACAAACACTGGAGCTATAGAAACTTAACTGCAATTACAGTTAATGCTTGACAACATTATTTTTCACAAGTACTGATGATATATAGACTTCAAAAACACTTCACTGTTTGTCAACAATACTTCATTATTTTCACAAGTACCGATGATATACAAACTTCATTGACACTGCACTACACTCACCGACTGACTATCTAGTCTCTTCCCCATCATTATATTAGCTTCCTATATTCTAGAGTATTCTACATTTTTCAACAGTTCTGGTGTATTCCAGGGAGAGAGAGAGAGCATGCTTACAACAGTTACCAACATCCAAAACATCCCAGAGTTTTCTTACATAACATTTTTAAATTATTTAGCATACAAATTAAAATTAAAATATATATTTTAACAATCACATAAATAAAACATTACAGAGAAAGAGAGCCCAAAAATTAACGTTTAACTTACGAAATAACTACGCTCACAAACAGCAGGCAAAGTGGCGACTATGACTCGTACCGGAACTTCTGTAAACATCATGAATCAGTGAGAAACTTCGAGACCACCTAACTACCAAATCCCGCTTCTTGGCACTACCCGCTCCCTAGTTCTTTGTTGTCCCGACAAAACAACACAATGAATATAAACATAAACCTTGATCCTAATGAAACATCCAAAATAATCCTTCATCTTATCAGGTCTTCTTCTATGCTGATTCTGACAACGTCCTTGCCCCTCCACAGTCCACCCTTCCAGGAAAGTCCTCTTCCTGATTCACTTCTTCTCTTGGAAACCTGTCACCATCCTCTTGCACTTCAGCTCCTTGGTCCTCCTCAACATCCTCGGTCGTGGGAGAGCAAAATTCCTAGGAAATGTCCCAGCTGTACTGTCCTGGCCCATGGTACTGCCACAGACGATTCACGTGCACCACCTTTGGACTAGAATTCCTGCCTCCCCGACTCTGATACGTTACATCTGATAGGCAGTCCAGCACAGTTCAAGGCCCATCTCATGGGCTCTGCAGCTGCAGTGATTGTCCCTTCTCTCGCTGACGATTATATAACCAAACTTGGTCTTTGAAGCTCAACTCAGTTGCTTTGGCATCGTACTTGCACTTCATAACCTCTCCTGGAAACTTGAGGGCTCCTCACACTTGATGATGTACCTCGGCCAGCCATTCCTGAAGATGCTTCGCATAGCTGGAGGTCTCTGTATGCAGCTCTTCAACGGGTGGTCTTCCCAGTAACAAGTCAACAGGTAAGTGTAACTTGTGGCCCAACATCAGCTTTGCAGGGGTGTATCTGGTAGACTCATGGGATGCAGACTGATATGACATCAACAATGCAGGTAATTTCTGGTCCCATTCTGTCTGTCCCTCTATGCAGTACTTGGCCAGTTCTTTTCCTATGGTCCTTTGTCATTTCTCCACCATCCCATCTGACTGTGGCCTTAAAGGGGTGGTCCTGGTCTTCTTGATCTCCTATAACTTGCAGCACTCACGGAACACAGCAGACTTGATGTTTCTACCCTGGTCTGAATGTAGCTCTTGAGGCATTCCAAAACGACAGAAGAACTAGTCAACCAACAACGAAACAACAGTCGCAGCCTCTTGATCGGGGATGGCATAGGATTTTGGCCACTGTGTGAAGCAGTCCATGGCAACATATATAACCGGTTTCCTCTTTCAGTGAGTGGCAAAGGTCCAGCAATGTCAATCGTGACTCTTTCCATCGGTGCACCCACTTGGTACAGCTCAAGAGGGGTGCAACCATGTTTCTTGAGTCCCTTCTTGGCACAATACACATCGCAGGCCCGACACCACTCTTCAACATCCTGACACATGCCAGTCCAGTAGAACCTCTGTCGCAGCCTGCTTAGTTTTCTTCACTCCCAGGTGCCCACTAGTGATCTACTTATGGGACTCATCCAAGATCTCGGACCTCATCTTCGGAACCATCAGTTCCCAATACTTGCTGAGGCCATCGAGTGTGACTCTCAAGTAGTCCGTTGTTCAAAAGAAGAAGGTCCCACTGACTCCAGTAGCTCTTGGTCACAGGGCTTAACCTGGACACTTCTTCCCAAAATGGTTGCATTATACTTCGCTGCATTGTACTCTAGCACTAGTTGTAAGTTTGCATCATCCATATGCATCCTCTTCAGGTCTTCTTCATCTGACACTGGCCCTGTCACAACAGCATGGTGGCATCTCTTGCTAGAATTCCCATTCCTGCTGCTCTGCTTGCTGTCTGTTCTTCCATTCTCTCGCACACTATTCATCAAAGTTCTCCTGCATATCCTCAGTGGTGATTCTTCTTGGTAAAAACTGGCTGGTTGTTGCCTCTCTTCACCTGCTTTCACTAATTTACCCTCATCCTTCTCATCTGGACACTCATAGCAGAAGTGTCCCATTTCATAACATGTCCAACACTTGTTTGTCGTAATCAGGGATTTCCTTGCTCTGTTCCGTTCTTGCTTCTTCTTCCATTTGTAACAATCCACCTTGTTGTGTCCCAGCTTCCTGCAGAACCAGCAATCTCCTCAGATCTTCTCCTGTTCTCCCTTCCACTTGTTGCAGTCCACTTTCCGATGTCTTGGCTTTTCACAATACCACCAACTTCCTTAAGATTTTTCCACATCACGTACCTGCACCTGTCATGCCTTGAATCCCACACTGCGACCAGCCAGAAAGGTGGACGTACTGGACCTGATGTAGGACTCAAATGCTAGAGCCCTGGCTAGTGGTTCTTGCATGTTTCTGGGTTGTATCTGCATCACTTGCACTTTAAACTCTACACCATCAAGAGCATCAATGAACTGGTCCCTCAGAAGAACAGCCAACAGGTTAGGTGCTGCTCCAGGGTATGCCTTGTATGCCATACTCTCCAGGTCTTGAGCAAGCTGCTGTAGGGACTCGCCTCGAGCCCATACACGGATCGGGAATCTTGCTCTGTAAACCTCAGTCTGGCACATGGTCCCATATCTGCACTCCAGCACTTCTACTAAGGACTGATAACTGTTCCTCTCCTTTCCTGACATCTGGCCCAGAATTTCCATTGCAGCATCCTTAAGGCTAGTATCAAACTGTACGGTTTTTTGTCTATCATCCCAACCATTGTGAACAGCAAGTAACTCAAACTGCGCACACCAAGCTTCCCACGATACTACACCATCAAATTCCTGATGTTTCTTTTTAATTGTACCCCCCATTATAGCCCTGCACTTCACTGGTTTGGGGCCTGAAAACTGGGGCATCATTATTAAGGCCTGGACTTAAATCTCCTACATACTGATTATTCAGCCTTGTAATGCAACCTTTAGATGCTTGGGATCCATCAAGAGTCACCATATGCTGTCCATATGCTCCCTGCACACTAACCTGAGGCTCAGCAGTGCAATATTTGCCTACAGCCTCAGTTCTCTCACTGACTGTCTTCACATGGTTGACTACATGCTTCAGCTGGTTATCTACATGTTGTCTGCACTCCATCACCATTACCTCACTAATCATCAGCTTGTCATCTACATGCTTCAGCTGGTCGTCTAGAAGCTGTTTGAACTCCATCAAATTATTGCTTACTTCACACTTCTGCTGCCGTACCTCAGCTTATACTTCCTCCTTCAGTCGTTCCTATTCTTCCTTCATTTCCCCCATGAAAGCAACTATCTGTCCTTGCATCCTCACTTGTAATTCCCTCTGTTTATCCTGTAATGTCTCTTAATGTTTGTTCATATCGTTCTTTTTGTTCGTCACATTGTGCCTGTAGTTGTTCACTCTGTGCTTGGAATTGTTCTTCGATTTCTTAATTTTTTGCCTGTAATTGTCACTTGAGTTCTTTCTGTCCTTTATTCTGTGCCTGTAGTCCCTCATTCTGTGCTTGTATTTGTACACTTTGTGCTTATAATTGTTCTTTGAGATCTATATTTTGTACCTATAGTTGTCCTTTAAGCTCTTTCTGTCCTTCATTCGGTGCTTGTAATGGCTTCTTGATTGATGCCACACATGCCTCTTCTTGTCGAGCTTGGCCTCTAGTCCGTACACCTTCTGCTTCCATGTCAAATGTTAGACTCACTGGAGCATTTAAATTATCCACACTCGTGACACCAGTGTTACATCCCTCTCCCACACTGCTACAGGCCCCAACAGCAGTACAGGAAGGAGTTGCCTAGTGAGTTGTTCTTCCTATGGTCAGCCTTTAGGTGTGCAGTACACAGGATCAGCTCAGGTGTTGTAAATAAACACTGTCTTCTTAAGTTCACTGTCCTTATTTTCCAAATAATTACACTTAATGCATTCCAACTTTACTTCATTATTCTCAAAAGCACTTGACCTATACAAACTTTACTTCCTGCAGTTACATTTCACTCTCTCGCACACGCATAAGTTTTACAGTATAAGTTTTGCTGACACACGATTTTACTCCACTCCCCTCCCTGCCAGACTGCCTGAGCGCTGCTGAAAACAGTATTCTCGCCTTATTTTCGCCACTCAAACCTCTATATATTGCCATGAAACCTACATATCTTGTTTGCCGATGTTTGTTCTAGCCAATAATAATAAATAAAAAAATGCAGAGAAATATGAAAAAAAGTACATTAGGCCATGGTGAATAAACATTTCCGAACTTCAATTTCACTTCCCAACATCCTAGTTCAAATGCTTTCCATCATACAGAAAAATGTTATTACAAGTTTTGATAGAGGATTTCATCAGCTTTCTAATGGGGAAGTCCGGTTATGATATGATTTGTAGTTTTCGAGAAAATAGCCAAAAACTGAAAGCCATTTTTTGGTAAAACTGATTTTTGTGCAAAGAGCTTTTCCGCAAAAGTTTTCTTGCACACGTTATGTTTTTATTTCATAAACTTGTGTAGAATTTCATGAGCTTTCTCATGGTCCCTGCCGATTTTTGATAGGCCTCATAGCTTCCGAGTAAATCGCGAAAAACTACTGCATACTCATGGCTGTTCTGCACTTTCGTCATGTGCGCACCATAACCTTTATATTCCCACCTACATAACAACGACTTTTCATCAAAGATATTGAAATGATAACAGCAGAAGACGATAACAGTAGAAGACAACAGGACACCCCCAGGAGGCAACAACAGAGGGGTACATGCAGCGTACAAGGTGTCTGTACCATATGGGCACAAGTCCCGTGTAGCCGCGCGCCCCTACTCCCCGGAACCTACCCGACCCTTACACCTTAGCCCGGGCACACCACCTTCTCGCCAGCCCAGCCTGCATCAGGATTGGGATGGAGTTGAATTTCACTCTCCTTGCAGCCCCACGGAGACGGCCTCAAGCCACTTCGCTACCGAGATGGCCTTCAGCCACTCCACATGTGAGATGGCCTCAAGCTGCTCCACTAACAAAATGGCCTCAAGCCGGTCCTTCACTAATGAGACGGCCTCAAGCCGCTCGACTGTTAAGACAGCCTCATGTCGCTCTACAAGGACTTCCCGCAGAGTCAGTAGTGGTCCTGAGGACAAGACACCGGCGACGGCCTCCAGTTGCGCCCGCAAATGAGAGACAGCCTCTAGCCGCTCTACGTCTCCACGTCGTCCTCCCACGTCCACCTGCCATAGTACCAACCTCCAGCCAGGAAGTCCACCACTGACAGCCTGGTGGCAGGGCCCTGTTGTGTCACTGGGACTCTTCTCCCTGCAGCTAGCCCCTGAGGAGGACCTGCCCCTGACGGACCCTTCCCTGGAACGATGCTGCAGCCCTCTCCTGACGGCAGAGCACCTGGAGCGGACCCCAGCCCCAGGGTCCCCAACAGCGCCCCCAGCTCCCCGGGTCAAGAACCACCCCACTCCCGGCTGAGGTGACGTGGCTCCTCCACTCAGTGGCTCAGACGGTGTCTGGAGGAGTTGTTTGGCCCCTAACCCACAAGCCAGACCTCTGTCCCCAGGCCCCAGCATCTGGGGCCTTTCATCACGCCAAGGGGGGGGCGACCTCAACCTACCTGGATTTAAAGTGATTCATGTGTGTAACAGTACGAGGATACATAATGAAAGTGCCAACAGTGAAATCATTAAGTGACCGTGATCAGACAGTGACGTAAAGTGCAGTGTGATAGAAGTAAGGCTCCCATACCTGAAGTAGTGATATTATGATTCAACAAACTCCCCTCCCCCTTGTACTCGTGCCAACCTAGATTCCCCTCCCCCCCCCCTCCTCTGTGTGCTCCCTGCAACAAAGTCAAGTTAGTGCCCCCCCCCCCCCAGTGATCATCATGAGGTTGGGCTTATGGACTCTCATGTAACCCGGAGCCAGTGTTCCTGTACTGTAACACCTTATACTGTGAACCGTACTGTGAACTTTAACACCCTATTCTGTGAACTGCACTGTGAACTGTGAACTGTAACACCCTATACTGTGAATTGCACTGTGAACTGTATCACCCTGTACTGTGAACTGTACTGTGAATTGTACCACACTGAATCGTGAACTGTATCTGTCAAGTATCTTGTGAGATACGCTCACCCGTGTTTAGCAGCCCCAGAATTGATGAGTCAGTAATATTGTGAGAAATCCTATTGCCTTTTAGACCCTTAGTGAATATACATGTACTGTAAGGTGTTGCCTTGAGTTTTTATGCCCTGTTCCTCTTATATTTGTAGTATTGCCCCAGGGGGAAGCTGTGGCTCAATCGGTAGAGAGGTGGCCTGCAGTCCTAACGGACCTAGGTTCAAATCCCGCTGTGGCAGGGAACAATTTAAGAATTTGAATTTCATAGAAATCACACTTTACTGATCTACCAGAAGACCCGCCGACATGTAAAAATACCCCCGCTAAAACCAATACACCAGTCCTGTATGAGACAGGCCTAGCATGTATTCAATATGGACGGTGGGTGTTAGCGCCGAAGTGGTGACATGTAGAGGTGTACGGTACGTAGGAGGACTACTGGGCCTTGAAAGCAGGCTGTGAAGCCTATGCCCAGAGTCAAACACATTAAAAAAAAAAAAAAAAAAGGCTTGAAAGAACCCAATACTGTGCCAGGCGTTCTTAGGACGGGAAGCCTTCTTAAAAACACCTAGCATAAAAGATATTACATTATTACATCCTGTACATACGAAGAATTCACTGATCATTATCATGGTTCTTACAGGAAATCGATACGTCCGATAGTTTTCGAGTAAATGGACGACATACCTAGAATACTCCTCCTCGCCCGGAAGAGAGAGAAAAACACTCCTTTTCCCTGCCTCACCCGCACCTACTTATTTTAGCTGGTTAGTTTTCTTTTTTTAATGATTTTCTTTTTTTACTCAAAGCATACACGTAAAATATCATAAGCTTTTTGATAGTCCTCTTAGAAGCTCGACATGACCATCAGTCTTTTTGCTAGGTAGTGATACTGAAGCTGAACTTTCTTCCATCTCATATGTGTATATGTAAAAAACAACACTTATTTGTGTACAATTATAGAAATATAGAAATAGGTCAATATACAAATCAACAAAATGTGTGTGTGTGTGTGTGTGTGTGTGTGTGTGTGTGTGTGTCTGTGTGTGTGTGGCGTATTTTGTTCTCTCCTCCTTGCATTACCTTTGCCTAACACATGTGATGCACACAATAGATTTATTCATAAACATTCGCAGCACGACATACCTATATATGTGTGGCATAGTTATTGTCTCTGATCCTTGTGCTAGGTTTTCACTAAGTCAGTCAATGCACGCAATATTTCTCAGTGAATACTCGCTGTACTATTTTATTCGTATGTTTCACACTAGACCATACGCAATATGGCACTGTCTGAGATTGGTACAATACTTTTTCACTGAAGTCTGATTATGTGGCATATATGTTGTGTCTGATACTTGCGCTAGGTTTGAGCTAAGTCAGTCAATGCACGCAATATTTCTCGACGAACACTCACTGCACTATTTTATACGTATATTTCACACTGAACCATATGCAGTATAAAACACAATCGCATGATTCCATCCCATCCTCCTCTATTACTCCCTTCCTGACCCTATGACATGCGTGACCGCTTGTTTCCTTAGCGACTATGGCATATCTCTATGGCATACAGAATGCCTGCTATGGTAGGTCAGTTATTTCACTTATCTAGGCACTATATGCTTCACAAAATATAAGTATTGGCTTAACTATAAAGGGAAAATACTCACATCATTTACGGGCAGGGTGAAGCAGAATGGAAACCGTTACAACTAAGTACACTCCGGCCTCTAGGCCTAACGGCTGATAACGGGCCCCAACACTTTACAAACAATATATCTATATTCCATAGACACAATCACTTCACATTATAGTCAAAAATACTTTACAATCACAATATTTCAATAATGGCTTCTGCCTCGGATGAGAGGGGAAAAATGGCGGATTTAGAGGGACGACTGACAGCAGCACTACCCTTCAGCCCGGCTGGTTGTGAGATGCTGAGTTTTTTCTGCTGTGCATTGTCTCATCAGAGCAGTTACAGTGTTGTCATGTGTTTACCTCAGAAGAGGGAGGCATCCACTAGAACACACCAAAATTTGATGCACATCGGCTGAAAAATTTCCTTTTGAAGGTGTTTTTTTTTCTGCTTAACCCCTAAACCGCGGGCTTGTTTTGCTTTGACTTGTGGCTCCTGCGGGCATATTCACGCTCCAACAGACTCTCTAAAAATATTTGCCAAAAAATCATTTATTAGTCCTAGAATATTTAAAATACATATGCATATGGCACATACCTTCAGCTTTCTCCTGGGATGTTTGCTGAGCCTTCGTCGAGTACCGTAGGACTTGTGGAGACCTCTGAAGTTGGGTAACGAAGTCTCCACTTTACACTTCCCGACAACCCGCAATATACCACAGCCTGATATTACTACTAGAAACACAATTCTATGATTCTCAAATAGTTTGGAATCCAAACTCCAAAAAGAAACACTGTGAAAGAAATGAAAATTACAAGGGCGTATGACCTTCCCACTTGCAATCATTCGCCGCTGGTGTTCTGTCATTTATTATTCATAAAACTCCTCACACTTCATATTTCTATTACTATATAACATTTATATATATCTACAGCCTTTATCCATAAGTTTCCTTCAGTAATAGTAGTTTATTGTCACTGTAGGCATTCAATTTCTTTTTCAGTAAAATACGTAGCATTCACTTTCTCGTCCTGTAATCTAGCATTGAGGGTGAATGTCACTTTCACCTTCACTCTCATAACTCATAGTATTCATACATGCTAGAGTGAAACTTTCACTTTCATTACTCCTAGTATACTGTATATAGTCGTATTCTTATAATACTACTCATTAACATTTCTATTTACATTCTCTATTTTATTTACATTATTTACATTTCTATTTTATTTACACTGTGTTAGGCACTGTCACTTGCAGTAACTTATAAAACTATTTTCCACTGTTCACTTATATTTACGTTCATTGCTTTCACTTGTTGTTTACACATTATTTACACATTATTTACATTTCCACTTGCACTGTTTTACTCACCAGAAAGATCGTAGTCACTCTCTATCATTTGTCAGCCCTTTACCTCTTTCCACATGAGGTTTAGTAGGGGGTAGAGGTCACAGGGCCCTTTGCATGGAGCTAAAAAGCAGCGGAATTTGACAGGCGCGAATCCGACGTACTTTCACCTTGAAAGACGACAGTAAACTGATACTGGTGGCCTACCTCTAGGGGGAGTGCAATAATGCCAACATCAGCCTTGTGACAACTGCTAATATATAGCTATGAAATGATTGCCAGGAAATCTAGCCAATGCATAATAAATTAGGTAGTTCCAGGTGAATGTAAATATCACTTAGGCTTCTCCCTTCCCTCCTTATATATATTTTTATTAAGAGAATAGATTATACGGCATATTTCAAGGGAAAATAAACAGCGAAAATTAGCGAACGAGTGCACGTGAGGTGTCAGGTGATAATTAGCCAATTCCAGGTGTATGGCACTATCACTTACCTTATTTCTTTTTTGTATATATTATTTGGTATAAGAATAGGGCATAGGGCTTATTTCAATGGATGAAATCAGTGGAAAATTCCAGGGAAGATTTACTTAACACAGAATACAGTGTGGTGGCCTGCAATAATTAGGAAGTTCCAGGTGAATGTAAATATCACTTAGGCTTCTCCCTTCCTTTCCTACATATATTTTTATTACGAGAATAGATTATACGGCATATTTCAAGGGGAAATAAATATCGAAAATTAGCAAACGAGTGGACGTGAGTTGTTGTCAGGTGATAATTAGCCAATTCCAGGTGTATGGCACTCTCACTTACCTTATTTCTTTTTTGTATATATTATTTGGTATAAGAATAGGGCATAGGGCTTATTTCAATGGATGAAATCAGTGGAAAATTCCAGGGAAGATTTACTTGGCATAGCATGGCTGGGCAGGCGAGAGGAGAGGGGAATGGAGGGGAGGTAGGGATGGGAGTCAAGAATGGGGAGAAATGGCTAAATTGTCAACAATGGATGGGAGTACAGATGAGATTAGGAGTGCTGACTAGTGTTGAACATTGGCAGTACTGATAGATGATACAAGCCAGCACTTGAAAGCCCGGGCGAATTCAAAATAACACAGAATCACAAAAGTGAAGCCCTGTGGTATGATCCCTTGCTCCCAAGCGTCACGAAAGTGACGCCCCACGGTTAAGGGGTTAACAATGCGATTCGCATCCACATGCGTTCATGTGCCAAACCACAAAGAACACGATTTGTGTCAACGTGCCTCAGAGGGTTAATCCTTGACAACATTTCACTATCTTTCACTAGTACCAGTGATATATAAACTTTCGTTAACACTTCAGTGTTTGCCAATGACACTTCACTATTTTCACCAGTTCTGATGATATACAAATTTCACTGACACTGCACTACACTCAAAATGAACTGAAAACCGACTGACTATCTAGTCTCTTCCCCATCATTATACAAGTGTCCTATATTCCAGTGTATTCTACAGTTTTCAAAAGTTCTGGTGTATTTCAGAGAGAAAGCACGGTTTCAACAGTTACCAACTGGGAGACATCCAAAACATGCCAATTTTCTTACATTACATAACACTGTAAAATATTTAGCATGCAAACTTAAATTAAATTAGATACGTTAACAAGCAATCACATAAAAACTTATCGAGAAAAAGAGCACAAAAATATATGTCTACCTTACGAAATAATTATGCTCACAAACAGCAGGCAAACTGGCAACCCTGGCTCGTACCGGAACTACCATAAACATCGAGAATCAGTGAGAAACTTCGAGACTACCTTACTACCAAATCACACATCTTAACAAAACCATTATCATCACCATCCTACCACCACAAAAAAAGTAATTTAAGATAGAATCTTAAAAATAAAAAAGCGATGGAACTATGAACAGGATTTGCAAACAGCGTCGTGATCCAAAACATAACACAGAGCCGAAACATAATGCTGAAGATCTGAATAGGGGGTCGCAGCTGAGCTCTCCAATATCGTGGATATCTGTTCGTACAGCAAAATGGGGACTCAAAGGAAACCTTATGAAGGATGTGGGAAGAAGAGCGTCCCAAAAGAGGCCAAAAAATGTGAAGAATGCATGGAGCAGGATGCAAACATACAGGCCCACTGCAGGGTCTGCAGAGGACAATGGCCTATGCTGTGATGCCTGTAACGTTTGGTTTCACACAGGCTGTGACAAAGTAAGTGTGGAATTGTACAGAGTACTGCAAATATATGAATGACTGATGTGGTTTTGCAGAAAGTGTAAGCCAGAAGTCGAGAAATGTGTGGAGAAATCTGGGACCCTAGAGAAAGACATGCTTAAACTCAATGATAGAATTAGAGAGCAAGAAGAATGTAGGGCTGAAAAAATATATATATATATATATTATGGAGGAAATGATGGAAAAGGTATTGGAAAATCTGTCAGAAAGGGAGAAAAAGGAGAAGAAAAAATATAACATTTGTAATTTATAGAATGAAACAGGCAGAAAGTTAGAAAACACAGGAAAGAGAACAGGTGGATAATGTTATGTGCCAGGATGTGTTCACCAAATGTCTAGGAGTGGAAGATTATCACATAGAAAACGTTATAAGGCTACAAAAAAGAACAGAAGTAGGGAACGGACCAGTGCTACTGAAGTTAAGTAATGAAAGACAAAATGAACATAATACGGAATGCCAAGAAGCTGAAACATGAGCAAGACACAGGGAAGAAGAAAAGAGGCATTTCAACTGATATGACAAAAAAGGAAAGAAAAGAGAACAAACTGTTAACGGAAGAGCTTAAGAGGAAGAGGGAAAATGGAGAACGAGGGTGGATGATAAAGCAAGGAAAATTGATGAGATTCAGGGAGGAGGGTCAGCACGAATGAAATAAGGAATCTGAGGAAGAAATTTCAGCACTAGGGAGGAGAACAGATGTTCAAGAAACTATAACATTAAAGTTACTTAATATACAAAATCTTACTAAAGTGAAACTAACTGATGTGGATAATTTATTAGAAAATAAAAATGACAATTTTACTCACCGAGACACAGCAGAAAACAGTTACACTTAACAGCAAATAGCATATGTAAGGTGGATAGCATGACAGCAAGTAAATAAAAAATAAATAAATAAATAAATAAAAAGGTGAAGGTCTAATGCTTATGCACAGAAATGTGGATAACACAGAATTAAGTCAAATAAAAACTGTAAATAGTGTTATACTATGTACTAGTCTAAAAAACAAAAATACAAAATATAAGTAATATTTGTGTGTTGTAGCTGATAGACCAAAGAATATTTATCTAAAAACTGAAAATTCTAAAGAACCTTGAAACAGTTGTAGAGGAACCGATTTTCCTTCTAGGAGACGTTAATGAACATGTTGGGATTTTTGGAAGCCAGAACCCTACAGTAAATGAAAATGGACAAATCATCATAGATTTAATGGAAAATTTCTACTTAATCATGCTAAATGATAATCCAGAGTGCAATGGGGTCATTACATGGAGCAGAGGAGACCAAAACAGCACAATAGACTATGTACTGGTGAACAAAAGGGCTCATGATAAGTTCATTCGTATGGAAATAGATGAAAAACAAACTATAATTGATGTATCTGATCACAACCTTGTACAAGTTAAGATAAAGGAGCCAAACTCCAGGAAACCAAACTTCAAGAAAGGGAAATGGTAGAAATAAAAGTTTTATAAAACAGATAAAGCCTCAGTGGATTAATACAGAAACCTACTAGAGACAGTGATTCATGAGGAAGAGGTGGCAAATGTGGAACAGTTGGATAAAGCCATTAAAATATGTGCAGACAGAGTATTAAAAAGAACAGTAATAATGAAAGTAGACCAAGAGATAAAGAAAATCAAAGAACCAATGTGGATGAACGAAGAAATTAGGAAATGAATAAAGGAAAGAAAACGACTGAACAGATTGAAGAGGAATGCAAATAACACAATGTGAGAGAGACTGAATAATGAGTACCTGATCCAGAAGAAGAAAGTCCAAAAAATGAATAAGGAAGAAATATGTGTATATGAAATGAAACTGACAAAAACGATAAAGGACAGAAGTGACAGGAGTAAGCAAATGTGGAACTACATAGACAAACTGAGGAGGAAAAATAGAAGAAAAGAAAATGAAGTCTGCGTGAATGATATGGAAGGCAATCAGCTGCAGGAAACAAAAGCAAAGACTGGAAGAAGCGTACAAAGCAATATATTAGCAACATGAAAACAACATGCAGGAAGTGTGGACATCAGAAGCAAAAAGAGAATACATGAACATTCACAGAAGTTCAGAACCAGCACAAGGTAACATTACAACTCAAGAAACAGAGTTCCATAACACCTGAGAGAACACTTTGACATGGCTATGGGGATAAGAAAACTTAAAAAAAAAAATGGACCTGGAAAGTATCACAAGAAAAGAGGTGGAAGAGGTACTAAATAACCTAAAGAATAAAAAGACAGCTGGGCTAGGTAATTTAAAACCAAAGTTTTACAAATCTTTGCTGAAAAGTGAGAAGTGTATGGTCGAGACTATAACTAGTGTATATAATGTATTACCAGACGACGTACCTGAAAACTGGAGAATATCGAGAACACAAATGATACCAACGACTAACAAACCCACGGCAAAACAACTCAGATGTATAGCCTTGACTAATTATTCGTACAAAATACTTACAAGCCTGCTAAAGACAAAAATGGAAAGACACCTAGAAAAATAACGATGAAATGCGGGATACTCAGGCGGGCTTCACTAAAGATAAAAGTATCGAAGACAGCTTGCTGATACTTTATAGTATGTGGAAAAGACCTACAGATTGAAAAGACCACTGATTGCAACATCTCTTGATTACAGCAGAGCATATGACTCCATCAAACGAGGAATGCAATTAAAGTCTTTAATGAAATACAAAATTCATCCAAAGATAACTGAAGTCATCAGCAGCGTATATAAAAACGACGAAACTGTAATAAACCTAAATAACAATGTGAAAAGTGAAATTAACATAAAAGTGGCATAAGCAAGGTTGCACAGGCTCTACAACATTGTTCTTGATTATTACATATATAATTCGGTAAACCATGGAAGAAGGAAATACTGGATTCTTGAGTGAAACTTTCGAACTGAATATGTAGGTCTCTGCTGATGATGGCTTAGAATTATTTAAAAATGTGGAGGAGGCAAGGAACAATATCCAGAAATTAATAAAAGTAAGTAGAGAGTGTAGTTTAGAAATTAATAAGGATAAGAGTAACATTATAATATATATATGAAAGACCAGCCAGAAGAAACTGAAGGAATCAGAGTTGCAGAGCATTAAGTATTTGGGACTACGGTAACCATAACAAATAAGAAGAACATGTTAGACAAACAAAGGAGATCATGATAGAAAAGGCCGAGAAAATGGCTAACCTAACATATCCAGTAATACAAACATGTTGCAACTAGATAATGATAAGGAAAGTGTACTGGAAGAGCCTGGAACTACCATCAATACTGTATGGCAGCAACATTATTAACCTTACAAAATCAGAAATAAAGAAGCTTCAGACAGTAGAAAATAAAGTGCTTAGACAAAAGTGTGGAACAACTAGATCCTCACCAGTTTGGACCCTTAGAGAAGTGGGAGCCTCATCCATGTTAGCAAGGATAATGGAATGAAAAGTTCAATACGTAAGAAGCATACTGCGAGAAGGAAAAGAAAGTGGAAGAAACAACAGAAACGATCTGTTAAGGGAATGTATATTAGAAATGCCAGAAGAACACACATCCCAATGACTTGAGAACATCACCAGATATATGGGAGAAACTGGACTGGAAGAAAAAAGTGCCAAGTAAGAAGAAAGAGGACATAAAAGAACTGATAAGGATATGGGATACAGCAAAGTGGAATGAAGTTATAATGAGTAAATCAAGCCTTTTTACTTACAAGGAGTGGAAGAGTGTAATAAAAAGTGAAGACGACATGTACGAGAATACCCCGGTTTCAGTAACTTTAAAACAGAATCAAACACATTGCCTCTAAAGGACAAGAAAAGATTTCAAGGGAGTCAACGGCGTGTAAGATGTTTGGTGTAGAGTTGGGGTGCATACACAAACAAAGCAGGTTGCCTGCGTGCTGGTCACCGGCATCGAACTGCCCTGGTTACCTGCGCGGGTAGGTGGTCATGAAGGACGCAGGTAACCAGCTCCGACCCGCGCAGTGAGGGACAAAGACGCGGTCAGTTGTGATCCACCAGGCATACAGCGAAGATGTCAAGCTCATCGTCTGATGAGTTCATGTTGCTTGACAGTGTTCACACAAAGCTCAAAAGGAAAAAAGAGCGATACGTGAAATAAATTGCAATCTAATCTATTGTTTTTTATTATAAATAAATAGAAATCAAATTCTTTGCTTATTTCAGCCCACAGTTTATCAACCACATTTCTGTTTACATGGAGCTTACTTCTTTTCTCCCACAATGGTGGTCACTCAAATACTTTGGTAATCAGGAGCTCAACGTCCATCTTGCTTTCCAGTCTGTACGGGTCTACCTACGCGGACTAAGCAGGCAAGAATGGTCGGAGGAATCTGGAAAGCGGGTTGAAGCATGCTGTCTGCTCTGACACGCTCGACCTCGCTTCTTCTGTGCACATCTACACTTGTTTATATGGTTTAATTCTTGGCGCAGGTCGGCGCCAATAGCCCGCGCAGATAAACCTGCTTTCTTTGTGCACGCACACTTAGAGGACAGTATTCATTTTCTTTTGTTTTGTCCACACCCGTCGAGGATCAGAGCTAAAGATCGAAGGTCGCAACAACCATAGGTTGAAAATGAAACAAATATAATGGGGAATTTCCTGTTAAGCAGTGGTGAAAAATCAAATGAAATTATTCACCAGAAGTGGAAATTCAGAGAGAAAAAGATAAAGAGCTCAGTCGGGAATAGGAAGATGCGCTTAAGGAGGCACCGTTGGAAATGCAAAGCCTTTGCACAGTCATTATCATCATCATCATCACAATCTGCCTTCTTTTCCCCAGCATATACTTAACACTTAACGTTTGTCTGTCACTTTCCTGTATGACATGATATCAAACAACAGAGAAACATACCAAGATTCTCTCAGCTTAAGAACATTAGCCAGAAGAATGTGAGAAGCAGAAGAGGTGAGATATTTCACAAACTTCATTATAATAATAATAATAATAATAATAACTAAATCAATAAATAATAATAAATATAATAATAATAATAATAACAAAATTAATAACAACAATAATAATAATAATAATAATAATGATAACTAGAAAGCACTCTGAGAGCGCCACTGCCATTAAAAAGGATCCGGATCCGATCTGTAGATACAGGATCCGGATCCGGATCAGCCCGAAAACTTAATTTAATTTTTTCTTGGTCCATGGCCCATCTTTCCACAAGATTTTACTGAAATTCATTGAAAAATTTTAGAGATACAATATTATGCAGGATACTTCGGATCCAGATGCGGATCTGCACAAAAATTTAATCAATTCTCCTTAGGCCATGGCCTACCCTTCCACAAAATTTCACAATATCCGTTCATATCTTTTTTAGTAGTTCCGGATCCTCCCCAAAATTAAATCACATTTTTCTTGTTGCATGGAGTGCCTTTCCACAAACTGTCATTGAAATTCATTGCGAACTTTTGGAGCTATTGTGAGGAATACTCCGGATCCAACTCGTATCCGGCCCAAAATTTGTTCCATTGTTCATTCGGCCATGGTCCACCTATCTCCAAAATTTCATCAAAATCTGTTCATAACTTTCTGAGTAATCCTGCTAACAGAATGACAGACAGAAAAACATACCACTGCGGGGAAAAACATATCCCACCTTGAAGGAGGTATATTATAATGATAATAATAATAATAGTATTAATAATAATAATAATAATAACTAGAAAACGAAAATTACCATTAGCAATTTCAATGACCCACCACATGACAAGGTCATCTGTTTAGTGCATGTGACACCTTTGCATTAAAAGAAAATAAAGCATATTTTGAACCTTGACTCTGGCTGTGACCTTGAGTTTTGGGTCAGCGTCATTCATAATTGGCAGCCATGCATAGCATAGCAAGTTCTATAAATGTACCAAGTTTACTGACTGCATATCAGTTCTATCTTGGGTTTTACCTCCGCCAAGGAGGTTATGTTTTACCTTGCATTGGTTTGTTTGCCTCTTTGTTTGACTGTTATCAGGATAGCTCAAAAATTTATGAACGGATTTTGATAAAATTTTGTAGAAGGGTGCCCCATGGTCAAATGAAGAAATGATTAAGGTTTGGACCGGATCCAGAGTATCCCGCCCAATATCCGCAAAAGTTCTGAATTAATTTCAATGAAATTTTGTGGAAAGGTGGGACATGGATCAGGAAAAAATTCATCAAATTTTCTGGGGGATGTGTATATGGATTCGAATCCTATATTCCCGGATCCGGATACTGGATTACCCAAAAAGTTATGAACGGATTATGATGCAATATTGTGGAAGGGTGGCCATGGGCCAAGGAAGAAATTATTAAGTTTGAGGGTGAATCTTGAACCGGAACTGGATAATCGTGTACAGTACCTCCAAAAGTTCTCAATGAATTTTA
Source organism: Coenobita brevimanus (assembly GCF_032717465.1). Lineage (NCBI taxonomy): Eukaryota > Metazoa > Arthropoda > Malacostraca > Decapoda > Coenobitidae > Coenobita > Coenobita brevimanus. Next base: position 18,083,828 of record NC_136997.1, on the reverse strand, counting down.
ATAAATGTTTGTGGAAAGGCGGGTCATGGACCACGAAAGAATTAATTAAATTTTGCGTTGGATCTGGATTAGGATCCACATCCTATATCCACGGATCCAGATCCGGATACTTTTTAATGGAAATTGCATTGTCGGAGGTATGCACTCTCAGAGTAGCTTTCTAGTTATAATTTGTGCACTCAATGAGCCCAAACTGCTTTACACTGATCCCTGGGTAATCTCATAAACTACTGGCCAAAATGAGTCCTTAGACATTTCAGACCTGCTCACCGACCTTGGCTATGTCCCAGAAAATTTTCAGGTTTGTATATTTAACGGTTTCTGAGAATCCGGGAATACACTATTTCGATAGGCTTTTGTTTGTTACTGGAAAACCAGTACTGGGAATTGGATGATACTGGGTCACATGAAGCCGACGATTGAGGGACTTAGATGGCCTGGTATGATGGCCGTAGCTTTGAAATTGAATGAATACGAGCAATATACGTCTTCGTAAGAAATTATAATAATAATAATAATAATAATAATAATATCAGTAACATTGACAAGAACAATATAACTGACCACTGGTTTGGTGAGTTATAATGAAACACCGAGATCTCTGACCTGACATACTCCCTGCTTGCGAGATCAGGACAGAAGGGTAAAGCTAACATCCTCAGCCTTATTAACCACTCGTGGGTAAAAGGACGCCTCCCTAGCTCGTGGAAGACGTCCATCATACACCCCATCCCCAAGCCATGCAAGCCTGATGCCAAGCGACCCATATCACTCCTCAGTTGCATGGCAAAGACAGCTGAAAGGCTGGTCCTTTCTCGTCCCACCTGGAAACTAGGCCTGCTGCACTCGCGGCTCTTTGCCTACCTACCTAGCAGAAGCATCCAACAGTGCCTAACCTCCTTCCTGGAGGAGCTGAAAAACAGTCGGGGAATGGCTGTCTTCCTCGACCTCAAGAAAACATTTCAGCTAGCTGATCCCAATGCCATTCTTGCAGTCTTTGTCAACAAAGTAGTCTGCAGCAGGCTTCTCGCCTGGATCCGCAAATTCTTCATGGATTGTGCAGTCAGAGTCTGCTTTCAGGGACAGCTTTTCTCCTTCTTATCTCATGTCAATGGCACCTCTCAGTCTTTTCCTCTTTAACATCCTTGTAGAGAACCTGCTGTTAATTGACCACCAGGGGCATCTCCCTGCTCTGCTACGCCAACGATCTGGTGCTTTTTCTCCCATAGGGACTGCTACAGTCATTCACTAACTGCTCTAACCCACCTCCATGACAGATGCTGCAAACTGGGCCTCAAGATTAATCTTGAGAAGACCAAGTGCCTGCCTTTGGCTTACGTCCCCCTGAATGTCTGCTCCACCTAGGGGGACTCCAGCTTGAAATTATTCACAGCCATCAGTATCCTGGGGTGTGGTTTGATAGTTGCATGACTTTCAACATTCACATCCGGTACCTAAGAGAGCGAGCGGCCCTCAGAATCTGTGCACTCAAAGCCCTCTCCCTTCACACTCTGGGCACCTCATATTGTGTCCTCAGGACCTTCTACTAACACGCTATCTGCTCGGTTGTCTACTATAGCGCGATCTGTCTTGTAGGGCTTTCAGGTGTGCAAGTTCGCTCCCTTGAGGTCCTACAAAACTCTGCACTATGTGTGATGTTAGGAGCTGCTCCGTGGACACGTATTGACAACCTCAGAATGGAGAGTGGCTTAGCCTCATCTAACGCAGAATATGGAGTCGATTGACAGCAGTCACAACACAGCTCTGCAAGCTCAGGCCACAACTTCCTGTCTCTGAGCTGATGCACTGCACCCTTGCAAGGCCCCCCTATCCTCACCCAAGGAAGGACTGGCACACTACACTGCCAGCATAATCCACCATCTTAACATCGCTAATGTCAGGGAAGCCCCGATCTGCCTGACTCAGCCTATTCTCCTTGCCCTTCATGGCTGTCCCCTGTGATCCAGAGTCTTGCCCCACCTGACGACCACCTTAGAGCATCTCTGCCAGCCGTCCTACGTCAGGATGGGCTCCAGAGAATAGCATCGCTCTGGATCCCAGGGACAACTGAGTACCTAACTGAGGGGTCAGTCACTGCTGAGGGAGCAGCAGGTGCTGCATTTTTCAGTGAAGGTTGTGTTTGAGACCTGGAGGCTCTTCTCCAGGTCCACAGTGTGTGAGATGGAGCTCGTCGCCATCGTAGGCTCCCTCAGAAATGCATTCTGTCGCCATCACAGATGCATAGTCATTCACTCAGATTCACTCTCGTCTCTGCACAGTATACGCACATGACACCACTGATGAAGTAGGACTGCTGACCTCTGTCGCGGCAGTGGCTGACTCCATCACAAGAAATGGAGGTAAAATATTCCTCCACTGGATCCCCAATCACATAGGCATTGCTGGCACCGAGGTTGCTGATGCCACGGCTCACTCTGCCACTACACATCCTAACATAACCTTCCCTCTCAGGTCCAATCTCTCTCAAATCAAGTGACAAACACGCGCTGCAACTGCCAGACTCACCCGTGCAGATCATGACGATTGAGTGGTAGAAGGTTCATGTTCTACCACTTGGTATGCAAGGGCCACTAATTTATGAGCCCCTCACTGCCCCTCCACACACCCACAACTCTCTTACAGTGCGGTTATGCCACCTAATGCTGGGTTATTCATGCCTCACTCAGATTGCCTGCAGGGACCCTGACCCACGCCCGCATTGTCAGCAATACTAGCCCCTATTATATTACCTCTTAGACTGCCCCTCCACTTCTGCCCTTTGCTTCACCTTACGAGGCAATCTCGTCAGACGAGTGTCGGATTTTGACACTGCTGCTGAAATCATTGCACTATCCCCCATCTCAGTCCTCAACACTATCTCCTCTTATCCACCACCTTGATAGTCATACCTCCCTCTAATCCATTAGCTTTTATCTTCCATGACAGGCTTCATCTGCCCGTGTCCATACTGTTTTAATAGACGGACGAATCTATACTAACAAACAAACAAACTCGGCTCCTGAGCTGTCAACGCAATGCATCGCTCAGTACAAGGTAAACAGTATATGAGGTAGTTTCACACGGGGGGGAGGGTGGGAAGCAAAAACGTGTCTCGGTCTGTGTATGACGGCACAGATAATTCAGACTGAGGGTCTCAGACTTGTAGTATAACCAGTCACTCACCTACCTTCCCCGTGATATGAGCTCCCTGGACTATATGAATTACATTTATTTGCATCCTAAATTGCATGCAGAGTAATGAAAAGGTTAAAACTATCTTTTTGAGATATTATAAAATATGACTTGAAGAACTATCAGTTTTTAGAGAATATAGGAATGTCATAGACAGGGTCATACAGACACAGATATGACGTCACAGGTGCCTGTAAGCCAGCTGCTCATGAGAAAAAAAACAATGAAAATATTGACAGAAATCACTGGTTCAGAGCATAGTAAAACCAAACATACACTAAATGATCCGGAAATCGTCAGTTTACATTGATATACCATTACATTTGTTTTCTTTCATTCTCCCATTCTCTCTCTCTCTCTCTCTCTCTCTCTTATTATCCTTCACATCACAGCCTGTGTGCGAGCCGGGTTCGGTGAACCAACGTCTCGTATGCTCTTTACCTTAGCTCAGTATGCCTCCACCAAGCCTTGTGCACGAACTCGCCGTACAACCTCCATGACGGTTCATTGTGGGTTGAAAATAATAAGTCAAAAGATAAACTAAGTCGACTTGACCTGACTTTGGCGTTTGACTTGTTGACCTTGCCAACCTAAGTAGTTGATCATCGCATTCTGCATCACAGACAAAAGTTTGGTGGAAATCCGTTGATGCGTTCAGGCGATATCGTAGCCACGATAGTGTTACGGATGCATGGACTGATGCCAGCACGGACACACGGACGGACAGACTACCTACTCCATCACACGAGGGCGGAGGCATAATAATAATCTCGCTCTCTTAACACCTGCATTCACTAGCGTAAACTTATCCAAACTAGAGACAATAAATGTTGTCATTATCAGCCCCTTCACAACCAGGGGCTCTCCTGAACTGAAAAAAAGTCACTTGGAGATAGAATATAACAAATTCGGATAACTCATCTGAATAAAATAGTCTGGTGGTAGCTTGTATATATAATTCGGTTATTCCGACCTCAACCCCACCAGTTCAATCACGTACTTCGTTATAAATACTCAATACTACCAAACTTTTTTTTAATCATCTCTGAAAGGATCTCTAATACTGAACTGGTTAATCAAGACCACACAGAGTAAGTATACAACGAAAGAAGGTGGTGAGTCTAGCCACACAGCTTCTTCAGTAAACATACACATTCACTGGCTACAAATATGTGTTCGTAGTTAATTATATATATATATATATATATATATATATATATATATATATATATATATATATATATATATATATATATATATATACACTGTATCATCAGCTGTTTGAGTGTCCACTGCAGGACCGGCCTATCCCGACAGAAGTGGGGCCGATACAGCCAATGTATCTCTACCAAGTGGCTTAGGTTGTCTGGTAGAGATTGTATGTAGGGTGAGAAGTGCTTGTAAGTGTAATTGTAGTGTTGGAGTGGCTTTGGATGTGTGTGTAGTCCGTCAACCAAGTGTAATCGACCTGCGCAAGCAGACTGGGTGCAAGCATACTTTATAGGATGCGACACAGGTTCAACCACAGCACCCCTTACGTCCGCCAGTGCAGTATATCGCCAGAAGAACGCTCCCAAAGTTTTATACCCTAGCAGGGAGCGAACCCTCGTTCTTCCATGTACGAAAACGCACACTTTACCACTGTATATATATATATATATATATATATATATATATATATATATATATATATAGGTCTTGCAACATACCCCTTCAGCAAACACAGTTGGAGTAGCATACGACTACAATAAGTCGATACACTATAAAGTATGTAATGCAAAAAGGAATTCATGAGATATATCACGTACAGAAGAGTGAGAAGTAGCACTGAGCAATACAAAAGCATAATCTCTAACCCCTGCATTTCTAAAAGTCTCCCGAAATTGGATAAAATAGTCCGAAGGCTGCAACAGTAAAATCTAAAGTTCAAAATGGTACTGAAAGGGTTAAGTAGGTCGATCAGTATTAACACTCAGGAAAGGATACACAAACACTCGATCATTTCGCTGTAGTAACTCGGTTCTTGATTTACAGGAAAGACAATGAGGCTGTAAAAGCTTCATCTGTGTCCTGTTCCAACTTCATGTGCAGGATTTGGATTTACAAATTTTATTGTGTAAAATTTACATAGAAAAAAAATTACACAAATGGCGCATCCCCTAGTAACACATACGTTGGGTGCATTGCCTTGATGGAATGAAGCAATACAGTAAACATTTGATAAAGTTTTAGTGGCCCACCCCCTGGTAACACACACGTAGGGTTGTATGAATGGAGTGCATTATGATTCTGTTGGTTGTATATACACATATACATACACACTGTTACATAGCCTATGATTTCATCATCCTTTGTGTAATTCTAACGTACAGTATGCTGCATGTTTGATCACGAGCGTGTTCTACCTCACTCCCCCCCTCCTCCCTTATAGCAGAGTAAGACGTTCTTTCTGTTGTTCAGAGCAGGATTGTCAACTCTTTGTCCCCTATGGCTTCATTTGCGCGTCCTTCTTACAAGGTATATCAAGCTCTGCCGGCGCCTATATAATGAGCTCAGTCTCTACATTAATTGCCACTTAGATCTATTCCTCAATTTGTTCACATCTCTGTCCTCCCCTGTACAGTTGTTATTATTTTTGTGAGTGCTCAGGAAGTCTCCAACCATCTAGCTGCTGTGTAATTTGAGTATAAGTGTTATTACATTTTTCTTGTACCGTATAGCATAAGTTGTTGATTCATAGGCCAAGTGAAGTTTTTGTGATTCATGTGTTTTTATGTCAGTCATTATTAATAATATTTTGTATCTGTAATAATATATCTTGCATTCACTGGAACATTATCCGGTTTTTCTCATTTTATCAGGGCTGACTTAGATAAATTTACTCTTGCTAATTTCGTGTTAATAGAGGCTATAGTCAGCAGTTAACCATATATACATTAACCTGTTTTTTAACCATTACTATTATCCTCTATGGAGTCCTGAATGTTTAGTTGTTAGTTTGAGATTTAAAAACTTTAACTTGTAATTTTACCTAACTCTTTTGTTTTGAAACTGGAACTCTTGCAGGACAGTTTTTCTCTGTTCCTGTAACATAAATTTGGCGACCTATTATAAGGATATTCAGGATATTATCATAAGGATATTGCTTGATATTCTTGTGACTGTGATTTATTCATGATTTCTACTATTACTACACTTTCCTCATGAAGCCAAAGATTTTTTGTCAAATGTGCAAACAGTGTGTGATGTAGAAAACAGTGAACAAAGAATGAACTTAAGCTTGTTGCTCAACAATTGGGAATTGCAGTTCACTCTAATCATTCTAAAGATCAAATTGTTGGCATGATTAATAAAAAGCTATTTAATGTAACTCCTCCTAAAATGGAGTGCAAACGCAGATTGAAATAGCTAAGTTACAGCTAGCTCTGCAGGAGGCTCGTGCTAAGGAGGCTGGAATTTCAGGCAAATGCTAAGGAG
>NC_136997.1:18001460-18077059 GCF_032717465.1 Coenobita brevimanus | reverse complement strand
TCTCCACCCATCCCATCTGACTGTGGCCTTAAAGGAGGTGGTCCTGGTCTTCTTGAGTCTCCTATAACCTTGCAGCACTCACAGGAACACAGCCAGACTCGATGTTTCTACCCTGGTCTGAATGTAGCTCTTGAGGCATTCCAAAACGACAGAAGAACTAGTCAACCAACAACGCAAACAACAGTCGCAGCCTCTTGATCGGGGGATGGCATAGGATTTTGGCCACTGTGCGAAGCAGTCCATGGCAACATATATAACCTGTTTCCTCTTTCAGTGAGTGGCAAGGTCCAGCAATGTCAATCTCGTGACTCTTTCCATCCGGTGCACCCACTTGGTACAGCCCTGAAGAGGTGCAACCATGTTTCTTGAGTCCCTTCTTGGCACAATACACATACGCAGGCCCGACACCACTCTTCAACATCCTGACACATGCCAGTCCCAGTAGAACCTCTGCTGCGCAGCCTGCTTAGTTTTCTTCACTCCCAGGTGCCCACTAGTGATCTACTTATGGGACTCATCCAAGATCTCGGACCTCATCTTCGAAACCATCCAGTTCCCAATGCTTGCTGAGGCCATCGAGTGTGACTCTCAAGTAGTGGTCGTTGTTCAAAAGAAGAAGGTCCCACCTGACTCCAGTAGCTCTTGGTCACAGGGCTTAACCTGGACACTTCTTCCCAAAATGGTTGCATTATACTTCGCATGACTATTGTACTCTAGCACTAGTTGTAAGTTTGCATCATCCACGCCTATGCATCCTCTTCAGGTCTTCTTCATCCCTGACACTGGCCCTGTCACAACAGCATGGTGGCATCTCTTGCTAGAATTCCCATTCCTGCTGCTCTGCTTGCTGTCTGTTCTTGCATTCTCTCGCACACTATTCATCAAAGCTCTTCCTGCATATCCTCAGTGGTGATTCTTCCTTGGTAAAAACTGGCTGGTTGTTTGCCTCTCTTCACCTGCTTTCACTAATTTACCCTCATCCTTCTCATCTGGACACTCATAGCAGAAGTGTCCCATTTCATAACATGTCCAACACCTGTTTGTCGTAATCAAGGGATTTCCTTGCTCTGTTCCGTTCTTGCTTCTTCTTCCATTTGTAACAATCCACCTTGTTTGTGTCCCAGCTTCCTGCAGAACCAGCAATCTCCTCAGATCTTCTCCTGTTCTCCCTTCCACTTGTTGCAGTCCACTTTCCGATGTCTTGGCTTTTCACAATACCACCAACTTCCTTAAGATTTTTCCACATGCGTACCACCTGCACCTGTCATGCCTTGAATCCCACCACTGCTGGAGCCAGCCAAGAAAGGTGGACGTACTGGACCTGATGTAAGGACTCAAATGCTAGAGCCCTGGCAATAGTGGTTCTTGCATGTTTCTGGGTTGTATCTGCATCACTTGCACTTTAAACTCTACACCATCCAAGAGCATCAATGAACTGGTCCCTCAGAAGAACAGCCAACAGGTTAGAGTGCTGCTCCAGAGGTATGCCTTGTATGCCACTACTCTCCCAAGGTCTTGAGCAAGCTGCTGTAGGGACTCGCCTCCGAGCCCATACACGGATCCGGAGATATCTTGCTCTGTAAACCTCAGTCTGGCACATGGTCCCATATCTGCACTCCAGCACTTCTACTAAGGACTGATAACTGTTCCTCTCCTTTCCTGACATCTGGCCCAGAATTTCCATTGCAGCACCCTTAAGGCCAGTATCAAACTGTACGGTTTTCTGTCTATCATCCCAACCATTGTGAACAGCAAGTAACTCAAACTGCGCACAGCAAGCTTCCCACGATACTACACCATCAAATTCCTGATGTTTCTTTTTAATTGTACCCCCATTATAGCCCTGCACTTCACTGGTTTGGGGCCTGAAAACTGGGGCATCATTATTAAGGCCTGGACTTAAATCTCCTACATACTGATTATTCAGCCTTGTAATGCAACCTTTAGATGCTTGGGATCCATCAAGAGTCACCATATGCTGTCCATATGCTCCCTGCACACTAACCTGAGGCTCAGCAGTGCAATATTTGCCTACAGCCTCAGTTCTCTCACTGACTGTCTTCACATGGTTGACTACATGCTTCAGCTGGTTATCTACATGTTGTCTGCACTCCATCACCATTACCTCACTAATCATCAGCTTGTCATCTACATGCTTCAGCTGGTCGTCTAGAAGCTGTTTGAACTCCATCAAATTATTGCTTACTTCACACTTCTGCTGCCGTACCTCAGCTTATACTTCCTCCTTCAGTCGTTCCTGTTCTTCCTTCATTTCCCCCATGAAAGCAACTATCTGTCCTTGCATCCTCACTTGTAATTCCCTCTGTTTATCCTGTAATGTCTCTTAATGTTTGTTCATATCGTTCTTTTTGTTCGTCACATTGTGCCTGTAGTTGTTCACTCTGTGCTTGGAATTGTTCTTCGATTTCTTAATTTTTTGCCTGTAATTGTCACTTGAGTTCTTTCTGTCCTTTATTCTGTGCCTGTAGTCCCTCATTCTGTGCTTGTATTTGTACACTTTGTGCTTATAATTGTTCTTTGAGATCTATATTTTGTGCCTATAGTTGTCCTTTAAGCTCTTTCTGTCCTTCATTCGGTGCTTGTAATGGCTTCATGATTGATGCCACACATGCCTCTTCTTGTCGAGCTTGGCCTCTAGTCCGTACACCTTCTGCTTCCATGTCAAATGTTAGACTCACTGGAGCATTTAAATTATCCACACTCCTGACACCAGTCTTACATCCCTCTCCCACACTGCTACAGGCCCCAACAGCAGTACAGGAAGGAGTTGCCTAGTGAGTTGTTCTTCCTATGGTCAGCCTTTAGGTGTGCAGTACACAGGATCAGCTCAGGTGTTGTAAATAAACACTGTCTTCTTAAGTTCACTGTCCTTATTTTCCAAATAATTACACTTAATGCATTCCAACTTTACTTCATTATTCTCAAAAGCACTTGACCTATACAAACTTTACATCCTGCAGTTACATTTCACTCTCTCGCACACGCATAAGTTGTACAGTATAAGTTTTGCTGACACACGATTTTACTCCACTCCCCTCCCTGCCAGACTGCCTGAGCGCTGCTGAAAACAGTATTCTCGCCTTATTTTCGCCACTCAAACCTCTATATATTGCCATGAAACCTACATATCTTGTTTGCCGATGTTTGTTCTAGCCAATAATAAAAAAAAAAAATGCAGAGAAATATGAATAAAAGTACATTAGGCCACGGTGAATAAACATTTCCGAACTTCAATTTCACTTCCCAACATCCTAGTTCAAATGCTTTCCATCATACAGAAAAATGTTATTACAAGTTTTGATAGAGGATTTCATCAGCTTTCTAATGGGGAAGTCCGGTTATGATATGATTTGTAGTTTTCGAGAAAATAGCCAAAAACTGAAAGCCATTTTTTGGTAAAACTGATTTTTGTGCAAAGAGCTTTTCCGCAAAAGTTTTCTTGCACATGTTATGTTTTTATTTCATAAACTTGTGTAGAATTTCATGAGCTTTCTCATGGTCCCTGCCGATTTTTGATAGGCCTCATAGTTTCCGAGTAAATGGCGAAAAACTACTGCATACTCATGGCTGTTCTGCACTTTCGTCATGTGTGCACCATAACCTTTATATTCCCACCTACATAACAACGACTTTTCATCAGAGATATTGAAATGATAACAGCAGAAGACATGATAACAGCAGAAGACAACAGGACACCCCCAGGAGGCAACAACAGAGGGGTACATGCAGCGTACAAGGTGTCTGTACCATATGGGCACAAGTCCCGTGTAGCCGCGCGCCCCTACTCCCCGGAACCTACCCGACCCTTACACCTTAGCCCGGGCACACCACCTTCTCGCCAGCCCAGCCTGCGTCAGGATTGGGATGGAGTTGAATTTCACTCTCCTTGCAGCCCCTCGGAGACGGCCTCAAGCCACTTCGCTACCGAGATGGCCTTCAGCCACTCCACATGTGAGATGGCCTCAAACTGCTCCACTAACAAAATTGCCTCAAGCCGGTCCTTCACTAATGAGATGGCCTCAAGCCGCTCGACTATTAAGACAGCCTCATGTTGCTCTACAAGGACTACCCGCAGAGTCAGTAGTGGTCCTGAGGACAAGACACCGGCGACGGCCTGCAGTTGCGCCCGCAAATGAGAGACAGGCTCTAGCCGCTCTACGTCTCCACGTCGTCCTCCCACGTCCACCTGCCATAGTACCAACCTCCAGCCAGGAAGTCCACCACTGACAGCCTGGTGGCAGGGCCCTGTTGTGTCACTGGGACTCTTCTCCCTGCAGCTAGCCCCTGAGGAGGACCTGCCCCTGACGGACCCTTCCCCGGAACGATGCTGCAGCCCTCTCCTGACGGCAGAGCACCTGGAGCGGACCGCAGCCCCAGGGTCCCCGACAGCGCCCCCGGCTCCCCGGGTCAAGAACCACCCCACTCCCGGCTGAGGTGACGTGGATCCTCCACCCAGTGGCTCAGACGGTGTCTGGAGGAGTTGTTTGGCCCCTAACCCACAAGCCAGACCTCTGTCCCCAGGCCCCAGCATCTGGGGCCTTTCATCACGCTAAGGGGGGGGGCGACCTCAACCTACCTGGATTTAAAGTGATTCATGTGTGTAACAGTACGAGGATACATAATGAAAGTGCCAACAGTGAAATCATTAAATGACCGTGATCAGACAGTGACGTAAAATGCAGTGTGATAGAAGTAAGGCTCCCGTACCTGAAGTAGTGATATTATGATTCAACAAACTCCCCTCCCCCTTGCACTCGTGCCAACCTAGATTCCCCTCTACCCCCCCCCCCTCCTCTGTGTGCTCCCTGCAACAAAGTCAAGTCAGTGCCCCCCCCCCCAGTGATCATCATGAGGTTGGGCTTATGGACTCTCATGTAACCCGGAGCCAGTGTTCCTGTACTGTAACACCTTATACTGTGAACCGTACTGTGAACTGTAACATCCTATTCTGTGAACTGCACTGTGAACTGTGAACTGTAACACCCTATACTGTGAATTGCACTGTGAACTGTATCATCCTGTACTGTGAACTGTACTGTGAATTGTACCACACTGAATCGTGAACTGTATCTGTCAAGTATCTTGTGAGATACACTCACCCGTGTTTAGCAGCCCCAGAATTGATGAGTCAGTAATATTGTGAGAAATCCTATTGCCTTTTAGACCCTTAGTGAATATACATGTACTGTAAGGCGTTGCCTTGAGTTTTTATGCCCTGTTCCTCTTATATTTGTAGTATTGCCCCAGGGGGAGGCTGTGGCTCAATCGGTAGAGAGGTGGCCTGCAGTCCTAACGGACCTAGGTTCAAATCCCGCTGTGGCAGGGAACAATTTAAGGATTTGAATTTCATAGAAATCAGACTTTACTGATCTACCAGAAGACCCGCCGCCATGTAAAAATACCCCCGCTAATACCAATACACCAGTCCTGTATGAGACAGCCCTAGCATGTATTCAATATGGACGGTGGGTGTTAGCGCCGAAGTGGTGACATGTAGAGGTGTACGGTACGTAGGAGGACTACTGGGCCTTGAAAGCAGGCTGTGAAGCCTATGCCCAGAGTCAAACACATTTAAAAAAAAAAAAAGTCTTGAAAAGAACCCAATACTGTGCCAGGCGTTCTTAGGACGGGAAGCCTTCTTAAAAACACCTAGCATAAAAGATATTACATTATTACATCCTGTACATACGAAGAATTCACTGATCATTATCATGGTTCTTACAGGAAATCGATACGTCCAATAGTTTTCGAGTAAATGGACGACATACGCAGAATACTCCTCCTCGCCCGGAAGAGAGATAAAAACACTCCTTTTCCCTGCCTCACCCGCACCTACTTATTTTAGCTGGTTAGTTTTTTTTTTTTTTTAATGATTTTCTTTTTTTACTCAAAGTATACACGTAAAATATCATAAGCTTTTTGATAGTCCTCTTAGAAGCTCCACATGACCATCAGTCTTTTTGCTAGGTAGTGATACTGAAGCTGAACTTTCTTCCATCTCATATGTGTATATGTAAAAAACAACACTTATTTGTGTACAATTATAGAAATATAGAAATAGGTCAATATACAAATCAACAAAATGTGTGTGTGTGTGTGTGTGTGTGTGTGTGTGTGTGTGTGTGTGTGTGTGTGTGTGTGGCGTATTTTGTTCTCTCCTCCTTGCATTACCTTTGCTTAACACATGTGATGCACACAATAGATTTATTCATAAACATTCGCAGCACGACATACCTATATATGTGTGGCATAGTTATTGTCTCTGATCCTTGTGCTAGGTTTTCACTAAGTCAGTCAATGCACGCAATATTTCTCAGTGAATACTCGCTGTACTATTTTATTCGTATGTTTCACACTAGACCATACGCAATATGGCACTGTCTGAGATTGGTACAATACTTTTTCACTGAAGTCTGATTATGTGGCATATATGTTGTGTCTGATACTTGCGCTAGGTTTGAGCTAAGTCAGTCAATGCACGCAATATTTCTCGACGAACACTCACTGCACTATTTTATACGTATATTTCACACTGAACCATATGCAGTATAAAACACAATCGCATGATTCCATCCCATCCTCCTCTATTACTCCCTTCCTGACCCTATGACATGCGTGACCGCTTGTTTTCTTAGCGACTATGGCATATCTCTATGGCATACAGAATGCCTGCTATGGTAGGTCAGTTATTTCACTTATCTAGGCACTATATGCTTCACAAAATATAAGTATTGGCTTCACTATAAAGGGAAAATACTCACATCATTTACGGGCAGGGTGAAGCAGAATGGAAACCCGGTTACAACTAAGTACACTCCGGCCTCTAGGCCTAACGGCTGATAACGGGCCCCAACACTTTACAAACAATATATCTATATTCCATAGACACAATCACTTCACATTATAGTCAAAAATACTTTACAATCACAATATTTCAATAATGGCTTCTGCCTCGGATGAGAGGGGAAAAATGGCGGATTTAGAGGGACGACTGACAGCAGCACTACCCTTCAGCCCAGCTGGTTGTGAGATGCTGAGTTTTTTCTGCTGCGCATTGTCTCATCAGGGCAGTTACAGTGTTGTCAAGTGTTTACCTCAGAAGAGGGAGGCATCCACTAGAACACACCAAAATTTGATGCACATCGGCTGAAAAATTTCCTTTTGATGGTGTTTTTTTTCTGCTTAACCCCTAAACCGCGGGCTTGTTTTGCTTTGACTTGTGGCTCCTGCGGGCATATTCACGCTCCAACAGACTCTCTAAAAATATTTGCCAAAAAATCATTTATTAGTCCTAGAATATTTAAAATACATATGCATATGGCACATACCTTCAGCTTTCTCCTGGGATGTTTGCTGAGCCTTCGTCGAGTACCGTAGGACTTGTGGAGACCTCTGAACTTGGGTAACGAAGTCTCCACTTTACACTTCCCGACAACCCGCAATATACCACAGCCTGATATTACTACTAGAAACACAATTCTATGATTCTCAAATAGTTTGGAATCCAAACTCCAAAAAGAAACACTGTGAAAGAAATGAAAATTACGAGGGCGTATGACCTTCCCACTTGCAATCATTCGCCGCTGGTGTTCTGTCATTTATTATTCATAAAACTCCTCACACTTCATGTTTTTATTACTATATAACACTTATATATATCTACACCCTTTATCCATAAGTTTCCTTCAGTAATAGTAGTTTATTGTCACTGTAGGCATTCAATTTCTTTTTCAGTAAAATACGTAGCATTCACTTTCTCGTCCTGTAATCTAGCGTTGAGAGTGAATGTCACTTTCACCTTCACTCTCATAACTCATAGTATTCATACATGCTAGAGTGAAACTTTCACTTTCATTACTCCTAGTATACTGTATATAGTCGTATTCTTATAATACTACTCATTAACATTTCTATTTACATTCTCTATTTTATTTACATTATTTACATTTCTATTTTATTTACACTGTGTTAGGCACTGTCACTTGCAGTAACTTATAAAACTATTTTCCACTGTTCACTTATATTTACATTCATTGCTTTCACTTGTTGTTTACACATTATTTACACATTATTTACATTTCCACTTGCACTGTTTTACTCACCAGAAAGATCGTAGTCGCTCTCTATCATTTGTCAGCCCTTTACCTCTTTCCACATGAGGTTTAGTAGGGGGTAGAGGTCACAGGGCCCTTTGCATGGAGCTAAAAAGCAGCGGAATTTGACAGGCGCGAATCCGACGTACTTTCACCTTGAAAGACGACAGTAAACTGATACTGGTGGCCTACCTCTAGGGGGAGTGCAATAATGCCAACATCAGCCTTGTGACAACTGCTAATATATAGCTATGAAATGATTGGCAGGAAATCTAGCCAATGCATAATAAATTAGGTAGTTCCAGGTGAATGTAAATATCACTTAGGCTTCTCCCTTCCCTCCTTATATATATATTTTTATTAAGAGAATAGATTATACGGCATATTTCAAGGGAAAATAAACAGCGAAAATTAGCGAACGAGTGCACGTGAGGTGTCAGGTGATAATTAGCCAATTCCAGGTGTATGGCACTATCACTTACCTTATTTCTTTTTTGTATATATTATTTGGTATAAGAATAGGGCATAGGGCTTATTTCAATGGATGAAATCAGTGGAAAATTCCAGGGAAGATTTACTTAACACAGAATACAGTGTGGTGGCCTGCAATAATTAGGTAGTTCCAGGTAAATGTAAATATCACTTAGGCTTCTCCCTTCCTTTCTTACAAATATTTTTATTACGAGAATAGATTATACGGCATATTTCAAGGGGAAATAAATATCGAAAATTAGCGAACGAGTGGACGTGAGTTGTTGTCAGGTGATAATTAGCCAATTCCAGGTGTATGGCACTCTCACTTACCTTATTTCTTTTTTGTATATATTATTTGGTATAAGAATAGGGCATAGGGCTTATTTCAATGGATGAAATCAGTGGAAATTTCCAGGGAAGATTTACTTGGCATAGCATGGCTGGGCAGGCGAGAGGAGAGGGGAATGGAGGGGAGGTAGGGATGGGAGTCAAGAATGGGGAGAAATGGCTAAATTGTCAACAATGGATGGGAGTACAGATGAGATTAGGAGTGCTGACTAGTGTTGAACATTGGCAGTACTGATAGATGATACAAGCCAGCACTTGAAAGCCCGGGCGAATTCAAAATAACACAGAATCACAAAAGTGAAGCCCTGTGGTATGATCCCTTGCTCCCAAGCGTCACGAAAGTGACGCCCCACGGTTAAGGGGTTAACAATGCGATTCGCATCCACATGCGTTCATGTGCCAAACCACAAAGAACACGATTTGTGTCAACGTGCCTCAGAGGGTTAATCCTTGACAACATTTCACTATCTTTCACTAGTACCAGTGATATATAAACTTTCGTTAACACTTCAGTGTTTGCCAATGACACTTCACTATTTTCACCAGTTCTGATGATATACAAATTTCACTGACACTGCACTACACTCAAAGTGAACTGAAAACCGACTGCCTATCTAGTCTCTTCCCCGTCATTATACAAGTGTCCTATATTCCAGTGTATTCTACAGTTTTCAACAGTTCTGGTGTATTTCAGAGAGAAAGCATGGTTACAACAGTTACCAACTGGGAGACATCCAAAACATGCCAATTTTCTTACATTATATAACACTGTAAAATATTTAGCATGGAAACTTAAATTAAATTAGATACGTTAACAAGCAATCACATAAAAACTTATCGAGAAAAAGAGCACAAAAATATATGTCTACCTTACGAAATAATTATGCTCACAAACAGCAGGCAAACTGGCAACCCTGGCTCGTACCGGAACTACCATAAACATCGGGAATCAGTGAGAAACTTCGAGACTACCTTACTACCAAATCACACATCTTAACAAAACCATTATCATCACCATCCTACCACCACAAAAAAAGTAATTTAAGGTAGAATCTTAAAAATAAAAAAGCGATGGAACTGTGAACAGGATTTGCAAACAGCGTCGTGATCCAAAACATAACACAGAGCCGAAACATAATGCTGAAGATCTGAATAGGGGGTCGCAGCTGAGCTCTCCAATATCGTGGATATCTGTTCCTACAGCAAAATGGGGACTCAAAGGAAACCTTATGAAGGATGTGGGAAGAAGAGCGTCCCGAAAGAGGCCAAAAAATGTGAAGAATGCATGGAGCAGGATGCAAACATACAGGCCCACTGCAGGGTCTGCAGAGGACAATGGCCTATGCTGTGATGCCTGTAACGTTTGGTTTCACACAGGCTGTGTCAAAGTAAGTGTGGAATTGTACAGAGTACTGCAAATATATGAATGACTGATGTGGTTTTGCAGAAAGTGTAAGCCAGAAGTCGAGAAATGTGTGGAGAAATCTGGGACCCTAGAGAAAGACATGCTTAAACTCAATGATAGAATTAGAGAGCAAGAAGAATGTAGGGTTGAAAAAAAAAATATATATATATTATGGAGGAAATGATGGAAAGGGTATTGGAAAATCTGTCAGAAAAGGAGGAAAAGGAGAAGAAAAAATATAACATCGTAATTTATACTGTAGAATGAAACAGGCAGAAAGTTAGAAAACACAGGAAAGAGAACAGGTGGATAATGTTATGTGCCAGGATGTGTTCACCAAATGTCTAGGAGTGGAAGATTATCACATAGAAAACGTTATAAGGCTACAAAAAAGAACAGAATGAGGGAACAGACCAGTGCTACTGAAGTGAAGTAATGAAAGACAAAATGAACATAATACGGAATGCCAAGAAACTGAAACATGAGCAAGACACAGGGAAGAAGAAAAGAGGCATTTGAACTGATATAACAAAAAAGGAAAGAGAAGAGAACAAACTGTTAACGGAAGAGCTTAAGAGGAAGAGGGAAAATGGAGAACGAGGGTGGATGATAAAGCAGGGAAAATTAATGAGATTCAGGGAGGAGGGTCAGCACGAATGAAATAAGGAATCTGAGGAAGAAATTTCAGCACTAGGGAGGAGAACAGATGTTCAAGAAACTATAACATTAAAGTTACTTAATATACAAGATCTTACTAAAGTGAAACTAACTGATGTGGATAATTTATTAGAAAATAAAAATGACAATTTTACTCACCGAGACACAGCAGAAAACAGTTGCACTTAACAGCAAATAGCATATGTAAGGTGGATAGCATGACAGCAAGTAAATAAAAAATAAATAAATAAATAAATAAAAAGGTGAAGGTCTAATGCTGATGCACAGAAATGTGGATAACACAGAATTAAGTCAAATAAAAACTTTAAATAGTGTTATACTATGTGCTAGTCTAAAAAACAAAAATACAAAATATAAGTAATATTTGTGTGTTGTAGCTGATAGACCAAAGAATATTTATCTAAAAACTGAAAATTCTAAAGAACCTTGAAACAGTTGTAGAGGAACCGGTTTTCCTTCTAGGAGACGTTAATGAACATGTTGGGATTTTTGGAAGCCAGACCCTACAGTAAATGAAAATGGACAAATCATCATAGATTTAATGGAAAATTTCTACTTAATCATGCTAAATGATAATCCAGAGTGCAATGGGGTCATTACATGGAGCAGAGGAGACCAAAACAGCACAATAGACTATGTACTGGTGAACAAAAGGGCTCATGATAAGTTCATTGGTATGGAAATAGATGAAAAACAAACCATAATTGATGTACCTGATCACAACCTTGTACAAGTTAAGATAAAGGAGCCAAACTCCAGGAAACAAACTTCAAGAAAGGGAAATGGTAGAAATAAAAGTTTTATAAAACAGATAAAGCCTCAGTGGATTAATACAGAAACCTACTAGAGACAGTGATTCATGAGGAAGAGGTGGCAAATGTGGAACAGTTGGATAAAGCCATTAAAATATGTGCAGACAGAGTATTAAAAAGAACAGTAATAATGAAAGTAGACCAAGAGATAAAGAAAATCAAAGAACCACTGTGGATGAACGAAGAAATTAGGAAATGAAAAAAGGAAAGAAAACGACTGAACAGATTGAAGAGGAATGCAAATAACACAATGTGAGAGAGACTGAATAATGAGTACCTGATCCAGAAGAAGAAAGTCCAAAAAATGAATAAGGAAGAAATATGTGTATATGAAATGAAACTGACAAAAAAGATAAAGGACAGAAGAGACAGGAGTAAGCAAATGTGGAACTACATAGACAAACTGAGGAGGAAAAATAGAAGAAAAGAAAATGAAGTCTGCGTGAATGATATGGAAGGCAATCACCTGCAGGAAACAAAAGCAAAGACTGGAAGAAGCGTACAAAGCAATATATTAGCAACATGAAAACAACATGCAGGAAGTGTGGACATCAGAAGCAAAAAGAGAATACATGAACATTCACAGAAGTTCAGAACCAGCACAAGGTAACATTACAACTCAAGAAACAGAGTTCCATAACACCTGAGAGAACACTTTGACATGGCTATGGGGATAAGAAAACTAAAAAAAAAAAAAAAAAAATGGACCTGGAAAGTATCACAAGAAAAGAGGTGGAAGAGGTACTAAATAACCTAAAGAATAAAAAGACAGCTGGGCTAGGTAATTCAAAACCAAAGTTTTACAAATCTTTGCTGAAAAGTGAGAAGTGTATGGTCGAGACTATAACTAGTGTATATAATGTAATACCAGAAGACGTACCTGAAAACTGGAGAATATCAAGAACACAAATGATACCAACGACTAACAAACCCACGGCAAAACAACTCAGATGTATAGCCTTGACTAATTATTCGTACAAAATACTTACAAGCCTGCTAAAGACAAAAATGGAAAGACACCTAAAAAAATAACGATGAAATGCGGGATACTCAGGCGGGCTTCACTGAAGATAAAAGTATCGAAGACAGCTTGCTGATACTTTATAGTATGTGGAAAAGACCTACAGATTGAAAAGACCACTGATTGCAACATCTCTTGATTACAGAAGAGCATATGACTCCATCAAACGAGGAATGCAATTAAAGTCTTTAATGAAATACAAAATTCATCCAAAGATAACTGAAGTCATCAGCAGCGTATATAAAAACGACGAAACTGTAATAAACCTAAATAACAATGTGAAAAGTGAAATTAACATAAAAGTGGCATAAGCAAGGTTGCACAGGCTCTACAACGTTGTTCTTGATTATTACATATATAATTCGGTAAACCATGGAAGAAGGAAATGCTGGATTCTTGAGTGAAACTTTCGAACTGAATATGTAGGTCTCTGCTGATGATGGCTTAGAATTATTTAAAAATGTGGAGGAGGCAAGGAACAATATCCAGAAATTAATAAAAGTAAGTAGAGAGTGTAGTTTAGAAATTAATAAGGATAAGAGTAACATTATAATATATATATGAAAGACCAGCCAGAAGAAACTGAAGGAATCAGAGTTGCAGAGCATTAAGTATTTGGGACTACGGTAACCATAACAAATAAGAAGAACATGTTAGACAAACAAAGGAGATCATGATAGAAAAGGCCGAGAAAATGGCTAACCTAACATATCCAGTAATACAAACATGTTGCAACTAGATAATGATAAGGAAAGTGTACTGGAAGAGCCTGGAACTACCATCAATACTGTATGGCAGCAACATTATTAACCTTACAAAATCAGAAATAAAGAAGCTTCAGACAGTAGAAAATAAAGTGCTTAGACAAAAGTGTGGAACAACTAGATCCTCACCAGTTTGGACCCTTAGAGAAGTGGGAGCCTCATCCATGTTAGCAAGGATAATGGAATGAAAAGTTCAATACGTAAGAAGCATACTGCGAGAAGGAAAAGAAAGTGGAAGAAACAACAGAAACGATCTGTTAAGGGAATGTATATTAGAAATGCCAGAAGAAAAGAAATACAAATGACTTGAGAACATCACCAGATATATGGGAGAAACTGGACTGGAAGAAAAAAGTGCCAAGTAAGAAGAAAGAGGACATAAAAGAACTGATAAGGATATGGGATACAGCAAAGTGGAATGAAGTTATAATGAGTAAATCAAGCCTTTTTACTTACAAGGAGTGGAAGAGTGTAATAAAAAGTGAAGACGACATGTACGAGAATACCCCGGTTTCAGTAACTTTGAAACAGAATCAAACACATTGCCTCTAAAGGACAAGAAAAGATTTCCAAGGGAGTCAACGGCGTGTGAGATGTTTGGTGTAGAGTTGGGGTGCATACACAAACAAAGCAGGTTGCCTGCGTGCTGGTCACCGGCATCGAACTGCCCTGGTTACCTGCGCGGGTAGGTGGTCATGAAGGACGCAGGTAACCAGCTCCGACCCGCGCAGTGAGGGACAAAGACGCAGTCAGTTGTGATCCACCAGGCATACAGCGAAGATGTCAAGCTCATCGTCTGATGAGTTCATGTTGCTTGACAGTGTTCACACAAAGCTCAAAAGGAAAAAAGAGCGATACCTGAAATAAATTGCAATCTAATCTATTGCTTTTTTATTATAAATAAATAGAAATAAAATTCTTTGCTTATTTCAGCCTACAGTTTATCAACCACATTTCTGTTTGCATGGAGCTTACTTCTTTTCTCCCACAATGGTGGTCACTCAAATACTTTGGTAATCAGGAGCTCAACGTCCATCTTGCTTTCCAGTCTGTACGGGTCTACCTACGCGGACTAAGCAGGCAAGAATGGTCGGAGGAATCTGGAAAGCGGGTTGAAGCATGCTGTCTGCTCTGACACGCTCGACCTCGCTTCTTCTGTGCACATCTACACTTGTTTATATGGTTTAATTCTTGGCGCAGGTCGGCGCCAATAGCCCGCGCAGATAAACCTGCTTTCTTTGTGCACGCACACTTAGAGGACAGTATTCATTTTCTTTTGTTTTGTCCACACCCGTCGAGGATCAGAGCTAAAGATCGAAGGTCGCAACAACCATAGGTTGAAAATGAAACAAATATAATGGGGAATTTCCTGTTAAGCAGTGGTGAAAAATCAAATGAAATTATTCACCAGAAGTGGAAATTCAGAGAGAAAAAGATAAAGAGCTCAGTCGGGAATAGGAAGATGCGCTTAAGGAGGCACCGTTGGAAATGCAAAGCCTTTGCACAGTCATTATCATCATCATCATCACAATCTGCCTTCTTTTCCCCAGCATATACTTAACACTTAACGTTTGTCTGTCACTTTCCTGTATGACATGATATCAAACAACAGAGAAACATACCAAGATTCTCTCAGCTTAAGAACATTAGCCAGAAGAATGTGAGAAGCAGAAGAGGTGAGATATTTCACAAACTTCATTATAATAATAATAATAATAATAATAACTAAATCAATAAATAATAATAAATATAATAATAATAATAATAACAAAATTAATAACAACAATAATAATAATAATAATAATGATAACTAGAAAGCACTCTGAGAGCGCCACTGCCATTAAAAAGGATCCGGATCCGATCTGTAGATACAGGATCCGGATCCGGATCAGCCCGAAAACTTAATTTAATTTTTTCTTGGTCCATGGCCCATCTTTCCACAAGATTTTACTGAAATTCATTGAAAAATTTTAGAGATACAATATTATGCAGGATACTTCGGATCCAGATGCGGATCTGCACAAAAATTTAATCAATTCTCCTTAGGCCATGGCCTACCCTTCCACAAAATTTCACAATATCCGTTCATATCTTTTTTAGTAGTTCCGGATCCGGATCCGGATCCTCCCCAAAATTAAATCACATTTTTCTTGTTGCATGGAGTGCCTTTCCACAAACTGTCATTGAAATTCATTGCGAACTTTTGGAGCTATTGTGAGGAATACTCCGGATCCAACTCGTATCCGGCCCAAAATTTGTTCCATTGTTCATTCGGCCATGGTCCACCTATCTCCAAAATTTCATCAAAATCTGTTCATAACTTTCTGAGTAATCCTGCTAACAGAATGACAGACAGAAAAACATACCACTGCGGGGAAAAACATATCCCACCTTGAAGGAGGTATATTATAATGATAATAATAATAATAGTATTAATAATAATAATAATAATAACTAGAAAACGAAAATTACCATTAGCAATTTCAATGACCCACCACATGACAAGGTCATCTGTTTAGTGCATGTGACACCTTTGCATTAAAAGAAAATAAAGCATATTTTGAACCTTGACTCTGGCTGTGACCTTGAGTTTTGGGTCAGCGTCATTCATAATTGGCAGCCATGCATAGCATAGCAAGTTCTATAAATGTACCAAGTTTACTGACTGCATATCAGTTCTATCTTGGGTTTTACCTCCGCCAAGGAGGTTATGTTTTACCTTGCATTGGTTTGTTTGCCTCTTTGTTTGACTGTTATCAGGATAGCTCAAAAATTTATGAACGGATTTTGATAAAATTTTGTAGAAGGGTGCCCCATGGTCAAATGAAGAAATGATTAAGGTTTGGACCGGATCCAGAGTATCCCGCCCAATATCCGCAAAAGTTCTGAATTAATTTCAATGAAATTTTGTGGAAAGGTGGGACATGGATCAGGAAAAAATTCATCAAATTTTCTGGGGGATGTGTATATGGATTCGAATCCTATATTCCCGGATCCGGATACTGGATTACCCAAAAAGTTATGAACGGATTATGATGCAATATTGTGGAAGGGTGGCCATGGGCCAAGGAAGAAATTATTAAGTTTGAGGGTGAATCTTGAACCGGAACTGGATAATCGTGTACAGTACCTCCAAAAGTTCTCAATGAATTTTAATAAATGTTTGTGGAAAGGCGGGTCATGGACCACGAAAGAATTAATTAAATTTTGCGTTGGATCTGGATTAGGATCCACATCCTATATCCACGGATCCAGATCCGGATACTTTTTAATGGAAATTGCATTGTCGGAGGTATGCACTCTCAGAGTAGCTTTCTAGTTATAATTTGTGCACTCAATGAGCCCAAACTGCTTTACACTGATCCCTGGGTAATCTCATAAACTACTGGCCAAAATGAGTCCTTAGACATTTCAGACCTGCTCACTGACCTTGGCTATGTCCCAGAAAATTTTCAGGTTTGTATATTTAACGGTTTCTGAGAATCCGGGAATACACTATTTCGATAGGCTTTTGTTTGTTACTGGAAAACCAGTACTGGGAATTGGATGATACTGGGTCACATGAAGCCGACGGTTGAGGGACTTAGATGGCCTGGTATGATGGCCGTAGCTTTGAAATTGAATGAATACGAGCAATATACGTCTTCGTAAGAAATAATAATAATAATAATAATAATAATAATAAGATCAGTAACATTGACAAGAACAATATAACTGACCACTGGTTTGGTGAGTTATAATGAAACACCGAGATCTCTGACCTGACATACTCCCTGCTTGCGAGATCAGGACAGAAGGGTAAAGCTAACATCCTCAGCCTTATTAACCACTCGTGGGTAAAAGGACGCCTCCCTAGCTCGTGGAAGACGTCCATCATACACCCCATCCCCAAGCCATGCAAGCCTGATGCCAAGCGACCCATATCACTCCTCAGTTGCATGGCAAAGACAGCTGAAAGGCTGGTCCTTTCTCGTCCCACCTGGAAACTAGGCCTGCTGCACTCGCGGCTCTTTGCCTACCTACCTAGCAGAAGCATCCAACAGTGCCTAACCTCCTTCCTGGAGGAGCTGAAAAACAGTCGGGGAATGGCTGTCTTCCTCGACCTCAAGAAAACATTTCAGCTAGCTGATCCCAATGCCATTCTTGCAGTCTTTGTCAACAAAGTAGTCTGCAGCAGGCTTCTCGCCTGGATCCGCAAATTCTTCATGGATTGTGCAGTCAGAGTCTGCTTTCAGGGACAGCTTTTCTCCTTCTTATCTCATGTCAATGGCACCTCTCAGTCTTTTCCTCTTTAACATCCTTGTAGAGAACCTGCTGTTAATTGACCACCAGGGGCATCTCCCTGCTCTGCTACGCCAACGATCTGGTGCTTTTTCTCCCATAGGGACTGCTACAGTCATTCACTAACTGCTCTAACCCACCTCCATGACAGATGCTGCAAACTGGGCCTCAAGATTAATCTTGAGAAGACCAAGTGCCTGCCTTTGGGCTTACGTCCCCCTGAATGTCTGCTCCACCTAGGGGGACTCCAGCTTGAAATTATTCACAGCCATCAGTATCCTGGGGTGTGGTTTGATAGTTGCATGACTTTCAACATTCACATCCGGTACCTAAGAGAGCGAGCGGCCCTCAGAATCTGTGCACTCAAAGCCCTCTCCCTTCACACTCTGGGCACCTCATATTGTGTCCTCAGGACCTTCTACTAACACGCTATCTGCTCGGTTGTCTACTATAGCGCGATCTGTCTTGTAGGGCTTTCAGGTGTGCAAGTTCGCTCCCTTGAGGTCCTACAAAACTCTGCACTATGTGTGATGTTAGGAGCTGCTCCGTGGACACGTATTGACAACCTCAGAATGGAGAGTGGCTTAGCCTCATCTAACGCAGAATATGGAGTCGATTGACAGCAGTCACAACACAGCTCTGCAAGCTCAGGCCACAACTTCCTGTCTCTGAGCTGATGCACTGCACCCTTGCAAGGCCCCTCTATCCTCACCCAAGGAAGGACTGGCACACTACACTGCCAGCATAATCCACCATCTTAACATCGCTAATGTCAGGGAAGCACCGATCTGCCTGACCCAGCCTATACTCCTTGCCCTTCATGGCTGTCCCCTGTGATCCAGAGTCTTGCCCCACCTGACGACCACCTTAGAGCATCTCTGCCAGCCGTCCTACGTCAGGATGGGCTCCAGAGAATAGCATCGCTCTGGATCCCAGGGACAACTGAGTACCTAACTGAGGGGTCAGTCACTGCTGAGGGAGCAGCAGGTGCTGCATTTTTCAGCGAAGATCGTGTTGAGACCTGGAGGCTCTTCTCCAGGTCCACAGTGTGTGAGATGGAGCTCGTCGCCATCGTAGGCGCCCTCAGAAATGCATTCTGTCGCCATCACAGATGCATAGTCATTCACTCAGATTCACTCTCGTCTCTGCACAGTATACTCACATACCACCACTGATGAAGTAGGACTGCTGACCTCTGTCGCGGCAGTGGCTGACTCCATCACAAGAAATGGAGGTAAAATATTCCTCCACTGGATCCCCAATCACATAGGCATTGCTGGCACCGAGGTCGCTGATGCCACGGCTCACTCTGCCACTACACATCCTAACATAACCTTCCCTCTCAGGTCCAATCTCTCTCAAATCAAGTGACAAACACGCGCTGCAACTGCCAGACTCACTCGTGCGGATCATGAAGATTGAGTGGTAGAAGGTTCATGCTCTACCACTTGGTATGCAAGGGCCACTAATTTATGAGCCCCTCACTGCCCCTCCACACACCCACAACTCTCTTACAGTGCGATTATGCCACCTAATGCTGGGTTATCCATGCCTCACTCAGATTGCCTGCAGGGACCCTGACCCACGCCCGCATTGTCACCAATACTAGCCCCTATTATATTACCTCTTAGACTGCCCCTCCACTTCTGCCCTTTGCTTCACCTTACGAGGCAATCTCGTCAGACGAGTGTCGGATTTTGACACTGCTGCTGAAATCATTGCACTATCCCCCATCTCAGTCCTCAACACTATCTCCTCTTATCCACCACCTTGATAGTCATACCTCCCTCTAATCCATTAGCTTTTATCTTCCCTGACAGGCTTCATCTGCCCGTGTCCATACTGTTTTAATAGACGGACGAATCTATACTAACAAACAAACAAACTCGGCTCCTGAGCTGTCAACGCAATGCATCGCTCAGTACAAAGTAAACAGTATATGAGGTAGTTTCACACGGGGGGGAGGGTGGGAAGCAAAAACGTGTCTCGGTCTGTGTATGAGGCACAGGTAATTCATACTGAGGGTCTCAGACTTGTAGTATAACCAGTCACTCACCTACCTTCCCCGTGATATGAGCTCCCTGGACTATATGAATTACATTTATTTGCATCCTAAATTGCATGCAGAGTAATGAAAAGGTTAAAACTATCTTTTTGAGATATTATAAAATATGACTTGAAGAACTATCAGTTTTTAGAGAATATAGGAATGTCGTAGACAGGGTCATACAGACACAGATATGACGTCACAGGTGCCTGTAAGCCAGCTGCTCATGAGAAAAAAAAAAATGAAAATATTGACAGAAATCACTGGTTCAGAGCATAGTAAAACCAAACATACACTAAATGATCCGGAAATCGTCAGTTTACATTGATATACCATTACATTTGTTTTCTTTCATTCTCTCATTCTCTCTCTCTCTCTCTCTCTTATTATCCTTGACATCACAGCCTGTGTGCGAGCCGGGTTCGGTGAACCAACGTCTCGTATGCTCTTTACCTTAGCTCAGTATGCCTCCACCAAGCCTTGTGCACGAACTCGCCGTACAACCTAGATGACGGTTCATTGTGGGTTGAAAATAATAAGTCTAAAGATGAACTAAGTCGACCTGACCTGACTTTCCCGTTTGACTTGTTGACCTTGCCAACCTAAGTAGCTGATCATCGCATTCTGCATCACAGACATAAGTTTGGTGGAAATTCGTTGATGTATTCAGGCGATATCGTAGCCACGATAGTGTTACGGACGCATGGACTGATGCAAGCACGGACACACGGACGGACAGACTACTTACTCCATCACACGTGGGCGGAGGCATAATAATAATAATCTCTCTCTCTTAACACCTGCATTCACTAGGGTAAATTTATCCAAACTAGAGACAATAAATGTTGTCATTATCAGCCCCTTCACAACCAGGGGCTCTCCTGAACTGAAAAAAAGTCGCTTGGAGATAGAATATAACAAATTCGGATAACTCATCTGAATAAAATAGTCTGGTGGTAGCTTGTATATATAATTCGGTTATTCCGACCTCAACCCCACCAGTTCAATCACGTACTTCGTTATAAATACTCAATACTACCAAACTTTTTTTTAATCAGCTCTGAAAGGATCTCTAATACTGAACTGGTTAGTCAAGACCACACAGAGTAAGTATACAACGAAAGAAGGTGGTGAGTCTGGCCACACAGCTTCTTCTGTAAACATACACATTCACTGGCTACAAATCTGTGTTCGTAGTTAATTATATATATATATATATATATATATATATATATATATATATATATATATATATATATATATATATATATATATATATATATATATATATATACTGTATCATCAGCTGTTTGAGTGTCCACTGCAGGACCGGCCTATCCCGACCGAAGTGGGGCCAATACAGCCAATGTATCTCTACCAAGTGGCTTAGGTTGTCTGGTAGAGATTGTATGTAGGGTGAGAAGTGCTTGTAAGTGTAATTGTAGTGTTGGAGTGGCTTTGGATGTGTGTGTAGTCCGTGAACCAAGTGTAATCGACCTGCGCAAGCCGACTGGGTGCAAGCATACTTTATAGGATGCGACACAGGTTCAACCACAGCACCCCTTATGTCCGCCAGTGCGGTATATCGCCAGAAGAACGCTCCCAAAGTTTTATACCCTAGCAGGGAGCGAACCCTCGTTCTTCCATGTACGAAAACGAACACTGTATATATATATATATATATATATAAATATCTATTTATATATATATATATATATATATATATATATATATATATATAGGTCTTGCAACATACCCCTTCAGCAAACACAGTTGGAGTAGCATACGACTACAGTAAGTCGATACACTATAAAGTATATAATGCAAAGGAATTCATGAGATATATCACGTACAGAAGAGTGAGAAGTAGCACTGAGCAATACAAAAGCATAATCTCTAACCCCTGCATTTCTAAAAGTCTCCCGAACTTGGATAAAATAGTCCGAAGGCTGCAACAGTAAAATCTAAAATTCAAAATGGTACTGAAAGGGTTAAGTAGGTCGATCAGTATTAACACTCAGGAAAGGATACACAAACACTCCATCATTTCCCTGTAGTAACTCGGTTCTTGATTTATGGGAAAGACAATGAGGCTGTAAAAGCTTCATCTGTGTCCTGTTCCAACTTCATGTGCAGGATTTGGATTTACAAATTTTATTGTGTAAAATTTACATAGAAAAAAAATTACACAAATGGCGCATCCCCTAGTAACACATACGTTGGGTGCATTGCCTTGATGCAGTAAAGCAATACATTAAACATTTGATAAAGTTTTAGTGGCCCAGCCCCTGGTAACACACACGTAGGGTTGTATGAATGGAGTGCATTATGATTCTGTTGGTTGTATATACACATATACATACACACTGTTACATAGCCTATGATTTCATCATCCTTTGTGTAATTCTAACGTACAGTATGCTGCATGTTTGATCACGAGCGTGTTCTACCTTACTCCCCCCCCCTCCTCCCTTATACCAGAGTAAGTCGTTCTTTCTGTTGTTCAGAGCTGGATTGTCAACTCTTTGTCCCCTATGGTTTCATTTCCGCGTCCTTCTTACAAGTTGTATCAAGCTCTGCCGGCCCCTATATAATGAGCTCAGTCTCTACATTAATTGCCACTTAGATCTACTCCTCAATTTGTTAACATCTCTGTCCTCCCCTGTACAGTTGTTATTATTTTTGTGAATGCTCAGGAAGTCTCCAACCATCTAGCTGCTGTGTGATTTGAGTATAAGTGTTATTACATT
Organism: Coenobita brevimanus; assembly: GCF_032717465.1. Classification (NCBI taxonomy): domain Eukaryota; kingdom Metazoa; phylum Arthropoda; class Malacostraca; order Decapoda; family Coenobitidae; genus Coenobita; species Coenobita brevimanus. The sequence continues at coordinate 18,054,365 of NC_136997.1, read as the reverse complement.
TTTCTTGTACTGTATAGCATAAGGTGTTGATTCATAGGCCAAGTGAAGTTTGTGTGCTTCATGTGTTTTTATGTCAGTCATTATTAATAATATTTTGTATCCGTAATAATATATCTTGCATTCAATGAACATTATCCGATTTTCTCATTTTATCAGGGCTGACTTAGATAAATTTACTCTTGCTAATATCGTGTTAATAGAGGCTATTGCAGTTAACCATATATTTAACCTGTTTTTTACCATTACATTATCCTTATGAGTCCTCAATGTTTAGTTGTTAGTTTGAGCATTAAACTTTAACTTGTAATTTTACCTAACTCTTTTGTTTTGAACCTGGAACTTTGCAGGACAGTTTTCTCTGTTCCGTAACATAAATTTGGCGACCTCTTATCAGGATATTCAGGATATTATCACAAGGATATTGCTTGATATTTTGTGACTGTGATTTATTCATGATCTCTACTATTACTACACTTCATGAAGCCAAAGATTTTTTGTCAGATGTGCAAACAGTGTGTGATGTAGAAAACAGAACAAAGAATGAACTTAAGCTTGTTGCTCAACAATTGGGAATTGCAGTTCACTCTAATCATTCTAAAGATCAAATTGTTGGCATGATTAATAAAAGCTTGTTTAATGTAACTCCTCCAAATGAGCAAACGCAGATTGAAATAGCTAAGTTACAGCTAGCTGTGCAGGCGGCTCGTGCTAAGGAGGCTGAATTTCAGGCAAATGCTAAGGAGGCGGAGTCTCAGGCTAGTATTCAGGAGGCTGAATTTCAGGCACATGCTCGTATTCAGGAGGCACAGGTACAGGCTCAGGCACAAATTGAACTTGCTAGGATTCAGGCAGACCATGAGTATCGCATGAAACAAGGTGGAACTGGATCATCTAGCTCTGATGATTTTGATGTGGCTAAAAATGTTAAACTTGTCCCTCTTTTTAATGAATCTGATTTAACAAAGTATTTTCAGTTGTTTGAGAGGGTAGCTACAGGTTTTAATTGGCCCAAAAAGTATTGGCCAGTACTCCTTCAAACTGTTCTCACCGGTAAAGCTCAAGTAACTTATGCATCTTTGCCTCAGGATCAATCTGATAATGATGATGTAGTTAAGAGCTTGATTCTTAAGGCCTATGAGCTTGTTCCTGAAGCCTATAGAGTAAAATTTAGGACAACTTATAAGCAAGATAAGCAATCCCATGTTGAGTATGCAAAAATCAAAGAAGATCTGTTAGAGCAGTGGTTAAATTCTAAGAATGTGGATTCTGATTTTGACAAATTTAAGCAGATGATTTTGCTGGAGGACTTCAAAATGTGTATTAGCAATGATGTAAGCCTATATCTTGATGAGAGACGAATAGATAATTTGTTTGATGCTGCAGTTTTGGCTGATGAATATGTTCTCACTCACAAGAGATATTCTAAAGAAAAAGGGAAAGCTGAGAGTAAGTACGTTGCCTCTACTCAGAGTACAGGTAACAGGAAAGAGAATAAAGATGATGTTTCTCAGGAAGTAAATACCAGCTTCACCTCTAGATTTCAGAAAAGTAAATGTACTTATTGTAGTAAGTTTGGTCATACTACGGAGAAATGTTTCAGGAGACAGCGTGATGTGAACAAAAAGGAGTCTTTAAATGTTCAGTCAATTGGTCTAGTGTCCACCCTTGAGAGTTCCCATAATTCTTTAACTGAGTTAACTGAACCTGCTTTGAGGGGTAACTTAATTTCTCATGATGGAGCTCCTCTTTTGAACAGTAACGTGGGTGACACTCTCAAGAGTTCATGTGCTAATTTCCTGTCTGATGGTTTTGTCAGTCCTCTGGACAGTAATGACAGGAAATCAGTTAAAATATATCGTGATACAGGTGCTTGCCAATCCCTTATGCTGACCAGTGTTCTAGGCTCTAATATTAATTCCTCTGATGAAACTGTAATCTTACAAGGTGTAGGGAATAATTACTTCTCTGTCCCTCTGTGCAGAGTGAATTTAGAGTCTGGTTTTGTTAATGGTTCCGTTATGGTTGGGTTGGTTGAGACACTCCCAATGTCAGGTGTAACTTTCTTACTTGGAAATGATATTGGTGGAAGTCAAGTGTGTCCAGCACCTCAGTTGTCTAGTGAGCCAGTGGCTGCGGCCCAGGATTGTGATGTCCCTGATGTGTTCTCTGCATGTGCTGTCACTAAGGCTAAGTCTAAAGTTACTGGTGATTTAAAGGATATTGATGATGATGATGTTATCCTAGCCGACACTTTTCTTGCTAATTTGGACCACTCCCCAGACGAGGCAGTACCCAGCAGTGTTGATAATTCGTCTCGTCAGGAATTGGTTGAGTTGCGGGTTACTAACCCTGAGTTGAAAGGTCTAGCTAACTCTGCTTGCAGTGAGGAAGAGTCAGCTGGTGCTTCTACTTGTTATTATATAAAGTCAGGGGTATTATGAGGAAGTGGAGACCCCCAACAGCATCAGCCGACTGTGAATGGGAGGTTGTACATCAAGTTGTCATCCCTCTTGTTTGTAGGCAGGATATCATTAGAGTGGCTCATGATTCCAGTTTGGCAGGACACCTTGGAGTGATGAAGACTGTGGCACGCATTTTGAAACACTTCTACTGGCCAGGTATCTTCAGAGATGTTTCCTGGTATTGTAAGTCTTGTCACACCTGTCAAGTTGTGGGGAAGTGTAATCAGACCGAAAAGGTTCCACCTCTAGTTCCCATTCCTCCTTTTGAGGCGCCATTCACCCGTGTGTTGGTGGATATTGTGGGCCCTCTTCCTAAGACTTCTTCAGGATTTTCTTATGTGTTGACCCTAATTGATATGGCTACTCGTTATCCTGAAGCCATTCCACTTAGAAATATCTCAGCAAAGAACGTGGTTAAGGAAATGCTAGGGTTCTTCACAAAGTTTGGACTGCCCAAGGAGGTACAGTCAGACCGGGGAAGTAATTTCATGTCAAAAGTTTTCAAGCAGTCTCTGAAAGAGTTGGGCACCACCCAGATCACGTCTTCAGCTTACCATCCCCAGACCCAAGGAGCGTTGGAGAGATATCATCAAACACTCAAATCGATGCTCAAGAAATACTGTTTGGAACATCAAAAAGACTGGGATAAAGGTCTTCCATTTGTTGTGTTTGCCGCAAGAGAATCTCCAAATGAATCACTGGGCTTCTCACCTTTTGAACTACTGTTTGGCCATGAAGTAAGAGGACCCCTTAAGTTACTCAAGGAATGCTGGCTGTCGGAGGAAGATGACGTCAACCTGCTGCAGTATGTGATGAAGTTCAAAGAACGGCTGTCCACTGCTTTACAGCTGGCGAGAGAGAATTTAGGAGCTGCTCAGGAGAAGATGAAGACTTGGTATGATAAGAAGTCCAGGTTACGCCACTTTCAGCCAGGAGATCAGGTTTTGATTCTGCTACCAGTGCATGGGCAACCTCTTTAAGCCAAGTTTAGTGGTCCTTATTTCATGGAGAAGAAACTCAGTGATGTCAACTATGTCATCGCCACACCAGATCGTAGAAAGAACAAGCAACTTTGTCACATCAACATGCTAAAGTTATATCACAGGCGGGACGAAAATAACCCAGTCTGCACTGTAGCTGTTCCACCCGAGTCTGCAAGTGAAGTTCTCCCATGCAGCATGAACCTGAGTGATAGTTTGGGGAAGAATCCTGATATCATGAATGATCTCCAGACTAAGCTTTCTCATCTACCTCCCGAGGAAAGGCAGGAGTTTTCGGCATTACTGCAGGAGTACCCGCAAGTGTTCCGTGCCACTCCAGGAAGAACCACTGTGTTGATGCATGATGTCGATGTTGGAGACACAAAGCCAATTAAACTGCCACCTTACCGTGTGAACCCAGTGAAAGTTCCTCTCATCCAGAAGGAGCTTGGCTACCTGTTGGACCACAAGATGATTGAGCCCTGTCAGAGTGAGTGGAGTTCTCCTGTCACTCTAGTCCCTAAGCCAGGTGGGTCAAAGCGGCTTTGCATTGACTACAGACGTGTTAATCAGATAACCAAAACAGACACTTACCCTCTCCCTCGTGTGGAAGATTGCATAGACAAGATCGGAAAGGCTAGGTACATAAGTAAGTTTGATTTGTTAAAGGGATACTGGCAAGTACCTATGACTGAACGTGCTAGGGAGATCTCATGTTTTGTAACACTAGGAAAGACTTTTGCATGTTCTGTAATGCCATATGGTATCAAGAATGCACCAGCCACTTTTCAGAAGCTCATGAATGTTGTAACAGAAGGTTTGGCAGGGTGTGTTGTTTATATTGATGATGTATTAATCTTCAGTGACAACTGGAAAGATCACCTATGCCATGTCAGTAAATTTCTTGACCGTTTGGTTCAGGCTAATCTTGTAGCTAATTTATCAAAGTGTGAGTTTGGTCAAGCTAAAGTTCAGTACCTTGGGTACGTAATTGGTGATGGACATGTTGCACCACTAGGAGCTAAGGTTCAGGTTATAAGTGATCTTCCCAGACCTAAAAGTAGGAAAGAGCTACAAAGATTTTTGGGAATGGTAGGTTATTACAGGAGATTTGTTCTTAACTTTTCAATTCTTGTATCACCACTTACAGACCTACTAAAAAAGGGAGTTAAATTTGTCTGGACCGATAACTGTGAATCCTCTTTCAGCAAGCTTAAAGCTATCCTATTAAGTCAGCCAGTGCTCGCTACTCCAAATTTTGCTAAGCCATTTAAGATGGCTGTTGACGCAAGTGATACAGGAGCTGGGACTGTTTTGCTGCAAGAGGATGATCAGGGTATTGAACGCCCTGTATCTTATTACAGTAAGAAGTTGACTCCACCTCAAAAGAACTACTCAACTATTGAGAAAGAGCTTTTGGCCTTGATTTTGGGTTTACAACATTTTTCATTTTATTTGTGTTCTGGTTTTGACCCCATAGCCATTTATACCGATCATAACCCACTGAAATTCCTTAGTAAGTTTAAAGATAAAAATCAGAGATTGACAAGATGGAGTCTACTTCTTCAGGAGTATTCATTAGACATACAGCATGTCAAGGGGAAAGAAAATGTTATTGCAGATTGCTTATGTAGACTTTAGACAGATTATTTTAGAGTAATAAGAAATTTCCTTTGTAAATTTCTTTTTCTTTTGGGGAGGTGTTATATAGCCTATGATTTCATCATCCTTTGTGTAATTCTAACGTACAGTATGGTGCATGTTTGATCACGATCGTGTTCTACTTCACTCCACCCCTCCTCCCTTATAGTAGAGTAAGTCGTTCTTTCTGTTATTCAGAGCAGGACTGTCAACTCTTTGTCCCCTATGGCTTCATTTGCGCGTCCTTCTTACAAGTTGTATCAAGCTCTGCCGGCTCCTATATAATGAGCTCAGTCTCTACATTAATTGCCACTTAGATCCACTCCTCAATTTGTTCACATCTCTGTCCTCCCCTGTACAGTTGTTATTATTTTTGTGAGTGCTCAGGAAGTCTCCAACCATCTAGCTGCTGTGTAATTTGAGTATAAGTGTTATTACATTTTTCTTGTACTGTATAGCATAAGGTGTTGATTCATAGGCCAAGTGAAGTTTTTGTGATTCATGTGTTCTTATGTCAGTCATTATTAATAATATTTTGTATCTGTAATAATATATCTTGCATTCACTGAACATTATCCGGTTTTCTCATTTTATCAGGGCTGACTTAGATAAATTTACTCTTGCTAATTTCGTGTTAATAGAGGCTATTGCAGTTAACCATATATTTAACCTGTTTTTTGTCATTACATTATCCTTATGAGTCCTGAATGTTTAGTTGTTAGTTTGAGCATTAAACTTTAACTTGTAATTTTACCTAACTCTTTTGTTTTGAACCTGGAACTTTGCAGGACAGTTTTCTCTGTTCCGTAACAACACACATACATAATATACAGTATTATAGTGGGGGAGGGTCAGATTGTAATAATGAAGAGAGGCAAAAGAAGTTGAGAGAGAGAGAGAGAGAGAGATGTAGTAGGTGTATACTTTCACATTAATACAATACACAGTAATCTGCAGTGGTACATAGGTACGATGATATCAAACTGGCAGACACAATGGAATCAAAATAAGTATCAGTGTAATAATAAATTTAATTGAAAATATACTGTTAACAAGGACGTGATCTTTCTTGAGGCTGTGCATTATATGGCATCATATGGGTATAAATTTGTTGTGCATATCTGTGCACATAATACATTTTACGGCAGTAATTACGACACAGTACAAGGTAAAAACAGACATATACAGAGATTTAGTAATAGCCGACTTGCACTGGCATATCATATAGGCTATAACATATATATACAGAGAGAGAGAGAGAGAGAGAGAGAGAGAGAGAGAGAGAGCAATGACAGATTGGTGCAGGTATCAGTATAGGGAAGCTGAAACTTTCATAACATGCTGTAAGTTATGTTGACATGGATAGGAGTGTTGTAGCCATCTGTAGACACATTTTTAGCTGAAAATAATGAATATACCAATACTAGTCACCTTATTCACATAAACATATCTTATAAAAACTAAATTGTGGTTAATATTGATGTCTGAATAAGAAATAAAGTAGGCTAACCCTGTAAGAAAGACAGATATATAAACAGAGGTGATAGGGAGACAGACAGACATGAATTGCGTTACATTGCACAAGCAAAACACGAGAATTCATTGATCACCTTTTTAAAGATAGAGGGCTGAAGAGAGTGTACCAATAAATCATCTTTGTTTTTTGAGGAACATAAATCTCTATATGGTTTAACATTTGGACACTCAACAATGTAATGTTCTAAGTTGTGCTTTCCGTTCTCTCCACATACTCTGCAGTTTCTTATATTATTACTTGACTGACTTTTTTCCCAGAGATATCTATACTGCATTCTGATTCTGCTATAGGTTGTTTGCTGCTTTCTGGTAGTTAGTCCTACATTAACATAATCAGGTGTCTCGTGCTTTGATCTTGATACATTATTTCTGAACGTTTCGTGTGTATTGCTTATCACCTCCGGGTGCTGGCTGTACTGTTGCATGACACTAGAGCCTATTTTAGCTTGGATCCCTTTTACAGGTAGATTGAGTTTATAGTCCACACTTCTTTAGTGTCTCTTCTCTCGCTAGAGCGTCTGCACTTTCATTTCCTCTGATACCACAATGAGAAGGTGCCCATATGAAATCAACTGATTTACCATTTTTCTTTATCTTTATATCTGTGCCCGTGTTCTACCAACCATTAGTTGGTGCTCAGGTGATTTTGCGTGCAGAGCCTGTAGGGCGCAGAGACTGTCAGACGCTCTAATAACATCATCTTTTTCTTGACGTTGCTAATGCACAAGCTATAGCGAGTAGCTAACACTGGGTGACTGAGCTCCCATCACTGAGGCGCATCGATATTGCGCCAGCCTCTTCTTGCTTCTCTCCATACCATACGATCCCTGAGCCCGCTCTTCCATCTTCCAAGAGGGACCCGTCAGTGTAGTAGATCGCGGAACCCTCTGGGACGCTACTGAATCTATGCAGGAAATCCTGTCTGAGGACGGGCAGGCCTATCAACTTTCTTGTGGATGAGATTCGTTATGGAGAAGCTTAACTCAGGGATTTGCCATGGTGGGAGGGATGTTACACTGTACCGCCGGTTATGAATATAGTCATGGACGTTAGATTCACCAAACAATGTCTTAATTGCCCTAATCCACATATTATTTGTGTGTACTCTGCTTGAGTGAAATAGTGCATTATGAAATGTATCATCATCCCTTATGTTAAGTGAGTTGGTGATTTGTGTGGTGGCTATGCTGACTATGTTCGATCGTTGTGAATCCCGCCTCTAACCTGATTGATTCTGGTCTAGCTGACACTGGGGAACCCATTATGGATCTTATGGCTTTGTTCTGGATGACACCAAGTCGTCTGACACTGGTGTTAGTGAGTGGGAGGAGAGAACTGGCACTGTTGTCTATGACTGATCTTACCATGGTGACGTACAGTTATCTTACAAGTGGTACTGTGGACCCAACACTGCCTCTTGCAATCTTTTTAAGGAGTGATGATCTTGGCCTTGTTTTCTGCGATATCCTACTTATTTCATCACTGTGTTGGTTGGTCTTACCTTATACTATTCCCATGTACTGATAGGTTCTAATTTCCTCAAGAATATTTACCTGTATTTTAACCTTTCCCATGTTCTTTCTCCTCTTGTGTAGTACTTTGGTCTTCTCTAGTGCTATTATCAGTCCCATACTATTACATGTTTTAGAGAACTCCTTAAGAGCTCTTGTGATCAGGGTATGGGTGTTGCACTGTATGATTATGTCATCAGCGTATATAGCGACAGGAACTACTTTGATGTTTATCTTCCCGATTGTATTCATAATGATGTTAAAGAGGGTTAGTGAGAGGACTCCTGCTTGTGGTGTACCTAACTGCATTTTTCCCATCTTGAGTACACACCTTCAAAGTATACACAGCTGTGTCTGTCAGTTAAGTAGTCCTGTACAATTCGTAAAAGTGTCCCATGTGTCATGTATGCTAGCTCAGTGAGTATTATATCTGGATTAGCTCTATCAAAGGCCCCTTCAAGATCTACAAAAACCGTGTACTTTTGTGTGATACCCGCTGTAACCCTGTGTATACACTGGTGTGTTCCCCTCCCAGGCAAAAAACCATAGAAACACTCAGCTAGTTTGGATTTCAAGACGTACAGGAGCCTATTGAGGACAATCCTCTCGAAAAATTTGCAGAGGCAATATGTTAGGGATATTGGTCTGTACTCTCTCGGCTTTCCTGGTTTCGGTGCGGGGATAGTTACGGCCTTCTTCCATGCTTTGGGGATGGGTCCACCCATCCATATCATGTTGTACAGACGAAGTATAGGATTGTCCTTGATCGTAGCCAGAAACTTAATGACAGCATAGGTGATTCCATCCATCCAAGGTGTTGTTGATCCTTTCGTCTTGAGACACTTTCTAAATTCCTCCTCAGTGATAGGCTTGTCATCCATTTCATATGCCTTACATAAAGCGTCACGTAGCTTGTTTATCTTCTTAACTCTTCTCCTAACTGAATGTCTTACCTTAAGTGGCAGGTTGTTATTACTGGATACAGAGGACCAGTGTTTTATGAGTTCCTCTGCTTTTGCTGTCGGGTTATTGTGTCATTGCTTACTTTTTTTCTTTCCTTGAATAATATCGATCTTCCTCGCTATTTCTTGTTGTGGTGTTTGATGGTTGATGGTCTTCAGGAAATTTGTCCAGTATTATTCTCTTGCCTTCAACCTGATTTGTTGTACCTGTTTTTTCCATTCTTTTAAAAATCGTCAGGTTTTCAGGGCTCGGATTATTTTCTCATTTTTTCTTTACTTGCATAAATTGTTTGTTGATCCTTTTACTGCCTCATCATTGTTGTACCATCTCTTGATCGCATTTGTCTGACTTCTAGATCCTTTCTTACTGGTGGTAATCGCTGACTCAAGGTTGCTTACTAGGTCTTCATTGAACTCGTCTGTTGATAGAGGTGTGTAATTTTCATACTAATGTTCCACCTTATTCCTTACGATGTTCTTCTGCTTGGCAGGAATGGTGATATATTTCCTAGGTCTGAATTCTCCTAAAATTGCAATGATTTCTATTTCGGCATATAGACCAAAATAGTCGGAGGTAATGCTGTCCACAATTTCACTGCTGTAATTCGGTCCTCGGTCATTGATGGTGCAGATATAATCCAGCCTGTTTCCCTGCATGTGTGTTGCTTCTAGTTGGCTGAGTAGCTTGATTACTGTACGTGTGCTTGTGAGGTGTGAGTATAGAGTGACTTCTTTTTGGTTAACTTGTCTAGTTGCAATACTGCCTAATCTTGGATGCACTGCACTCAGATCTCCAGCAATTATCGTAAGTACATCTAATGTCTGTAGGTAAACCCGGTCTAGATGCAGCTTGCCATGTTCAATATACGCATTGACAGCCTGAAAGTGTTCTCTCCCTTTTTCATCAGTGATGCCAACAGTGAGTGTCTGACGATCATCACCAAGAAAGAGTGTGGGGTTCAGCCTGGTAGGGATGGTGTTCTTGATATAGGTAATGAGGCCCCGATATCTAGTGTAGGTGTTGCCATCGCATCGTCTCTCAAAGCTGTCAACAGTGAAGTGGTGATAGCCAGACAGGTCCAACTTGTCGTTCTTACCATGTTTAGTTTCGTGAAGGCAGACAATATCAATGCTGTTTTCTAGTACAAACTGTTGTAGTTCGATGTATCTGTGCCTCAGGCCGTTGATGTTCCATTTCAGTATTTTGAGTGGGGCGTTATTGGTCATGGTCATCCCTTGTCTGGTCAGTGTTATATGCCGCATAAGTAAGGTCTTTCAGCTTGTCATTTGCTTCTACTACTTTGGTGATCGTTATGACCTACTCTGAGTCGAGTTGCTGTGATGATTACTTTAGCTTACTTGTCACATCTTTGATAAGTCTCTTGGCCAGGGGAGCCTCTTGTTGACAACATTAATGACTCTCTGGCATTGCTCTGTTGTGTATTCTCTGTCATGTAGGGTGAAGGATAGTGATGCTTCCTCTTGCTTATAATTCTTATCACTCTGTCGTTAACAATGTTCTTTATTTGAGGATGTTTCATCTTCTTTTTGTCTCATCACTCCGTCGTGAATGTTGTTCCTTCCATAGGTCTGCGATGTCCTCTCCATGTCTGCAGCTTTCTTCAGGTCATTCATCTCTGTGCGATTTTCTTCAATTTGCTTGATATAGTCACATATGCTGTCAGTTCTACTGTTGATAGTAGAATCTGCTGCATTAGCTCGCACTACCAGTGTAAGTGCCAGATTTTGCGAGTCATAGTTCTAGTTATGGAGTGCAGGGTGGGGACTGGTGGTGGTCGGGGGTTCAGGGTAAGTTACAGTATATTGGGCAGAGGTGCTGCTGCTGATTGCGGTGTGAATTCATGTGAGGGATGGCCGCGTCTTGTGTTGGGAATTTGAACTACACTGGAGGTCTGTGCGGGCTTGCCACCTCTAGATATGCGCACACAATTTACGGGATATGCATTATGATCTCCTGGACAGTTTGAACACATAGGGGTAACTTTTTCGCTTTTCCTTATTTTATCAATACATACTGATGATGGGTGGTTCTCTGCAAATACCTACATTTAGGTATACCTGTGCATTCGCTGGTTTAATGATTCCAGCTACAGCAAAGTCTACAGAGGGTAGGTCTAGGGATGTATTTCTCTACATCAAGGTCGTGACCTATGACTAATAATGTAATTGATGATGATATACCTTCTGTGCACCAGGCGGTGACCTCTTTGTGGTATTTACTCCATTTGTTCCAAGTGGCTCCTCTAAGGTATGAATGTTCCTGGTTTTGTAGTATTCTCTCTAGGTGTGGGTTTAAACTGAATTATTCCATCAAAGCCTTCCGCTGTAAGTTTGTGTGTCGTGCCTGCATCTTCACCAAGTACCATTGGGCTAGTTTTCCCAAAGAAAGCTTTGATTTTAAGTCCTGCATGATAAGCTTTTGTGATCCATTCTGTTTTTTCCTCCTTACTGAGGTTGCAGTCCCTTGGAAAGTGTAGTACTGTACCTTTTTCTGTGGAGTTTTGTCCGGCAACTTGCTGGGCTTGTAAGAGTTTTTGTCGTTTTTCCTGTTTCTTCTTGCGACTTTATTGTACTAAAGTGAAGCTGTCAGCTTCGGGGCCCGATCCATTCTCAGTTACATCTAAGTTAGTTTCACCTAGTTCTCCTGATTCACAGTTTGGGTTTTCCATACAACCGTTGCTGTCATTATCATTTTCACTCTGCTGAGCTAAAGTTGTTGGGGACCGAGGGTGATTTCCGTGTTGCGTCGCCAGAGTGGGGTAAGAGTGAGAGGGAGAGAGGTCAGGCTGTGACCTCTGACCTCTATGGCCTGCAGATTTTGTGATGCTGCAGAAGGGCTGCTTCAGCAGGCATGGTGGTAGAATGGAGGAGAGGGAGGAAGGCAGGGGAGGGGTGGGGGAGGAGTCTAAGCGTCACGCTTTAACCGTCACGCTACTGATAGGTCCAGTCACGGGATTTCACAATCCACTCACAATTTCTTTTCTTCTTCCTTAAGTGCCGCTGTTGATGTTTTATGCCTTTTAATGTTTCTAGGTGACTTCACACACGCTGTGGTATAGTCGGATAATTGACAGTTCGAGCTATCTTGTATATGAAGTGTTTTTGCGGAGCTCAAGTAGGCATGTCCTACTACGACGGTTGGTGGGTGTGGTCTTATGGCTGTGTTCAGCAGGACGATTAGGGAAATGCGTGCAATATATTCCCCTATCTAGTTGTTCCTGTAAAAACATACCGATCGTAAGTACGACTGACTCCTATCACTGACTCTCCGTGGCCAGAATATCTGGAATTAGTAAAAAAAAAGTTATGTACGAGACAAAACGTGACCATGAGCGGTGTAACTAGTTTGTCTGTAGCAACACAGTACGTAAATCCTCACGTGCTCGTCTTGCTTGTCCTTCAGCGACAACGTTACCCGGAGTATTGGTAAATAAAGAACATAAATATCTCGCATTTGGGGCTACTTTCTTAAGTCACTGCTTTTTAGAATGCATACTGTATTGTATTAATCTTCCACAGTTAGTTCACCTTAACTTACTAGATATTTTCTTTCTTTTTGCAGCCATTTCACGTACGTCAGTGGCAGAAAAAAAAAAAATACGGCTCTACATACTTTAAAATCCCCTTCTTTGTGACTGCCACCATATTTTGTTGATTTTTATGCTACAGTTCAGCATTCAAGATGGAGAGATGCCACATATATGCACACAGTTCACTTACTTTGCCGCTTATTTCTGTGTAGCACAATGACAAAACAAGAAAATACTGCGGTTCTACGTCCTTTCTACACTACTTCTTCGTGACTAGTACCACATTTTGATGCTAATATCTTTTACAGTTTAGCGTTCGAGATGGAGAGATGGCAATTTTACGTCAAGTTAAAGGCAACAGAGTACAGCTGAAGTGAAATGAGTACAGCCATCGAAATCTGGATTCTAATGGAAACTACCCTGTGTCAACCGTAATTTTGTCTCCATGTACCTGTTGATGTGTTTCCCCTTCAGTATTTTATTGTTTTTTAAGCTCATTCATGCTTGCCCTTTAGGGACAATTTTTCCAGAGAGCTGGGCTTGTACTGGTTAATACAATATATATACATATATATATATATATATATATATATATATATATATATATATATATATATATATATATATATATATATATATATATATATATATATATATATATATATAAAACAGCCAAGAAATGAATAAATAAAAGACTTCAGGAGTTACGTATTCGTTTACTGTTACCGAAACCTTTTGGACTTTTGAGGGAAAATTGTACCGTATATGAACCGCAAGGACCAAGCCAGGATTGTGTGAGAGGGGGACAAGATTTTTTTTCGCTTTACCCACTGAATATCATAAGACATTTAAACATTCCAGTTAGTTTGTTTAGCCGGACAGAACTGGACTACTCTGACCACTTGAATATAAGTCATGCCTGCGTGAAATTCAGTAATCCTTAGCTGTGACGTAAGAATGAGTCTCCTTCATTACTAGTCAAATCAACCCTTTAATCAAACTGCACATGGCCATCAACGAGGCCAAAAGGGTCAAAACGCACATTATTTTAACCTACAGAGCTATTAATTCAAAGATTCATCAGCCGGTCAGATTCATACAGGAAAGTAGCATAAAAACCCGCTTACTTATTTCTGTAAATGCAAGTATACAGTATTTCAGGTCTCAACATAATTAACTGGTCTGGAAATGGATGCATTCATGTGGTAGCATTGACATAATTAGAAGGTTAACTATCTGATCATAGAAACATCCCACAACTATCTCCTCTTCTTTTCTGTCTCTTGAATGGAGCATGCAGACTGCAGGAAACGGACAAATTAAGCTCGTTAGAGACGAATCCGGGACCACATCACTTAAAACAACATACTGTTATTCCTTCATGTCTAGAGATTTTCTCTCTCTCTCTCTCTCTCTCTCTCTCTCTCTCTCTCTCTCTCTCTCTTACTATCACTAGATGATTTTAATAACCTCAAGAAAGGTCACTCGTACTGAAGGGATTTGAAGGCTATACCTTACCTCCCCACTTCGAAAGTATCCCGAGCTGAAAACGATCGTACAGAGTATGAATTAATAAAAGCATCATAGTGAAAAGAATGAGGTGCTATCATCAGGTACCGTAAGAGATTATTCCTAAAGTACCAAAAACCTTTATTTCAGTGACGGTCAGTGTTAAACTCCTGAGTACCATTTTTACCAAGACAACCAAGGCTGTGACTGAACTCCAAAACATGGCAATCCAAAATTCTTACCCAAACATCCAAGCTAATGATTCAACTGCAAAACATGGCAGTCCAAAATTTTATATGGAGTCAACTGAGCCTTAATTCAACTCCATGCCTCGAAAACATGACAGCCCAATACTGAGCAGTCATACTGCTAAAACTATGATTCCACTCCAAAACTTTGAGATATGACGACCTAAAATTTTTACCCAGACAACTAAGCCTATGATTCAGCTCTCAAAATTCGAGCAACCAAATCACTAAAGCTGTGATTCACTCCAGAGTTTTGAAACACATTTCCCCCCGGAAAAAAAAATCGATCAGCCAATTTAAACTCAGCTTCGATTCCAAGGGTTTAAAACACGATAGCTCCAAAAATTCAAGTAGCCAAACCACTAAAACTGTGATTCAACTCAAGAAATATGAAACACACTTCACCCGGAAAAATAATCGATCAGTCAAACAACTAAAATTATACTTCGACTCTAAAGCTTGGAGACAAGAGATTTCTACAAATTCGAGCAGCAAAAACTATTAAAACTATAATTCTGCTTTAAAACTATGAATTCCTCCCCCTAAAAGAAAAATCAACCACTCAGACAATAATAAAACTGTGACGAGTCGAAAGGTTATATTTCTCCCAAAATTCAAGCAACTGAAGGACCAAAAGTCTGATTAGACTCTGAAATTTCGAAACGCACACCTGCCATGAAAAAAAGAGAAGAAACAACCATGCTTCGGCTACAAAGTTTCGAAAAAGAGCTCCATAATCTCAGGCTGCCAAAAGATTAAAATTATGCTTCCACTCCAAAGCTTCAAAACACAACTCCCATGGCTTGAGCAGCCAGACCATTAAAATAATCGTTTACAGAGATATGAACCATGACAACCCCCCAAAATCAGATAATAATACACCCAGTTACCCATGTCTAACAGTGAGCTATACAATCAAAGATGGGACCTGGAGCGGTGGCGTCTTCGTCGTGGGTCTACCCCCCAGAGGCTGTCGAAGAGAAGAGGAGGACAGCATGGGGGCCAAACCACCGCAACCCCCCCCACCGGCCCCTCACGGGGCTCGAGTACCTGGGAGTGGCTTCGGTCGCCCGGGCAAGTACCACATCTCCCAACACAACACACACAACAACACCGTTTTTTCTACACCGAGAAATGACTCCCCGGCTATCATTTCTTGACGACTTCTTCTAGCCAAGGACATTGAGAGCAATCCAGGATCCACCAACAAATACTTATGTCCAAAATGCTCAAAACCTATCACGTCGAGCTGACAGACAAAGGGTTCAGTTCAGTGCAACTCCTGCAAGAACTGGACCCATTACACCTGCACAACACATGCATCCAGAAAACATTACACAAACACCTGGACCTGCTCCTTATGCTCCTTCCCCCCACCCATCACCCCCCCCTTCCAATCCTACTCCTACTTCCTTCAAACCTCCACAGCCAAACCCACCGACCCTTCCCACACCATCCGGTCACCCAACTCCTCCCATTCCAACCCATCCTAATTCACCTCAACCCTTACCTCCAACACAACCTCCTCCTACCCCTTCCCCTCCACCCACATCACCTCCCCCCCATGCTGCAGCAGCCGACACACATCGCACACACAATATAAACATCCTTCAGTTAAACATAGATGGCATAAACACCAAAATACATGAACTCACACAATTCATCAAACAACAGAACATACAGATTGCCATCTTACAAGAAACAACATTACACAGAGCACAGAAAACACCGACATTTCATAACTTCACCACCATTCGACAAGACCTGGCCGACGGCGGTGGCGGTGGACTCATCACCCTGGTACACAAATCCATCAACTTTGCAGATACCACTGCACACACAAAGTCACTTCTTCCCCCACATGACACCACAACAGAAATACAGTCAATTAAAATACGCACTGGTAACAAATCACACATAACAATCGCTAACACATACATTCCCCCCCAGTCGTTCCCCACAGTACCACACAATTACTCTCCACATGTACACCACATCACTAACATACCCAACATCATCCTGGGTGGTGATTTCAACGCCAAGTCGTCGGCCTGGCATGTCAACAACCCTGACACAGACAGAGTGCTGGTACTACAATCCCAGACAGATCATCTTTTCATACTAAACAGTCTAGACCAACATACGCATATCCCACACCAAGCTCTTTTCCTCCCATCATCTCCAGACATCACCTTCTGCTCCCCAAACCTCGCTCCCACTACATCATGGAGAGTGGTCAAAACCCTAGGTTCTGATCACCTCCCAATCATCATCACTACCAAAACCAGAATCACCCCAGCTAGCCACAAACACACATACACTAATTATAAGAGAGCCAACTGGGAGGCCTTTGTAACTGAAACAGAACAACATTTTGAAACACTAAACAGTACACTCATCACAAACATCAACACCACTGTGCACACTTTCAATACAATCATACAAAACGCAGACAAAAGACATCCCTAGAGGCAACAGAAAGAGACACCCCATCTTCACACCAGAAATTCAAGACCTCATCAGACAACGGGACACACTGCGACACTCCTCAACACCCCTTACACAAGACTCCATTCAACAAATACAAGAACTCAACACTCAGATAAACAGTAAAATATCAGAACAGCAAACACTA
The DNA here is from genome assembly GCF_032717465.1 of Coenobita brevimanus. NCBI lineage: Eukaryota > Metazoa > Arthropoda > Malacostraca > Decapoda > Coenobitidae > Coenobita > Coenobita brevimanus. The sequence continues at coordinate 18,037,330 of NC_136997.1, read as the reverse complement.
AACTGGAAAAATAACCTCCAAACACTTGACCACAAAACAAACATCAGCAAACTCTACAAAACACTAAACAGCATCACACTTTCCAACAGCAGCACCACACAATCACACGCTGCCATCACAACAACAGACACCATACCTTCAAACAAACAACAAGCAAACACTCTCATCAATCACTTTTCACAAGTCAGCCATTTAACCCCCCATCCCGAAGACCGACGTATCATCAGACGTAAGATACAGTTCCCCACAGACCCAGACTACGCACCTTTCACTTACAACCAGACGAAAAACATCATTAACAACCACAAGCAATCATTTGCCTGTGGACCAGACAACATAAGCAACGTTCACCTTAAATACCTAGGACAACAAGGCATACAAGCACTCACCAACATATCAAACTACAGCTACTCACACAACATAATACCCAACATTTGGAAGCATGGCAATATCATCACTATCCCTAACCCCAACAACGACCCCACGTTACCCTCCTCACACCGCCCCATCACACTCCTCCGCACCCCCTCTAAAGTCACTGAACGACTGGTACTACAACTAGTCACACCTCACATTCCCTTAGCCCAGTCACAACATGGCTTTAGGCCACTACACTCCACAAACACCCTTCTTACAGACCTTACACAAAGAGTTTTCGATGGCATGAATTCAGCTAGGTCACCACACAGAACACTCCTAGTCACACTAGACATTAGCAAAGCTTTTGATGCCATCCCCCGCCACAACCTCACAAACAAAACACTCAACACAAACATGCACAAAAACACAAAGAGATGGCTGGCAAACTACTTAGCAGGCAGATGTGCACACGTAACATTCGCCGGTCAATCTTCTAACATCAGAAACTTCACAAACGGCGTCCCCCAAGGATCTGTTTTGTCCCCTACACTCTTTAATCTATACATGCACGACGTACCCACACCCCACACACTACGGATACACATAGCTTCCTATGCAGATGATATAACACTTACATATACGCATCAAAACGCAAACACAGATGCACACATCATTCAACCTTACCTCAACACACTACACGAATGGTTCACCACAAACAGGCTCAAAATAGCCCCAGCCAAATCTACAGTGACCCTTCTCACAAACTGGACAGCAGAACACAGTCACATCCCACACCTCATCATAAACAACACTCCTGTACCACACACACACACACACACACACACACACACACACACACACACACACACACACACACACACACACAAAATCCTTTGTGTAACATACAATACATCAATGTCATTTAAACAACACATCACAAACATTAAAAATAAAATAACACCAAGACTCAATGCTTTGAGGTCACTTTTTTTTTTTTTTTATGCGAGGAAGAAGGAACCAAAGGCCATGAGCCCGCAGTAACAGTTCCCTCCAAGAGAAAAACAAAATACAATAGAGAGCCAAATTCAAGATCCGATCATTTTGAGATGCCTGGACACACTGCGTTTGAAAGACTGGAGATCATAGGCAGGAGGAAATACAGACAGAGGGAGACAGTTCCAGAGCTGACCTGTTGCATGAATGAAAGACTGGGAGTAACGGTTAACTCTTGCATTAGAGAGTTGGACAGAAAAGGGATGAGAGTTTGCTGCCAGACGGGTGCTACGCGCCCGTCGTAGAGGTGGAGGAATGCAAGCAGACAGTTCAGAGGAGCAGTGACCATTAAAGTAGCGATAGAAAAGAGATAAAGATGCAACAGTGCGGCGAAGAGACAGAGGTTGAAGGGAGTCAGTAAGAGGAGGAGAGTTAATGAGACGAAAAGCCTTTGACTCCACCCTATTGAGAAGAGCTGTATGTGGGGAGCCTCCCCACACATGAGAGTTGTACTCCACACAGGGGCGGATAAAACCCCTGTATAGAGTCAACAATTGTGCAGGGGTAAAGAAAGAGCGGAGTCGGCTTAGCACACCCAATCTCTTGGAAGCAGATTTTACAAGAGATGTAATATGATCTTTCCAAGATAAGTCCCGAGTAAATGAAACCCCAAGCATGTTCAAGGATGATGCAGGATTAATCTGAATATTATTAAACATTAGTGGGTATACCTGTGGAAGATTTTGTCGGGTTGATAGGTGTAAGAACTGAGTCTTAGAAGCATTAAAGACAACCATATTATTTTTACCCCAGTCAGAGATATGAGCCAAGTCAGACATTAGGTGTGCCATAGCCTCATCCCTTGTTTCTTGAAGTAACTGTTGAGATGGGCGTTGCGGGAACCGAATGGAAAGGTGAAGGGTGGAGTCATCAGCGTATGAGTGGATAGGGTTAGATGTACAGCTTAGAAGATCATTGATGAATAAAAGGAAGAGAGTTGGTGATAGGACAGAGCCCTGAGGAACACCACTGTTGATGGATCTAGGAGAAGAACGATGGCCGTCTATGACAGCAGCTATAGAACGACCAGAAAGGAAGCTAGCGATGAAGGTACAGATAGAAGGATAGAAACCGTAGGAGGGCAGTTTGGAAATTAAAGATTTATGCCAGACTCGATCGAAAGCCTTTGAGATGTCAAGTGCAATGGCAAAGCTTTCGCCAAAGTCCCGAAAGGAGGATGACCAGGAGTCTGAAAGGTAGGTGAGAAGATCGCCAGTGGAGCGTCCCTGACGGAACCCATACTGACGATCGGAAAGAAGGTTGTGATAGGAAAGATGCCTTAAAATTTTTTTATTAAGAATCGACTCGAAAACTTTTGAACTACAGGACGTTAAAGCAATTGGACGATAGTTGGAGGGTTGGGAGTGGTCACCCTTCTTTGGGACTGGCTGAATGAGAGCAAACTTCCAGCAAGAAGGAAAGGTACAAGTTGACAGACAAAGGCGAAATAGTTTGCCTAGGCAGGGTGTAAGCACAGAAGCACAGTTTTTGAGAACAACAGGAGGGACCCCATCAGGCCCATATGCCTTGTTAGTACTGAGGCCAGTAATGGCAGAAAATACATCAACTGAAGAAATTTTAATGTCAGCCATGAGGAAGTCAGAGGGGGGAAGTGATGGAGGAACAGCACCGGAATCGTCTAAGGTGGAATTGGAGGAGAAAGTCTGTGCGAAGAGATCTGCTTTATCAGTAGAAGAAATAGCTACAGAACCATCAGAGTAGAAAAGAGGAGGGAAGGATGATGAGGTAAAGTTGTTAGAAAGATTTTTGGCAAGGTGCCAGAAGGAGCGGGAAGAATTCAAGTTGGAGAGTTGAGAGCATTTAGTATGGATGAAATTATTTTTAGTAGAGCGAAGAACAGACTTAGCACGATTCCGGGCAGAAACGTAAAGATTATGTGATTCAGGGGTGGGTTGGCTCAGGTACCTTTTGTAGGCCCTCTCCTTGTTGCGGACAGCATTAGAACAAGCGTGATTAAACCAAGGCTTTCTTGCGTTAGTCAAAGGATATGAGAAAGGAATGTATGCTTCCATGCCCGAGAGAATAACCTCCGTAATGCGCAAGGCACACTCAGATGGCTCACGGCCATGGAAGCAATAATCATTCCAGGGAAAATCAAAGAAGTACTGCCTGAGGGCCTCCCAGTCCGCAGCTCCAAAATGCCAGAGACGACGTTTCCCTGGAGGGTCCGCAGGCCGTACTGGAGCGATAGGACAGGTTAAGGTAATGAGGTTGTGATCGGAGGAGCCCAACGGAGAGAAAAGATTAACAGAGTAAGCAGAAGGATTAGTTGTGAGGAAGAGGTCAAGTATGTTGGAGCTCTCTCCAAGGCGGTCAGGGATACGGGTAGGGTGCTGTACAAGCTGCTCTAGGTCATTAAGGATAGAAAAGATGTAGGCTTGTTCACCAGGTGGATCCGTGAAAGGAGAGGAGAGCCAAAGGTGGTGGTGAACATTGAAATCTCCAAGAATGGAGATTTCGGAGAAAGGAGAAATGGACAGAATGTGTTCCATCATAGAAGTAAGATAGTCGAAGAATTTTTGATAGTCAGTAGAATTAGGGGATAAGTAAACAGCACAGATATATTAGTCAGAGAATGACAGGAAAGCCGAAGCCAGAGAGTGGAGAATTCAGAAGAATCAAGTTCAGGAACACGAGAGCAAGATAAGTCGTTGCGTATGTATACACAACAGCCACCTTTGGCTTTGAAATGAGAATAGAGAAAGTAGGAGGATACAGAAAAGGGTTTGCTGTCAGTTGCCCATACAACATTCGGACAAAACAAAGAAACCACCACAACAGTATACAAACAATACATACGTTGAGTGATGAATTATGCAAGCCCTGCCTGGGCTTCTAACCTGACCAAAACACACTACAACACTCTGCAGACCATACAGAAGAATGCCCTAAAAATAATCACAGGCTGAACAGCTACTACACCCACAGACCATCTACATCAAGAAACCAAAGTACCCAAAGTCAAGGATCATCTAGACATGAGAGGCACCCAGTTTCTTGCTGTAGCCTCCACAAACCCACAAGATCCACTACAGTACATAGCAACACATCCACCCACACCAAGGAACATCAAAACAACACCCAGCACACAATACCATACACAAATACTGTCATCTCTCCCCCCTCACCCACCTCAGACCAGCTTCCAGAAGCATATCCACACTCAGATCACTCGCGCTCCATTCAGTCACTTAAAGACAACACACAGCTGCATGCACGGCCTCCTGACATCCACCCTTCTGAATCCTATCTTCCTCATGAGGACAGGGTCCACCTGGCCAGGCTGAGTTGTGGGCACCATCCAGCCCTCTTAAGCTACCAGAAGAGGCTGGATGACTCCGTCACTGGTGCATGTACAGGATGTAACACAACATCCCATACTATTAAGCACATTATGGAAGACTGCATTGCACACAATCACCTACCCCAACAACACAACATACACTCTTTGAGAGCTCTGTGAGAAATCCCGGTCTCGGCCATGGCCTTCCTAAGGGACTCGGAGCTGTTCGGCCAGACTGCCTAGGGAACAACTACTACTACTGCTACAATCAAAGATACGAATTTATTACTTCAGAACACAAAATACCACCACACGCGATTAAAAAAAAAAAAAAAAAAAAAGTTAATTTAAACTATGCTTCGACTAAAGCTTCGAAATAAAACCTCCAAAAATCAAGCAGGCTAACCTCTGAAACTATGATTCCACTGTAAAGCTTTGGAACTACCCCTTCTCCCCTTCAACAGAAGAAAATAATCGACAGTCGAACAGTTAAAACTATACTTCAGTTCTTCGAAACAATAGCTTCCCCAATTCTAACTGTCAAACCACTAAACCTATTTGACACCAGAGGTATGAACCATAACAAAAACCCCAAATCAGATCATAATGCTATCAGTTAGGAATGTTTCACTGTGAGCTATAGCATCAATAACTGGAAATATGCACTGTCATAACTATAAATAGAACTGGAGGCATGTAGGTATCAGGAACTCTCTTATTTTTGATAGTCATGAACTAAGTTATGAGCATTAGTTAATTCTTCCGAAGGAAAACTCTTGAAAATATATACTATCAATTCTCACTCGTAGTTACTGTGTTTAACCCCTGGACTCCGGGGTAAAATCTGCTCTTGCCTCAATTTAGAATGAAAAAAAAAAAAAACTATATTTCTTGCCTTAATATCTCAGAAACTACAGCCGTTATGGAAGTGAACTGAAGACCATATTACTCATCAACTCTTCTTCCTAAGAATGAGGGTATCCCAAAGTCTGAAGGTCATTGCATCGATGAGTAATGACGTGCGGAAGAGGATTAATTTTCGACAGGAGAATATGATATGTTTATGTGTCTGCCCAAGGCCCCAGCTATGGCTTTGCTCTCAACGTGATAATTTCTCTGTTACTAGATAAACTAGACACAGTGGTGTCCAAGGCACGCCCTATGGCCCTATCACTGTGTCCTTCCCTAGTATCCTTGGAAAGAGGCTTGGCAGGGGTGGATGAGACAAAAAGTCCACGTGAGGTGGGAATGAAATAGGACAAGAAAGGTTAAGAAAAGATTGTCCTACACATGGCAATTTCACAGAAGACTGAGGTATGGTTGGGCGGGCTAGTGGGAATCTCTGCCGAGTTTTGGTGACAAGTTATAGTGGCGGCCACTTTAAACTGTGCCAGGAAAACAAGTACAGTTCCAACTGACACACGGCGCTGCCCGGCTACCGATTTTTTGACAGTTCCGATCGACACCAGGAGGTTAGGAATGAGAAGAAAAGAAGAGTGCACAGTTAATTCATGTTTCCTATAGCTCCTGAAACAATCTTGATTTACAAAAACTGGGTTAAATGTTTTCTACAGGAAGAACAGGGAAGATAAATTGCACAATTTTCTAGTCTTCTCTATGTCTCTAGTTCTTCCTGCAAAGCTAAATCTTAAAGGTACATGGAATTAATCGTATTTACGCACGAAAATCACACCCCTGGGTTGATGTTAACACTATTACAATTATTTTTCGCTTGCAACTACGAATTCTTTTTGCAGGAAATACTAGAGTTCCCAAATTTGTCTTTGTTTCTGTTAAAAAAAAAAAAACTTTGTCTCCTCCTTTGAGGAGATACAGCGAAATGATAGGGTAAGAATCCCACTTCTCGTTCTTCCTGCAAACCTAGTAGGAAGTTAAGAGATGGAACCTATCATAATTGTAATAATGAATCCAGGCCATCCACATTTCTTTTTAAAGAGCATAATCAGCAATGATGGAAAGGCATCTAACGAGGTGGTACCTAGGTTTGCCACCACCAGCAGATTAGGGCTGGCGGTACAGGATCCTAGCGGTCGCCATCAAGCGACTGTGCCGGCAGTGACTAGTGCAATTTCAGGTCATGCTTGTCAGCAGAGAAGTGAAAGTGCTGCCTTATTCTTCACCAACATCCGTGGTCTTAGTACCAATTTAAATTCAGTTCATTTTTTTCTACAGTCCATATCCCCTCTGGGCCTATTCCTCACAGAACCACAAATCTCACCCTCTACTGAAATATCCCCATTTTGTTTTCCTGGCTACCATCTCTTCACAAACTTCAGTAACAAGAGCGGCACCTGTTGTTATATCAAATCTCAGTATGCAGTTGATACCATTTTAAGCTTTACTTCATCCAGTTCTGATTACTCATTGTATAAACTAAATTGTCATAATATTACCAAATATATCGGTGTAGTCTATCGCTCCCCCAAGTGCTTCTTCGGAATCCAGTGTATTTGATTCCATATCCACACAGTTGAGTAACTTTAACCTAACCGAAATTACCATTCTTCTTATCTTAGTGACAGGAAAATAAGAGTAAAAGTAGATGATGTATATTCGAATTTCCGCTCAATTAACGCCGGCGTGCCGCAGGGATCAGTTCTGGCGCCAACCCTATTTCTGGTTCATATTAATGATCTCTTATCTGTCACTCACAATCCCATTCACTCATATGCAGATGACTCAACACTACATAGTTCATTCACACTCAGACATCCATTTACAAAGTCTAATATCTCTACCTCTCAACTCAGTACAGCCATCTCCATAAATCAAGATCTATCTACAATCAGTGAATGGGGACAAAACAACCTTGTCTTTTTAATGCTAGTAAAACTAAATATATACAGTTTACTAATAGACAGATATTGCCAGATTCGTACATTACCTTTGGTGCTACTAATATTCCCATCTCCAAAAGTATTGAAATTCTTGGTGTCTCACTTAACAGTGCCCTCAGCTGGACCTCTCATGTCAGATCACTTGCTAAAACCGCCTCAAAGAAACTTGGATTATTGTACAGAGTCCGTAACTTCTTCGCCGATGAGCAGTTGGCTATAATTTATAAGTCATGTGCGCTCTCAGCTTGAATATTGCTCACCCTTGTGGAATGGTTGTGGAGAGGTTGCATTAAGACAAGTAGACAAAATTCAGAATAAAGCTGTTAGAATCATTAACAACCCTGCCATTACATTTAAACTACCTCCCCTGCAAGTAAGAAGGAATGTTGCATCCCTTGCATTATTTTACAGATATTTTTTTGGCAAATGCTCAGACGAATTTGCGTCCATGGTGCCACCTCTCCATGCCTTCCCTCGTGCTACACGGGCATCTGGTAGCGCTCATGACTGGACTGTCACTCAACCATATTGCAGAACTTCTGCCTATCAGAATTCTTTCATTCCCCGAACTGCATCTCTCTGGAGCTCGCTTCCCCAGAGTTGTTTTCCTCCAAATTTCAACCCACAACTGTTCAAGTCTAACTGTTACAGATATTTTATGAACAGAGGACACCAGTAATCTGGTGTATGGATTATTTTTTTTTACCCATTTGTTTTTTCCTTCCTCCGTTCTGTTATTTATAAAAAAAAAAAAAAATGCATAATGCTGAATGGTTATTGCATTCTGCCAGGACTGATGATGCTGGTCTAGAGTGCGAGCTGTTTGCAGAATCTTTTAATCTCATGCTAAAGCAACCAACCAGAATACCAGATAATCCTGACCATAATGCCCATCTCTTGGATCTATTCCTGACAAATTATCCAGATCAATACAGGATAGAGGTATTGTCTCCACTTTGATCCTCTGACCACAATCTCATCAAAGCCTCATTAGTTAGCTCCCCAAAACCTCCCTGTTCTGAACCTGTCAGGCTGACCCGATGACACTTTGATAGGGCAAACTGGGATGGATTTAGAAATTATCTTGCCGACATTCCATGGCAGTCTATCTTCTCTAGTGATGCCAATTCTACCCAGTCCCACATTTGTGACTTAATACTAGCTGGTATGGATTTATTCATACCAAGTCAACAGTTCACTAAAAGATCGAACTCTCCAAACTGGTTCGATAGCAACTGTGCCAGAGTAATAGCCCAGAAGTCATTAACATATAACTCTTACTTAAAATAAAAAAACATCTGAATCACCCTCTCAATTTAAAATTGCTAGAAACCATGCAAAAGCTGTATTAAATCTCGCAAAATCAAACTTTCTTCAAAATCAAGCATCAGAGGTACTTAACAACCCTAATGACAATAGAATATTCTGGTCAACACTCAATTCTTTCAATACTACCTTTAAAAAGTCATCATCCATTCCCCCACTAAAATCTTCAGATAGCAACATTATAAATGACCTGCGGTGGGAAAGCAGATATCTTTTCCCAGCACATTTGCCAGAAATTCTACCATAGAGGAAGCCAGCTAGAATGTCCCAGTATTAGAACTTGACTCTCCCGAAACTGCTCCACTTAAAGTACAACCAAGTTACGTAAAATCCATCTTACACAATTATTTACCTACCAATAAAGCTCCAGACCCAGATGGAATTCCTCCAATTGTTTTGAGAAAGTGTTCCCCAGAACTTGCCTCTGTTCTTGCTAAATTATTCAGACTATGCATACGTACTTCTGCATTCCCTAATTCATGGAAAGAAGCCAATATCCACCTAATTCCAACGAAAGGAAGTTCCTCTGACCCCTCTGATTTTTTTTTTTTTTTTTATGCGAGGAAGAAGGAACCAAAGGCCATGAGCCCGCAGTAACAGTTCCCTCCAAGAGAAAAACAAAATACAATATAGAGCCAAATTCAAGATCCAATCATTTTGAGATGCCTGGACACACTGCGTTTGAAAGACTGGAGATCATAGGCAGCAGGAAATACAGACAGAGGGAGACAGTTCCAGAGCTGATCTGTTGCATAAATGAAAGACTGGGAGCAACGGTCAACTCTTGCATTAGAGAGTTGGACAGAAAAAGGATGAGAGTTTGCTGCCAGACGGGTGCTACGCGCCCGTCGTAGAGGTGGAGGAATGCAAGCAGACAGTTCAGAGGAGCAGTGACCATTAAAGTGGCGATAGAAAAGAGATAAAGATGCAACAGTGCGGCGAAGAGACAGAGGTTGAAGGGAGTCAGTAACAGGAGGAGAGTTAATGAGACGAAAAGCCTTTGACTCCACCCTATTGAGAAGAGCTGTATGTGGGGAGCCTCCCCACACATGAGAGTTGTACTCCACACAGGGGCGGATAAAACCCCCGTATAGAGTCAACAACTGTGCAGGGGCAAAGAAAGAGCGGAGTCGGCTTAGCACACCCAATCTCTTGGAAGCAGATTTTACAAGAGATGTAATATGATCTTTCCAAGATAAGTCCCGAGTAAATGAAACCCCAAGCATGTTCAAGGACGATGCAGGATTAAGCTGAATATTATTAAACATCAGTGGGTATACCTGTGGAAGATTTTGTCGGGTTGATAGGTGTAAGAACTGAGTCTTAGATGCATTAAAGACAACCATATTATTTTTACCCCAGTCAGAGATACGAGCCAAATCAGACATTAGGTGTGCCATAGCCTCATCCCTTGCTTGTTGAAGTAACTGTTGAGATGGGCGTTGCGGGAACCGAATGGAAAGGTGAAGGGTGGAGTCGTCAGCGTATGAGTGGATAGGGCCAGATGTACAGCTTAGAAGATCATTGATGAATAAAAGGAAGAGAGTTGGTGATAGGACAGAGCCCTGAGGGACACCACTGTTGATAGATCTAGGAGAAGAACGATGGCCGTCTACAACAGCGGCTATAGAACGACCAGAAAGGAAGCTTGCGATGAAGGCACAGATAGAAGGATAGAAACCGTAGGAGGGCAGTTTGGAAATTAAAGATTTATGCCAGACTCGATCGAAAGCCTTTGAGATGTCAAGTGCAATGGCAAAGCTTTCGCCAAAGTCCCGAAAGGAGGATGACCAGGAGTCTGAAAGGTAGGTGAGAAGATCGCCAGTGGAGCGTCCCTGACGGAACCCATACTGACGATCGGAAAGAAGGTTGTGATAGGAAAGATGCCTTAAAATTTTTCTATTAAGAATTGACTCGAAAACTTTTGAAATACAGGACGTTAAAGCAATTGGACGATAGTTGGAGGGTTGGGAGTGGTCACCCTTCTTTGGGACTGACTGAATGAGAGCAAACTTCCAGCAAGAAGGAAAGGTACAAGTTGACAGACAAAGGCGAAAGAGTTTGCCTAGGCAGGGTGTAAGCACAGAAGCACAGTTCTTGAGAACAACAGGAGGGACCCCATCCGGCCCATATGCCTTGTTAGTACTGAGGCCAGTGATGGCAGAAAATACATCAACTGAAGAAATTTTAATGTCAGCCATGAGGAAGTCAGAGGGGGGAAGTGATGGAGGAACAGCACCGGAATCGTCTAAGGTAGAATTGGAGGAGAAAGTCTGTGCGAAGAGATCTGCTTTATCAGTAGAAGAAATAGCTACAGAACCATCAGAGTAGAAAAGAGGAGGGAAGGATGATGAGGTAAAGTTGTTAGAAAGATTTTTGGCAAGATGCCAGAAGGAGCGGGAAGAATTCGAGTCGGAGAGTTGAGAGCACCTAGTATGGATGAAATTATTTTTAGTAGAGCGAAGAACAGTCTTAGCACGATTCCGGGCAGAAACGTAAAGATGATGTGATTCAGGGGTGGGTTGGCTCCGGTACCTTTTGTAGGCCCTCTCCTTGTTGCAGACAGCATTAGAACAAGCGTGATTAAACCAAGGCTTTCTTGCATTAATCAAAGGATATGAGAAAGGAATGTATGCTTCCATGCCCGAGAGAATAACCTCCGTAATGCGCAAGGCACACTCAGATGGCTCCCGGCCACGGAAGCAATAATCATTCCAGGGAAAATCAAAGAAGTACTGCCTGAGGGCCTCCCAGTCCGCGGCTCCAAAATGCCACAGACGACGTTTCACTGGAGGGTCCACAGGCCGTACCGGAGTGATAGGACAGGTTAAGGTAATAAGGTTGTGATCAGAGGAGCCCAACAGAGAGAAAAGATTAACAGAGTAAGCAGAAGGATTAGTTGTGAGGAAGAGGTCAAGTATGTTGGAGCTCTCACCAAGGCGGTCAGGGATACGGGTAGGGTGCTGTACAAGCTGCTCTAGGTCATTAAGGATAGAAAAGATGTAGGCTTGTTCACCAGGTGGATCTGTGAAAGGAGAGGAGAGCCAAAGGTGGTGGTGAACATTGAAATCTCCAAGAATGGAGATTTCAGAGAAAGGAGAAATGGATAGAATGTGTTCCATCGTAGAAGTAAGATAGTCGAAGAATTTTTGATAGTCAGTAGAATTAGGGGATAAGTAAACAGTACAGATATATTTAGTCAGAGAATGACAGGAAAGCCGAAGCCAGAGTGTGGAGAATTCAGAAGAATCAAGTTCAGGAACACGAGAGGAAGATAAGTCGTTGCATATATATGCACAACAGCCACCTTTGGCTTTGAAATGAGTATAGAGAAAGTAGGAGGATACAGAAAAGGGCTTGCTGTCATTTGTCTCAGACAGCTGAGTCTCCGTTAGAAAAAGAAGGTGAGGTTTAGAGGAGGAGAGGTGGTGCTCAACAGAGCGAAAGTTAGAGGAAAGGCCGCGAATGTTGCAGAAATGAAGAAGAAGAGAGTCAGACCGTGGTTCCAGGCACCCTGAGTCGTCACAGGGAGACGGGCAGATGGTGGGGGCATTTATGGTCCCCCCCCCTGGGGACTCCGAGGCTTGATAAGACGACGCCATTTTGGTAAATTTTGAATAGGAAGTGTAGTGTGTACTGTGCATGCAGTGTGGTGAAGATAGTTAGAGAAATTTGTACTGGAGAGCATGCTGGCCTACTCTCTGTGTAACTGAGACACTGAAAAAGTTCAGCAAAGGGGGATGGTCAGGAACTAGTCCTGAGGGCTGATGAAACGGGAGCTCCAGCACTCCCTGTCATCAGCTTTCCATCCACCTTGGGAGTACTGCCCTGCTCGACTGGTGCTGTCACTTCTTCTATTGGTAAGATATTTGAAACTTTAATATGCACATAGTTAATCATCTTGAATCCAACAGCTTAATTAGTGATAGACAATATGGTTTTCGCAACGAAAGATCCACCATTGACATACTCAATCTCCTGACCCATGCCATCCATCAGTCAATCGACCTACATGGAGAAACTCATTCAGTAGCCCTTGATATTTCTAAAACTTTCGACTGAGTATGGCACCGTTCCCTGTTGTCTAAACTCCCTTGCTATGGATTAAAGTCTTTTGTCCCTTTGATTTTCTCATATCTCAGCGACAGAAAAATAAAAGTAAAAGTAGATGATGTATATTCCAATTTCCACTCAATTAACGATGGCGTGCTGCAGGGATCAGTTCTTTCCTCCAACCCTATTCCTGGTTCATATTAATGATCTCTTATCTATCACCCACAATCCCATCCATTCATATGCAGATGACTCAACACTTCATAGTTCATTCACATTCAGACACCCATATACAAAGTCTAATATCTCTAACTCTCAACTTAGTACAGCCATCTCCATAAATCAAGACTTATCTACAATCAGTGAATGGGGACAAAACAACCTTGTCTCATTTAATGCTAGTAAAACTAAATATATACAATTTACTAATAGACAGTTATTGCCAGATTCGTATATAATCTTCAGTGGTACAAATATTCCCATCGATAAAAAGTATTGAATTTCTCGATGTCTCACATAACAATGTCCTCAGCTCGACCTCTCATGTCAGATCACTTGATAGAACCGCTTCAAAGAAACTTGGATGATTATACAGAGTCCGTAACTTCTTTACTGACGAGCATTTAGCTATAATTTATAAGAGTCATGTGTGCTCTCAGCTTCAATACTGCTCACCCTTGTGGAATGGATTTGGAAAGGCTGCATTAAAACAAGTAGACAAAATTCAGAGCAAAGCTGTTAGAATTATTAATAATCCTGCTATTACTAATAAACTACCTCCCCTACAAGTAAGAAGGAGTGTTGCCTCCCTTACATTATTTTACAGATATTATTATAGCAAATGCTCAGACGAAGTTGCGTCCATTGTGCCACCTCTCCATGCCTTCCCTCGTGTAACACGGGCATCTGGTAGCGCTCATGACTGGAATGTCACTCAGCCATATTGCAGAACTTTTGCCTATCAGAAGTCTTTCATTCCCTGAACTGCATCTCTCTGGATCTCGCTTCCCCATAGTTGTTTTTCCTCAAAACTTCAACCTACAGCTGTTCAAGTCTAACTGTTACAGATACTTTATGAACAGAGGAGACCAGTAATCTGGTGTATGGATTTTTTTTTTTATTCAATTGTTTTTCCTTCCTCTCTTCTGTTTTTTAAAAAATAAATCAAGGTCCGTGTTCTTGTCAGCTAACCCATCGCGTCCTGCATTTATTATCGCCAACTCTTCTCACAGCCGAGCATTCCTGAGAAAATTTTCTATTTTTAAACCTTCATATCTCTGCTAATACTTATTCCCTCGCCCCCCCCCAAAAAAAAAAAAATGTCATAATACTCTCCAATCATTCGACTTCAAGCTGATGGTTCCATATTGTCTATGAAGAACCTGTAGTCAGAGAAAGTGGAGAAAAGGGGCAATTCTTGTTTTTTGTCCATGCCTGTATGCAGGGCAGCTTTGTGGTGACAATGAAGGCTTATACTAGCCCTCCACCATAATAACACTTCTGGAAGACTGCAGTCCACCACAAACACCATTTCCATGTACGTTTTTCAAAAATTTGGAGGAGTGCTGCTGTGAATCTCGTAACCATAGCAATGACCTTGAGGCAGGGTGCCTCAGGTATTGACACGTGCACTGGCTCAACTCACCTCTGCATCACTACCACCGCCATAAGGCGCCATCACACTGGGACAATAATGGCTAACATGCCACGTTGAGGAAGATTTTGCTTGCGAGGTGAACTGGATAACAATTTTTGTTCTCAGTTTGTTGGTGGATTTAGAACTCAAATGAGCCTATATTAATATTGTAAATGGTGATAAAATATTCTGTTATCACAGACAAAAAGTTTACCTAAAATTGTTATGTACATACAGTTTAAATATTGTGGGTTTCATTAATTTCTATTTGTGTGTCTTGTGACATGAAATCAGAGTTCAGACACTCTAGTGACCAGCCGTGGAGGCTGTCTGTTTTGTTTCCAAACAACTGGTGGAAAGGACATTGTCATTGTGACCATTCGATATGGATCCTGTGGGAAGGAAAACTTTAGTAGACTGTCTTGTTGCTCTGGAGTTGTTGAAGTATGTGAGGCGGTTGCAGAAACTGAGGAAAAGGGAGTGGGTACGTCCATGGCTGGCAAGGAGAGGTGACATGAGTATATACAACACTCTTGTGAGGGAACTCAGGTTGGAGGACCATGACTTGTTCCACTTCTTCCACCGAGTGAACCAGGAACAATTTTTGGAAATCCTGTCGTTGACTGAACCCCCTCATTAGCAAAAAGAATACCAGGATGAGGAAGGTAGTGACGGCACAAGAGCTATTATCAGTTACCCTGAGGTATTTAACCCGCCCCGTCCCGACCACTTTTCCACCACTGACTCCCCCCAATCCCGACCATTTTTGGACAAAAAATTTTTTTGCTCAAACCTCTGCTTTTGCTGAGAAACAATGGCCAATCACAAAGAACGTGTTCACTGGGGTTCATAAGTGGCCTAAACAGGTATACCTTCGTTACACCTGGTACCGTGTTCTGTGGACGTGGTCTGAGGCTCTCACGTTTTCTATGTTATTATAAGTCTGGAAAACCAATAAAAGTAGGTAGATATGTATTTATTACAAACAAAAAAACATGTGGTACAAGAGTAAATTGGATTTTATACAAAAATAGAGGTGAAATAAGTATTGTTCCATCTGGCAAACCTAGCGAAATTGCCCAAACTGTTCACCGATGAATCACTAACATTCCTGATTTATCATACATATCATTTTTTCAACTTATATAATACATCTCCAATAACATTATACCCTTTTCCACTATAGAGAACAGTTTTTACATATTTACAGGCCTTTCGATAATATTTAGCGTAATGTTAGCGCATATTTATGTAGTGAGTGAACTCGCTGTGACTGTTGTTTCAACTCGCATTCTCTTTTTTCAACCTACATAATATATTTCCAATAACATTATACCCTTTTCCACTTTAGAGAACTGTTTTGAGATAGTTTCAGGCCTTACGATAATATTTAGCGTAATAATAGCACATAATTACACACCAGGTGAAGTCGCTATGACTTGTTTCAACTTACAACCTATTTTTCTACTTATATAATACTTCTTCACTTACATTACACATGTTTCCACTTTATATATTTGCTATCACATATTTTGAGACCTTACTATTCTACTGAGAGTCATATTATCACATATTTACACTATCCATCTATCTATCTATTGCCAGACGCCTCAATCCCGTTTGGGGTGGCCACAAACAAATCACCTCCAAGTCGCCCTGTCCCCCGCCAGTTCACTGCCCTGCTCCCAACTCACACCCCCCTCTCTCATATACCTCTCCACCCCATACCTCTATCTCATCCTCGGTGAGTGTAATCGTGATATCATTAATTTTGTTTCAACTTCCACTATTTTTCAACTTATAAATTTCTTTCCCACTAACATTACACCCGTTTCCACTTTATATCATTGCTATCACATATACTTGTTTCAACTTACACTATTTCTCAACTTATATAATATTTTACCACTAACATTACACACGTTTCAACTTTATATAATTCTTATCACATACTTACTGGCCTTACCATTATACTGAGCGTCATATTATCGCATACAGTATGTACAAGCCTTACTTCTACAGTGAGCATCATATTATTGCTATCACACACAGTATCAGTAGTGTAGGTAGCTGTGATATTCTTTGAAACAGGGCTGAAGACACAACGCAATATTGCAGTCTGCACACTCGTACCTTGTGTCTTTTCTCTGAGTGGCTGGTCTTACTGTCGAGCGCTTGCATACATGGCAGCGGCGCTGGGGTTTATGACGGTTTGGTTGGGAAGGGATAGTGCTCGGGTATTGGCGTCCTGCGAGGCGTAGGGGAGTCTGGGCAGCCATGGGGGTGCGGGTGCGGTGTGGGGGCCTGTCCTGTGCGTACTTGACGAATGATTTCACGCAACAGCTCCTTCACAAACCCCTCAAAGGTCTCGGAGATTCCCGCTGTCATGGCGTGGAGGTAGTGTGCGTTGAGGACCATGATGTCGAGCAAGTGGAAGAAGAGCTTTTTGTACCACTTCATCGTGGTCCTGGCACAGTCCACACTGGAAATCGTGGAGTCTGATTGATCCACTTGCCTCATGTTGAGATTGTAGTCCAGTACTGACTCAGGTTTCCAGACTTGGCACCTCCTCTCTCTGCGATGATCAACGGAGTCTGTGCGGTGCATCAGGGGGCTGTGTACAGTCGATAGGAGACAAACTTCCCTGTTGTGGTTCCACAGGGTAGCAAAGATGTTATTTGCCTGGAAGAAAACCACCTTGTTCTTGTCAAGTTTCCTCCCTACCTTGACCATATGGCGACAGTTTCTCTTTACTGTACCACAGACTCCGGTGTCGTGTTGGTGGAGGAACCGAGTGAGAAGAGGGCTAGTGTACCAGTTGTCCAGGTACAACACATGACCAAGATGAAGGTACTCCTCTATCATTGTCTTCACCACGGCCCCTGAGAGTCCAATACTACGATCTTCTGTTGTGTCTGTCTGTGCGCCCGTGTACAAGACTATGTCTAGCACATAACCAGTCTTACAGTCACACATAACAAAGATCTTGAACCCAAAACGGTGTCTTTTACTGGGTATGTACTGGCAAATGGAAATAATGCCTCTCCACAACACAAGACTCTTGTCTATGACAAGGTCTCTGTAAGGATAAAATGACGAGCGGAACATTTCCCGTAGGCGATCAAAGACAAGCCTAATTCTCCTCATTTTATCGGTGTTATTGGCATTAGCAGGTCATCTGCATCATAAAAGTGGAGGCGGCTGAGAATCTGCTGAAATCGATTATGACCCATTACCTTTCCAAAGAAAGGTGTGCTGGTCATTGGGTCCACGGTCCAGTATGCAGGAATTTGATATTTTCTTACAACACCCATCAAGAGAACCAGGGCAAAAAATAGAAACATCTCAGCAAGGGTTATGGGATAGTCATATTACTGGGAGTGCCTGCTTGTTGCACCTAGACATTCACTTTCACAGCACTGGCTTCTTGCAAATAAGTTCGTCTGCTCCACTATGCACCCCACAAACTCCTCCCCAAAGAACAGGTGGAAGAAATCCACCCTAGTGGAGCCCACGTGCATACCTCAAGCTGTGCAACCAGACTGCCACTCCTTAGTGAAAGGGTGAATGATGGGAGTAAAATTACTCCCATCTTCCCAGTTCCATGACACACTACCGTCTCCAGCCTCGTCCCCATCGTCGCCTTCGTCAGGGTGGGGAGGGGAGGATGGTGGGGGAGGTTGGGGAGATGGAGAGTAGCGCCCTTCATATATATATATAAGTAATCACTCCAATATCCGACGTAATAGAGCCATAGGTAGGTCCAGTTATTGGTTTTGTCCGGATATTGGGCCAAAACTTATGGACTTGTACTTATTGACCCTAACCCAGAGAAACACCTATACAACTCCCTCTGGACATGCATAGCACCTATTTAAGACCTAAATCACACCAATAAGGCACATAAATGACTGAAATAAATGCAAAAGAAACATAAAATGAGGGTTTAGAAGTATGTTCATACATTAATAAACATTCTGGTACTTATGGACCCTAACCTAGCCTAACTCAGAAAAACACATTCCTACTGCACATGCATAGCTACTAACACCCTATTTACACCAATAAAGGACATTAAAGAGTGAAATGAGGTAAGTATAGTATGGAAAAAAGTACAGTATGAAACATTCTGGTAAGTATAGTATGGAAAAAAGTACAGTATGAAACATTCTGGTAAGTATAGTATGGAAAAAAGTACAGTATGAAACATTCTGGCTACTTACAGCAAGTCCCTGGCCACCTCGATGAATAACCGCCTCCTTTCGGACTCTGACAGTAAGAACGATTTCCTGAAGCACTTGCAGTACACTCTTCCTGAAGTCTTGCACTGAACTTAGTCAATAACACACAGAAGTCCGTTCTCTTCACAGTGTTCACTTTTGTCCAAATAATGCTCCATTGTAACTTAGTGTTGCACTTTAACTTTTCCCAATTTTTTTTTATTTTCCAAAGCCAAAACAAAGAAGTCTATTTACGTAAAATTTATTTTCTATTGAGTCTTTTCTCTCAACTTTAAATCCTTAACACAACACACTGTTTTTTTTCACTGCACAACACTCAAAATTCCCATGTGGTCTAGTGGAGAAGTTCTTTCTGTTTATTCACTGTCAGAGTCCGAGAGTATCACTGGCAGGTGACCTAGGGGTGCATCGTTGGGTCGTGGTGATGGCGTACTCACTGCAGAGGACTCTGAAGAAAGCCGCAAACTCACGTCGAGCGGTGACTCCACCGTGGCTGATGTGCTGGGCTGTGGCTCGGAGCATGAGGGCCTGTCTTGGGGAGGCAGCGGAGTGGATCCAGGGCTGGGCACAGTGGGGGTCACGGGCCTGAAAAAACTGTCAATGGTTGATTGACGCAATGACCGACGATTCTGACGATTGATGATGCGCTGCCTGAAAACATGCACTTCCTCCACGAGTCCCAAGGGCCCCATCTCCCTGTCGCAGTCCGGGTGTTCCAGGTAGTCTAGGACGAACTCTAGATGTTCCCGGAGTGTGCTCAGCTTGGGGATGGCTGGAGTAGTGTCCTGCTGAGAGGAGTCCGCATCATCGTCACCTTCGTCGTCGGAATCTTCAAGTTCGGTACTGACACCAGCAACCGAAGACGCGATCTCGATATCAGACAACGTCTGATACCCAGGATCGCCCTCGTCATCATCCAACCACTCACGAACATCGTCCACATCAACATCATTGCCGTGCGTATGTAGCCGTGCATGGAAGTCATCCACGTCAAAGTCCAGAAAATCATACTCCACATCCGTTCCGAGAAGCTGATGAGACCAACCATTTTCAAGAGTTTTCACAGGGACTTCCTTCCATGCACTAGCCCAGTTGTACAGCACAGACTTGATGTTGTAGCGGCAAAGGTTTTCCAAAGTCCGCTTGCCTCGTGTGTCCCGTCCCTCCCTGCGCTCGTCCTCGTCCTCGAGAACAACCATCACCTCGTCCAGGAACTTCCGATAGTATAGGCGCTTTGTTGCCACGATCACTCCTTGGTCCATTGGTTGAATGAGAGCAGTCGTGTTAGGTGGCAGAAACATGCACCTAATACGGCCATTTTCAGCAACCAAGTCCTTGTCGCACAGGTGGGCAAGTGCATTGTCGAGTAGAAGGAGAGCCTTTACCTAGTCGCGCAGGATTCCCAGTGTCTTCGTCAGGTAATGGATGACCTCCTTGACGAAGTGACGGTGAAACCAGCCTTTGAAGATCACAGCTGTGAACCATGCCTTCAAAGAATGGTACCAGACGACAGGAAGGACATCCATCACCCCATGAAGGCACCGAGGCTGCTTTGCACGGCCAGCAACAACGGGCTTAAGCCGGTGCATGCCGTTAACACTGGCACAACACAAAGCAGATATCTATTCCTTGGAAAGCTTGCAGCCAGGTACACGCTTCTCCGTCTCCTCAGCTAGAGTGTTCATTGGCAGCGAGCGATAGAATAGGCCAGTTTCGTCAGCTTTGTAGACTTGACCGAGAGATAGGCCCTCCCTGTCGATCAAGCCTTTCACCTTGTGCCGAAACTCGTCAACTCCATCCTCGTTAGCGTCCGATGCTTCGCCATGTGCTTTACGGTTGGTAAGGCCATGTCGCAACTTGAACGCGAAGAGCCAACCCTCGGATGCCTTGAAGTCTAGGGCGTCATGAAGCCGTGCGAACTTCTCAGCAGCAGCCTTCAGCTCCATTCCACGTACCATCACACCAGCTGCACGTTGCTGTCGATACCAAATCAACGTGGATCGGTCGATTTCTGCAAACTTGGGGGTAAACATAACCTTCCTTTCCACATTGCGTTTGCTTCTCGACAAGAAGTCAGCCGTGTACTGCATGAGTTTGTCTCGGGAACATTTGATATCGAACAAAGTCGACCGGGCCAGGTTGTACTCGCGGAGAATGCGGGAAGAAGACCAACCCGCATCAACTTTCTCCAATATCTCTCTCTTCTTTTCCAGAGTCATCACCACTCTCTTCCTTTTCTCAGGTGGCGGGGCCATCATCACACACACTAAGAGGAGGCCCGAGAGCAGCAGGAGGCCCTGCAGCAGGTAGGGCACCACCACAAAAGCGATCACGTGGGCAGCCATTACGAGGAGCGTACACTCGTGGTGAGAGACAGGCGGGAAGTGGGGAGGATGCAGCGGCGCTCTATCGGACGTTGGAGGAATGACCCGCCAAAACAATGCTCTCCCGTGGCGCGCGCAGCAAGTTCAAATTACGGACGGGAAAAAATCGTTTATTTTTTTTATTTTTTTGGGTTTTTGGACCATTTTGGGAAAGTTGGATCCCAGGACGATTAGGTCTGGGTAGTGGGGATGTTCAGTTATTGGGCGTCCGGATATTAGAGTGTATATATATATATATATATACATATATATATATATATATATATATATATACATACACACACACAAGTGGAATGAAATCCCCCTACCACCACACAAAAAATGAGAGAGAAACTTTATTTCCTTGCTGTAGTATCCTGCCATTTATGTCAATGGTTTGTGATTTGGGGAATTAATTACTTTTGGATGGTAATTAGATCCGCCGATATTTTTTTTCTTCCTATTCTGTTCCAGGTTAGGTTAGATTAATTATCGTCTTTAATCCCTCATTTTCCTTGCTCTTCATAGCCATCTACACTAGTGTCGTGTGTTTCAAAATTGTTGAATAATGAGAAATAAAGTTTTTTTTTAATGTTTTTATTTGCCAGGTTATTGATCTCAATTCAGTATGTGCTATCCTCCTATTTCCAGGGGAATGAAAGCAGCCATTGGAGTATACATATAGAATAAGCCACAATCTTCTCAGTAAGATCATCCCTGAAGTCTGTGAGGCCTTGTATCAGACTCTTCAGCCAACTCATCTGAAGATGCCAGAGACAGAAACAGAGTGGCGGCAGATTCAGGCTGAATTTTATCACATGTGGCAATTCCCCAACTGCATTGGAGCACTTGATGAGAAAAGAGCGTTAATCGGCAAGCCTGCAAAATCAGCTCAGCATATTATGACTACAAATCCCGTTTCAGTGTCATAATGCTAGATCTTGTAGATGCAAACAGTAAGTTTTTGTATGTCGATGTTGGTGGTGTCGGTCATGGAAGTGATGCAGGTGTCTTGGACAAGTGCACTCTCAATATGGCAATCAAAAATAACATGCTAAGGATCCCACCACCAAGTGTCCTCCCGTATTCTGAATTAGTGTGCTCTAGTGTCATAGTTGGGGATGATGCCTTTCCCCTTAGGATGTACTTAATGAAACCCTTTCTGGGGAGGGGCATGGTTATTGAATAAAGAGCATTTAAGTATCCTTTGTCACGGGCAAGAACAACATCAGAAAATGCTTTTGGGATCCTGGCAGCTAAATTTAGGGTGTTCAGGCAACCAATTTTGACATCACCATCCAATGTTAATAACATAATTTTGGCTACAGTTGTTCCATAGCTACCTCCGCAACAAGACCCCAGAAGAGTATGGAGCTGAGGATCAGCCTAGACAGGAAGGACAACATGGTAGCATAATCCCAACAGTGGGGCAACCGCAAGAGAATGGAGCCATTCAGGGTCATCAGCACACTGCTCCCAGAGCTGACCAAGATGCCAAGGCAGTGAGGGAGGCCTTCATTAGGTATTTCAGCAATGAAGGTCGAGTTCCCTGGCAGGACAGGATTGGCATGCTACACTAGTTAATAAGGTAGCATTCCATCATTGACATGAAATTAATAAGCTTGTGCATTCCTGTCATGTGGATCAGCTTACCGCTCACTGGGGACGTGTTCCTCCAGCGTCATTGGAAAGCACACCACTAATCTCTAAGCCATTTAATAGAAAGGATAGTGGCAGTGTGGGCGCAGACCTGTTGGTTCCACAAGTTTCGTCCAGGACCTGTACATACACATATACCAAGGTTAAGGGGGAAGTTAAAGAATCCCGCCCAGGCATTCTCAGGCTGTGTCTGAAGTACCCTGTGATGTCAACTTTCATTGTGTAATATAGACTGTTTTTTTTTTTTTTTTCCCTCAAGGTATTGTACATGACTACTTTCATTATATGATATACGGTATTTTTTTTTTTTTTATATTTCCCCATAAACTGCACATAGCTACTTGCACTGTGTGGTACAATTTTTCTCATGTTTATATTTCACAAGGTATTGTACAATGACTACTTTCATTGTGTTATATATATATATATATATATATATATATATATATCATCATCATTCTTCGTCAGACCACTTTTGTAGTCTATTGACTGACTGCTCGCTCAGCAGCATCACTGACCACTTTGAGATGGGCATGACATAAGGAATGGGGCAGAGGTCATTGATGCTTGTCGGAGGATTCAACTTCAAACACTGGAAGAGGTTTTTCGACTTATCAATCGTCTTCATGTTCAAATGATGCAGAGCCTTCTTCCTCGTCAGTGCTGTGGTCATATTTTTTAGCATTTCCTGCTTTTCCTCAGCAGAGACTTTGTCACAATACACGGCTAGTGGAGCCAGGTCCTCACTGAGGTACTAGAGGGGGCTTTTGACTTTGTCCAGTGCCTTCTTTGCTACAATGAGATCCACCTCTTTGAATTCTTCGATTTTCTTCAGGAAACTGAGGTCATTGATTGGAGCGTCGATAGCATTTGGGGCTTCAAATTAGTGCATCATATAGATGGTGACGAGGAAGACAAAGATGTGTTTCATGGCCTCATTTTGATGCCATGTGAAGGGGAAGGAGACTGCATCCTTCAGTTGATTTCTGAAAAGGAAGATCTTGAGGCAGTAAAGGCCTTTGGCCATCCAGCATGCTCTGTGATAGGCACTTGGAGGTTTCACTGAAAGGTCATCCGTGCTAGATTGCCAATGAAAGCCAAAGACAGCTGGAGGAGCTCAAGGTAGTCATCACGGGGTTGTGCACGATCCATGTAGCTGAGTATGATGTGTTCAATGTCCTCGACTCTTTGGCAATCCACAACTGAGAGTTTTCATCTAGGTAATCATCGTAGGGATCGAAGGAATCTGTGTCAAATTTGTTCCAGAACTCTTTGAATCGACAGAAGAGAGGAATTTCAGGACCAGAAGAAGATAGAAAGAGGTCAAAGATCCCTGCCACTATGAGTTCACACATGTGGTGCCTGCATGCCAAGGACAATAGCGGGACTTGGAGACCTCTATCAATGACAAAAACAAGCTCTGCTGTGTACCCCGATGTTAGAAGCTTCAGTATCAAAACAGAGCCCTGCAATCCAGGGTTTCACTTCCGGCCATTCATCTAGAGTCCTTAGCACTGCTGCTTCCATTGCTTCGCCAGTTCCAGCATGGATCTTAGGGATCGCCAGTATCTTCTCCGTACCAGTCCCTGTAACAACAAATGCCAGGCGACCACTGCTGCCGCTACCATCGATGTTGAGCAAGAGCTTTCCATCAAAATGGAGAATCAAGGGTGTTGGTGGATGGAATATTTTTTGCTCGATCTTTTCAACGATCTCAGTCCTTGATTCCTTCCAAACAGAGTGGAGAGATCTGACAGACAACGTGAGTTCCTCCACGTCAAGCCATGCGATCAAGGCGGGCGTTAACACTTGCATTGCAACTCGCTTTGAAATGAGGCATGGGTTTGAGAAGGCCAAAGAAAAATTGCAAAGTATGGTGTAGTTCCCACCAGTAGTGGAACTGAATAAGTACTTTGCCTTTCAGGTTCCTGAAGCATCGATTTTTCTGAAAACCCTAATATATATATATATATATATATATATATATATATATATATATATATATATATATATATATATATATATATATATATATATATATACACACACCAAAGTGGTAGAGTCTGTGTCTCGCACACTGGTGGATGCGGGATCGCCTCCCGCCAGAGTTTTAAAAACTTTGGGAACCGTTCACCGAGCCACATACTGCTTTGGCGACATAAGGGGTGCTGTGGTTGAACCAGTGTCACATACTTGTATGCTTTCACTCAGTCGTTGAAATAAAACATGATCATGTTATCCTCTTCTTTCTTTTTTTTTCTTTTTTTTTGCTTGAACTGTATAATTGGTTACATAGGTTTTTTGTTCTTCACCGCTAATGTGTTTGCTAGGTTGTATGTTTCCTTCGATCATTTCTACCATGTTCACATATTTATTTTTCCATCCCTGGAGTAGTATGACGTAAAAAAAAAAAAAAAAAAAGCGAGAAAGGATAGATTACGCTTTTCCTACGTATAGACACACACACACACACACACACACACACAAACACACACACACACACACACACACACACACACACACACACACACACACACACACACACACACACACACACACACACACACACACACACACACAAACACACACACACACACACAAACACACACACACACACACACACACACACACACACACACACACACACAAACACACACACACACACACAAACACACACACACACACAAACACACACACACACACACACACACACACACACACACACACACACCTTCCTTTTGTATTCTTGTTTAACTGTGTGCGCCTCATATTTATAGAACTTGTTTTTTTGTACCTAAAATAATGCACATGGAAAGCAACACATTTATGCGTTCTAACATAATTGTTTCCATTGTTTGGTTTTAATGCCTGGTTAAATATCAAATTTAATATAAAAATGTACCTCTCACGCAAAGTACTTACCTCTCCCTTGAAAGTCAACATAGCATTTGACTGATCGCGAATGTTACTAATGTCACACTGTTATGCTTCCGCCATTACTGACTGCTCACACACAGACACACACATACACACACACACACACACACACACACACACACACACACACACACACACACACAAATTCAAATGACTCATAGCAAGAAACAATTTGTGTTCGATAATGCAAAGGAGAACGGTGTTGTTGTGAGATGATAAAGTTCAGGTGTTAACTGAAGGTTATGTGTTGGTAAAGGCGACATGCATCTTATGGGAATAAAAATGGTTACACGGGTTAATGTTTTGACATCAAATGCGTTATAGGGGTATTGTACAGGACGAGATGTTTACGTGCAATATACTTGTGGAGGTGACATGCAGTGTGTACAGTAAGGTGATGATAACGGTTGAGATGTTGACTTACAATAATGTTTTTCACTTGTGAAATGCGTTAAGGGGTCTGTCTATCCACATACCTAGGCTGCTTCCCCCAAGGAAAGGGAGGTAGCCGAGGTAGGACGACACACTCCCGATTTACTCATCCCCTCAACACATTCTTTCGCATCTAAGCCCCTAGGGTCGTTAAGGGGTAGTGAAAATGAATGTCAATATGTTTGGTGAAGGTAGTGTTTTTCACGGACACGAGCAGGAGGAGTATCGTGTTGTCTGTGGGAGTAATGATTTGATATCGTGACGTGCACACTTGAAAGATTACAAAGGTCGATGTGTTTATGTGCCTTGTGTTTTTCCCACTGGCATGCGCAGTAGGGATGCGTTAATGGTTGATGTGTTGATAGTAATGCGTTGAGATCGGTGGTGTGGTTGTGGCTGCTTCACTCACCATGTCGCTCCCCGCCAGGCAACTCAGCCTCCTCCTCCTCCTGCTTATACCCGTCCCTGCAGTGGTTGAATTCTGCTCCCTAAGTCTGTCATCCTTCCTCACAGGTCAGGCAAGACCACCAGTAATCTCATCAGTAAGGAAGGCTTTTAATACCTTTGTTTGCCAATTTATTTCCATATATGGCACATTAACATTGTCTTGTATGGCAGCGTTTTCCAAATTGTGGAGTGCGTACTATGGGCAAGAAGGGCGCAGTGTTATGGAGAAAGATTTAAGAAGTAACTTTAAAAGTGTTTGCTGAGAATGACCTGAAAGTAGCATTAACATTTTTTTGTTGTTATATGTATATTAAACTTAAACTCCTTTAAGAAATATTTCATCCTGCAAGGTGTTGTCCGATGAAGACGTGCTTAAAATAACAATCTACCGGTAAATTATTCTGAAGAGTATTGGAACATGTGTGGTAGTCGTCATAAAAGCATTAATCGCTTTCAGTTCTTTTGTGTCACACTTGGCAAATTGGGAGTTACAGTCGTCATCACAATTTCCCTGCAAGTCTGCTCGTGTGATGTGGGTCGTTTTCTCTGGCAAGTGTACTGTTTGGGGACTAGTTGCCATATTGGTTTTTATTTGCTTGAAAGGTATGTTTGCAGCTGTTAGTACTAGAGACCCCTAGAATACGATTTTCTTTTTATCTGATTAGCATAAAAATGCGCAAAAGGTGACAGACGATTATGGAAAACTCCTGTTCTCTCCTCACACTACTCCTGTTGTCCCTCCCTAACCTCACCCTTGCCTTTCTTGACCTCTGCTTTTCACTTTCCCCATCCTTTCTACCTTATCTTATCCACGGCGCTAACCTACATAATGAACCGAACTCTTCTGCATTTCTTATCTGTTCCTGTAACCTTTTTGCTCCTCTACATTCGTGGATATGAGGTGAAGGGGAACTTTTCCTAGGGACGAGAGAGAGAGAGAGAGAGAGAGAAGGAATGGGCACAGATGCTTGTTAAATTCAGACTACTGAAATAATAGTCATAACTGCAAAGTTCACTCAAACTCTGTTAAGGAAAACATCACAAGAACGAGACTTAACGTTCCCATACCTCTCGGCGGTTGACAGTGACAAGGGATGGAGAAAAGAAAGACAACAGGAAAGAAAGGAGTGGGAGGGAGACGGGGACGGTGAGAAAAGAATTGAACAAGAAATAATATTGATAATAAACCTTGGATACAGATGGTTTTTATTAAAGTATTGCGAGTGTTTGGGAAAGCAGGTTAAGCTTAGTAATCAGCTAAGAGAGAATTGCTATGCACCAGTCAAGTTATTGGCATGAATATATGAGCGAAGGTAGAGAGGGTGAGGAGAGGAGTATGTGGAGAGACATGTGACGCGAGAATGTGGAGATGCATGAATGAGAAGTGGAGAGGCACTAGGGTAGGCGGGGGGAGGAATGGGAGGAGAGGGGGGGCTGGACGGATATCTGGAGGAGTAGGGGCGAGAGAAGGAAGGGGCGTGTTGAGACGGTTATAATAAGGAATAAGAGAGTATTATTGTCATACGTCATTCCATAACATTCTTCTTTCACCTCCTGCACTTTGTTATGCCAACCAGATACGGTATATGAGGTACTGTATTCTAGACAGTCTCTAGGTCTACTTCTTAGAAACACGTCTTTAAAGCGTATAAAAGCCTATGTGACAACTAGTACCCTTACACTGTTGCCAGACAAAACGAGTCATCACACGAGTGGACGTGAAGCGAATTTTTGTTGGCGACTATACATTATTTGTCATCACCGTATGTTGTTTTCTGATAGAAAAATATTAAAGTGTTTTCACGTATTTTTTTATTACTTATATTTTTTCTGACTTAAACGCATAAAAATAAAAGGGAAATGGAGACAAGAAAATCTTTAAATGCAAATTGCAGACGTGAACGGAAAAAAAAAATAAATGTAGGCCTATATGTAGTCAATCCCTTTATCGTTATCTCAAAGGTGATAATGTATTGTACGGTGAAGACTACATTTTTTTTTTTTTTTTTTGCCCTGTTAGCTATCTCAGTCTGGCATAGGAACTTGGGGTCTGTCAGGTTAATGGTAAGCTAGTGGGGCGTTATGGCTGAAAGTTAGTTAAGCACTGCTACTGTATATCGCATTTATGCAGTTAATGCCGATATTTAAGGAGCCTGATGACATACAAAAAAAGAATGGGGTGCATATTGCCTCCCTTGCAAAATATGCTTACAAGAGGTTAGGTGTTCCAAGCCGACTTCGTGCTTTGTTTATCCCAGCAAAGCTGCTGACTTTATACGGAAAGTTTTATTCGTTCCTGTGTGGACGGAACGCTGCAGGCTTGTAGCGTTTGGTTCATTATTCTGCGCATTAAAACAAAATTGTAAGAAGACTAGGATATAATCAAAGAGAACGAATCTGAGGATCGCATTCTCGTCTTCTTACAGGGTATGAGGACCTACTGGGCACTACCTCTCTCTTGCCGGTTTATTTCTGCCAAAGGCTGAGAAGCTGCAGGATTTGAGTTGTGTATACCTTCATCGTGTTGTTATTTGCATGATATGGTAGTCTCTTCTTCCTGGTTATATTTATATTAGTCCCTCTAGATGAGTTTGCAAAATATCACGGTGTGTGAATGAGAAAGAAAGCATCTAATCATTCCCTCAGAACACAAAAGGCAACCGCTGATTTATACCCATGACCCTGATTTCACTTCTAGGTAACGAAAAGATTGGGGCAAACAAAACCCTGTCCACAGGTCTCGTGGTGGGCCCGGGAACTTATTTCGGTACCTCTTGCTTGCCAGGCGAGTGTGCCTCCGGTTACATCATCGTATGAAGTGCACTGAACACGTTGCTCTTAGCTATGCAAACACTCGACTGTAATGTGCTGTTATTCACGAAATATCAGCTATTCTTTCATAGATAAAAGTAAAAATTGCAATGAAATAGTATCCTTGGTGTTTGATAGCTTTGCATATATAGAAATTTGAATCACATGACATCGATTGACGCCAACAATTTCACGAAGAATCGCAAGGTCGTATGGTGCACCATCTTTTGGTTTCCCACCACATCTTAACCGACAGTGACGCTTGCAGTCAGGTACGAAAAAGCTGTATCAGTTATCTGTCTGACCTAAAGTACTCTTCAGTCTACAGAATGCTGGTAACTCGAGCAAATATTTAGCAGTTTAAATTTCAACTAATAGCCTACTTAGCCTGCCATACTTTCCGTAGCTTGTTATATCCGACTAGTGGGTGCCAGTAATATTTAACTTTGAAATAACCATACAAAACGAACGTATCCTGACATTTCGTATATCGTACTTGTGTACAGCATAATCAAATCCCCGTAATTACAGCTCTGAGGACATAGTTTTCTTTCATTCCAGGTATCAGTACGTAGACTATTTATTCCTTTGAAGTTTTCAATGGAATTTCTGTGCCAGGTTTTCTAAAATCCGTGATGCCCCTTCATACAGAATCCAGTCCGAGTTGTTGAGTTGAATGGAAAGCACTTCAAGCCTTCTTGTTTTATTCTTCTTCAAATCTACTACACTCTTTGGCAGGAAGTAAATACTCGGTATGGACTAATCGACCTACTGGAGTTATCGTCTTCCCTTCTCTTCTTAATTCGTGAGCAATTCAGTCTCAAGACTCACCCTGTCATGATTCACAAAGATATCCACCTGGTTTTACTTTTTAAATGAACCAATTAGTCCTCAGGGAGAATGGAATTGAATGTTTAAAGAATAACATTTCGCAGGAACATAGTCAAATTTCACTGAAAGAAATAAACTGTTAAACCCTGCATCGTAGAACAAAATCAATAGCTGCTTCCATAAACAGATAATACAAAAGGTGAAAAAAAAAAAAAAAAAAAAACGATTTAAAATCAATTTGCCATAAAAATGTATAAAAGCCTGTCTCTTCCAAAACATTCAAACGTCACCCGGTTAACTGAAGGTTCCTTCAGACAAGGAAGACAGACAGGGAGCACCAACTGACCATGTGCCTATCGAGAAACCTTTGACGGAGGTCCCCCATATTCGGATACTGGACCAGCAAGTGACGGACAGTTTGGAGAAGGAAAAAGCCTGCAGCTTTATGCTCAGCCTGTGTTAGGCTCAGAATCATATTTACAAACTCTCTTAATGAAGCTGTGTCTAAGACTGTTTGTATATACTGTACTGTACATCTGCCTTCATTCATACAGCATCTGAACATTTACAGTCAAAATACAGTGACCATCAGATACCATATAAAGACAAAAATAAAATCTGATATGTTATTAACCGTAACGGAGACCAGTTTCACGCAAAGAGTGGTTAGATCATTCGTATACACGTCCCTTACAGTTGTCTTCTTACCCTCCACCTGACAAAGTCAGAGGAGGGTGTTGTTATCACTGGAATCAGTAGGTGTCTTCCCACTGAGATGGGCGGCAGGGCTGCTGGCCTGGCGTAGAGATTTGTTTTCCAGGCCAGAACTCAGAAAATATTCACTATACCCATGAAATTTCACATGGTTATTTGCCTTATAGTAAACTGGTGCCTTTTGATAGGCAGAATGCTGTGTCTGATTTTTTTTTTTTCTTTTTTTTTTTTCAAATAATGACAAAGTAAAGAAATTTTTTTTTTTTTTTTTTTTTTTTTTTTTTTTTTAATAATGATCATGGCGGCGCAACTGCCAGGGTCATATGCCGCCGTATAACCAAGAAGTAAAAAACAAAAAACAAAAAACAGAGGATAAGCCACACAATCAAAAAGGAGAAATTCTAAATATCCTTAAGAAGTCCTGCCTTCTTCAGAAAGGAGAGGGTTGCCCCTCCCAGGACACAGGCATCCTCCCCAAGCACGGAGGAAAGATGATACACACCACCATCCGATTGGTGGTCAGAGAGGATCCGACGCCGCAAATCCTCAAGACTAGGACACTCCACCAACAGGTGCCGAACAGTCAAGGGAACCAGACAGTCATCACAGAATGGAGGAGGAGCCCTCTCCATTAAAAAACCGTGAGAGAAACGGGTGTGGCCAATGCGGAGGCGGCACAAAGCAGTCTCCCATTGACGAGGGAAGCCCTGGTAACTGAATGAGCCCACCTTCTGGCAAATCGAGCGCAACTTATTGGCACCCACAGCATCCCAATGCTCCTGCCAACAGCACCAAACCCTGAAGGCAATAAAGGAGCGCATATCTGCAGCAGGCAGACGATGCAGAGGGGACTGTGCAAGAGGGGAACGAACCGCTGCCGCCTTGGCCAGCTGATCAGCTCGTTCATTCCCTGCCACTCCTACATGAGCTGGAACCCAACAGAAATCTACACGACGTCCACGACGCCCTAAGAGGAAAAGCCACCCTAAAATGGATAAAACCAAAGGATGAGAGGGATTAAAAGACTCCATTGCAGAAAGAGCACTTCGTGAGTCACTAAAAACAGTAAAAGCAGTGTGGGGGAGAGTGAAGAGAATCTGAAGGGCAAATAAAATAGCAGTCAGCTCAGCAGTAAAAACAGAAGCAGTCACAGGGAGGCTCCCACCTCGACAGGTGGGAAACACCACACCAAAGCCCACACCCACATCAGACTTAGATCCATCAGTATAAACTGGTATGGAGTCCCCATGAGAAGAGGCATGCTCTAAAAACAGAGAAAATAAAACCTGAGAAGGAAGGGAGGCCTTACTGGATGAGAAGAAACGACAAAATGTCACCCTGGGGAGAAGCCAGTAGCCCACCCTCGGGACACGATGGGGAGTGATCGGCACAGAAGGAACAGAGAAGGTAAACATAATTGACTGCACCCTGAAACCAAAGGGCTTTGGAAAGGATGGCCGAGTGGCAAAAATAGGTGACCGAGAATCTTGAGAGACCTTGACAAAGGGCACAGAGTCTGGGAGACGAGATAAGCGATACCAACATCTCATCAAAAGGGAAGAGCGGAGCAAGTCTAAAGGAAGGACACCAGCATCAGCCAACAAACTCGAAATCGGGGAAGATCGGAATGCCCCAGTGGCGAGACGAACACCAGCATGATGTATGGAATCTAAAATACGAAGCCGGGCTTCTGAGGCAGAGGAATAAACTTCACATCCATAATGAAGTTTGGATAAAATCAGAGACTGATGCAAGAGGAGGAGGGTCTTGCGATCAGCTCCCCAGTATGTGTGCGCTAAAACTTTCAAGAGACCCAATGCTCTGAGACACTCAGCTTTTACATACCTCAAGTGAGGGACCCAAGTCAACCGGCTGTCAAAAATCAGCCCCCAAAACCGGGTTTCCTTTAAACACGAAATACGACGCCCATCTAAAAAAAAGGTTTGGGTCAGGGTGGACTCCACGAACGCGGCAAAATGCATAGCAACGGTCTTCTTGAAGGAAAATCGAAAACCTCGTTCATCAGCCCATCTAGAGACACGGTTGAGAGCCATCTGCATCCTCCTTTCTGCCATTGACATCCGTTAGGCAGTGACAGAGATTGATAAATCGTCAACATAGAGAGAGCCACGAACACCATCAGGGAGCACAGAAATAACGCTGTTAATTGCCAATGCGAAAAGGGTAACACTTAGTATGCTCCCTTGTGGCACACCATCCTCAAGGGGACAGCTCACTCCCGACTCGGACCCGAATAAAACGATTAGATAAAAACTCCCGGATAAAAGTGGGGAGTTGCCCACGGAGACCAAACTCATAAAGAGATTGCAATATACCATGACGCCAGGAAGTGTCATACGCCTTCTCCAAATCAAAGAACACTGTGATATGATGCTGGTTAGTTGCAAAAGCCTGGCAGATGGAAGATTCTAAAGAAAGGAGAGCATCTGTGGTCGACCGCATCTTCCGAAACCCACACTGGACTGGAGACAAGTAACCACCCTTCTCTAAGTACCACACGAGCCGACTATTCACCATCTTTTCGAGGACCTTACAAAGGCAAGACGTCAGCGAGATAGGGCGATAATTAGTGGCCTGAAAGTGATCCTTACCCGGCTTAGGGATGGGGAGAACCACAGCAACACCCCATGAGGTCGGAAACCCACCATTGCACCAAATTCTGTTATACAGTGACAACAGAAAATTAAGGGCTGCATCAGGCAAGTGGTGTAAGAAGGCATATGGGACATCATCCAAGCCTGGAGACGAGTTGCGACACTGCGACAATGCCATCTGAAGTTCAGAAGCAGAAAAAGCAACATTATATGGCTCCTCCGCAGTAGATGGAAAACTAATGCCCAAAGATTCCAGGTGCCGTCGGCGGCGTGCCGACGGGGATGAGGTGTCCTTCCTAGAGACATTAGCAAAATGAGCTGCAAATATCTCGGCAACAGACGAAGAATGAGCCACCACCACACCTGCATGAGATAAAACAGGAGGAGAGGGAATGGGAAATTTCCCTGAAATCTTCCTCACCCGTTTCCACACTTTTGTGAGAGGAGTCTGTGAAGAAATTGAAGAAACAAATGATGCCCAAGACTTCCTCCTAGCCTCCTTCATAACCCGCCGGGCATGAGCTCGGGCCCTCCTATATGCCGCTAAGTAACCAGGGTCACCTCGGTGACGACGAAGTCGGGAGAAAGCAGCACGTTTAGCCCGAACAGCAGAAGCACACTCATCAGTCCACCAGGGAACTGGACGGCAAGGAAAGTGACCAGCTGTTCTCGGAATACTCTGCAGTGCCGCCGAGTGTAGTAAGTCTGTGAAATACTCAACAGCAGCGTCAGTGCTGACAAAATCCTCCACACATCGGTTCGGGGAACACAGCTCCTCAAAAACCGGCCAGACCGCCCTATCCAAGCGCCAGCGGGAAAGACGACGCCGAGGCACACTCTGTGTCGATCTTAATAAAATAGGGAAGTGGTCACTGCCATGTAAGTCTGGTAACACAGCCCATGTAAAATTCAGGGCTATCCCTGCAGAGCACAGAGACAAATCAATAGAAGTAAAAATACCCGTTTGACTATGGAAGTAAGTAACTTCACCAGAATTTAAAATGTACAGGTCCACATCCTCCACAATGGAGGCTAACATAGTACCTCTAGCATCAGCTGTGGAGCCACCCCACAGGGGATGATGACTGTTCATGTCAGCCAGCAAGAAACAGGGTGAGGGAAGTGCCCGAATAAGATTTTCAAGATCAACCCTCTCAATAGTGGCACTAGGAGGGAGGTACAAGGAGCACACAGTATAACGACGGGGAAGGAAAATCTGGAGAGCAACAGCCTGCAGTGGAGTGTTAAGATTCACAGCAGTGAAAGGTATGTCACTGTGTACTAGAATAGCCACACCCCCACCATGACCCTGTCCAGGAAGAGGATCTGAATAAAAAACCTGGTAACCAGGTGGACTGGGAGGCACAGCATCTCCAACCATTGTCTCTTGTAGGCAAACACACACAGGTGAATACTCAGCCAGAAGCCAACGGAGTTCCTCCCAGTTGGCTCGTAAACCACGGCAGTTCCATTGAATAATATTAGCCATTAAAACTATTGAAAAAAAAAGGGGCAGGGGAGAGGAACAAACAGAAAACCATAAAAAAAATACTAAAAATATTAAAATGGAGGAACTATATACACAAAAGAAAGGGTCACTTAGTGGAAACCACTGAGCGACCCTGGGAGACAATCTTCTTGGGAATGCGAATACGCCCACTAAGGGGCTTGCCACGGGCAGCAGCATGGCTAGAACGAGGGCCTGGGGTCTGCGAAGTGTTGGGAGACTTCACAGACACCCGTCGCTGCCCAGCAGGAGAGGAAGAGCTACTCCGAACCCTGCCCGGGGCCCCCAGTGAACCAAGAGGTCGAGCAGGAGGGATTGGGGTCCTGGCCTCCAAACGTGGAGGGGGCAGGACAGGATCCTCAGAGGTAACCGGAGGAGGAACATCCGATTCCCCGGAGGAAGAGGTGCCAGACTGACCTGACACC
This sequence comes from Coenobita brevimanus, assembly GCF_032717465.1. NCBI lineage: Eukaryota > Metazoa > Arthropoda > Malacostraca > Decapoda > Coenobitidae > Coenobita > Coenobita brevimanus. The sequence goes on along the minus strand of NC_136997.1, from coordinate 18,001,758 downwards.
CCAGAAGCCCCCAAAGACCCAGAAGCAGGGTCCGATGGCTGTTGCACAGATGGACTAACTACAGAGGATGTCGACTCCACGACCGACACCTTGCTTGGAGGATCTTCAAGACTCAAAGACTCTGAGGAACCACGATGACGTTTAGCAAATGAAGAATGTGCACCATGACTACTAGGGGATACCATAGATGTAGAGGTCGAGTCTTGAACTGTAGCGGCAACCGTCGCAAGTGCGGGAGATTGTTGCACTGGCATGGGATCGACAGATGAAGGCATAGGAGCTGAAACAACAGGAGGAA